>NW_027515613.1:8779805-9087208 GCF_048772815.1 Callospermophilus lateralis
CCCAAAGAGTCGCCAAAAGGTCACATGAAGCCAGGCCCATTGAGGTCTACAGTGTGAGGTCTATGTGTGTTTTCACTATGGCTGCCAAGTCTTTCAGAATAAAATCTTGTGATATCCTGGGTGAGATTCCCAGTGCTCTGTGGAAATCCAGCCTGGGCCTAGGTCTCAGTTTCCAAGAGCGAGTCTCATGTGTGGCCTCCTAAAAACTCAACACAATTCATGCCAATACTTCTCTGAGTTCAGTTCCATAACTCAGTCTCTAAGGGGAATCACACCAGATTTCAAGTCCTGGTTGACCTACTCATCTCTTCCAACCCCAACACAAATGACCAAAATTAAACCAAAACATTCCCACATGACCCTCATCTTATTGCATATAGACACTCATCTTAACCTCTGGCTGGAAGTTTCCATGAAGGACACAGCCCAAGACAGTGTCCAAAATAGGCTTCCTTGCCCCTTATTTTCCTAATGTCAGGGTGGCCTGGACACCCTTCCTGTAACCCAGGAGTGATCAAATAGGCCTGCTGTAATACTGCTCTGCTTCTCCAATTTGAGGCCTACTGACAGTGGGGTTTAGAATCTTTATGTGAATTGGAGTCATAAGAAAACACAAACACCACTGGGCTAGCGTGTGCAGGGCTTTGAAGAAATCATTTGACCCAAAGGATCCCTATTCTCACTTGATGGAGTTCAGGAACCTTACAGTGGAAGGCAAAAGACTTTATCCTCAATGACTCCTCTTTTGGGCATTTTGGTTTTGGATTCACACATGGGATCTTTCTTTATATCAATCAGGTGCTAAGAATCTAAGCCACAGCCTCACACAGGGCCAAGAGGCTGATTCAGACACACCCCTTTCTAAAGCAATTAGGCAAAGAGCCACAGGTGAGGCCCATTCATTTCCATTTGAAAAGTGTTTTGTTCCGGCTTCACGAAGGTGTGGCCTGAGGCAAAGAAATTCCTGACATACAGGGGAATAGAACAAAAGGTAAGCAAGAGGCCCAAAGCACGGTTTTTCCACTGAGACTTTACTGGTCACACTGATATCTGAGTTTTCTTAGTTGCTCGCCATTCCCTTCAGCTATCCAGTACATGGCCATGTCACAGAGCTTGAAGGTGGTACTTCTCTTGGACACAAAACCATGAGCCTATTCTGGAGAGTGGCCAGAATTCAAAAATAAAACCAGAACTTAGGAAAATAGCAGGTGTTGCCCATCGATAAGGGAAGCCACAGTGCATTCATATATTCGGCTGGATGAATGCTGGGAAGCTTTCTACCAGACAGGACACATCCATTCATGCATTCTCTTTTCTAATGTCTACAACCACGGACACAATGGAATACACAGACATAGAAACACTTGCTTTATCAAATCACTTATTAGAAACAGTTCACTCCAAACCAAACAAACCGCCATTCCTACCTATTCTGAGAACATGAGACAAAAGCACAAACACACACCCACACCCACAAAGCACCTTCTTCCCCCAAGTAGGTCTCTGACTATCCGGAGTGTCCTGTGACTATTGGGCCAAACTATGTTCCCCCGAAATTGCCTGTCCTGTTTCAGATCTGGTTTCCTTGGCCAACTCTGTAAAGTTGTCAGGAGGCAGCGTTGATCCACTACCTGCTTTCTCAGGAAAGGCCACTCTTCAGAGCTTTCCTGGCTTTTGGCAATCCTCATATCAGTAGGTACCAACAAAGACTGATTCTGTCCTTGGTAAATCCAAAGAAGTGAGACCACTGCTACTGCGACTGGAATGGGATTTGGGTGCCTGGATTCCTTGATCCCAAATTCAGAGAGTTCTATCACCAAGGATGTGAGGTGAGGTCTGAGGTCACTTCCTTCAGGAACTGAATGAGCTCACACCATTTGCAACCACTTTGTCCTAACAGTTGCTTCCAAGGGTCCCCTAAAATGAAGGCTGCCCCTGCTTTCTGTTACAGTTTCACGAGTTTGAATGGTATATTAACCATAGGCAACCGGGAACAGCTCTCCACACAGCCTGGTTTGGTTCTTCTTCTCTACATTAAGAAGAGAGAGGCTGATTCAGACATATCCCTTCATCCTGACCAGGTTGTTTGCATGAGAAGATGACTTTTGCTCACTCAGTTCCTTCATAGCTGCCTACAACTTCTCCAGGGATCATTTTTACATGTACCTTTGAGTTTCTTAGCAATAGGAAGTTCCCCTAAATTCCTGTATTGTAAGACCTACTCTGTCCCTGCTCTTCTGTAAAGTTATATTGAGGGAACAGTGTATGGTTAGGGTTAATAACAGGTTCAATTTGCATTAGGAATCATTCTGCTGGATGAATAATGGTATTGGAAACCTGCGATATTTACAAGAATATATAGGTGAAACATAAGTATGAAAACAGAAATCTATTTAAGATTTGAAGCCCAGAAGAGCATTGGGACCTTGATTGTGATACTGAGCTTTGATTTATTTTCTGCACAGATGTCTCAGATACATCAATATACAATGGCAAAGTTCCGTGTATTTTGGATGATTGATTGTCAAAGAGAACTTCCAGTCAAAAAGGGATAATCAGTAGGATTAGGAAGATAGTCGGTAGGTTTAGAAAGGAGAGTGAGCATAGGATTTGGACCAAAAGTTCTTTAGCTATAGGGTTTCGGGTATAGAGTGAATGTAAATGTCACCACATGTGAAGAGTCAGTCACAATGATGAACTGGGGAAAATATGTAGGAAAGCAGATATCAATAGAGACATTAGGAAATCTGGCAAAGTGTAGTCAGTAGTGAAAGGTTAATATAATAGGTACTTATCACTTCCTGTTTTCTGTATGCTTAATAAAACACTGTTGAAATCTTGAGAACTGTTTGCTAATCTTGTTCCCAGAATGTTCTGTCCTCAACTGCCAAACTGCAGAAAGTACTTCCTCACCCAGTTGCCCACAAACAGCTCACTCGCCCGGACCCATCAATAAACATCCTGCCCTGCCCTCTCAAAGGAAAGTATATAAGCTCTGCTTAAGCTGTTCTCAGGGCTCTCTCCTCTATTCAAGTGAACTCTGAGCCCCAGCATGCTGGACCCATAATAAACCCTTTGCTTTTGCATGAGACAGTCTCTTGGTGGTTTCTTCCCCGGACGCTCGCCCGACCTTTACATATGGAGGTTCCACCGAGATCCAGCAGCGGCAGATGAGAGACCCCAACGGGCTCCTCTCGGGGTATGTAAGGCGCCTCTTTCTGGTTTCAGGTTTCAGGTTAGGGCTTGGCAAAATGGCTGTTGATGAAGAGTGTGAGCTCTCTCCGACGATGGCTGACAGACATGTCATAGAGCCACAGGCCACGTCACTGGGGGACTCCCCAGAGAACTCGGGAAATCGAGGAACAATAGTCTCCTCGACTCAGTGATATTTTGTTTCAGATTCGGCATATCCAGCCCATCAGGTTTTGCCGGCTACTCAGTCCTGGTCTCAGTGTTGGACGTCCATTGCCTGTCTTTATTGTATTGTCTTGTCTGTGTCGTGTGTCGTTGCTTTTACTGATTGTTTATCTTTCATAATGGGATAGAGCACTTCAATGCCTCTTTCCCTGACCCTTGATCATTGCACCAAAGTCCGCTTAAGGGCTCAGAATCTTTCTTTTTCAGTAAAACGCTGGACCTGGCAGACTCTCTGTGCCTCAGAATGGCCCACCTTTGGATTCAGATAGCCCCTAGAAGGATCTTTCTACTTCCCACTAATTTAAAAAGTCAGAGATATTGACTTTCAGCCAGCGCCACATAGACATCAGGATCAAGAGACATATATCTTAACTTTTCAGGACATCTGCAATTCTCCTCCTCCATGTGTGAAGCTTTTCCTTGCCCCTGCCCCCACTCCTACTCCTTCCCTCATGCTCTCTCAAACCTTCTGCTCCTCCTCCTCCTTCAACCTCTTTTCTCCCTGAGTCACAAGATTTGACTCTACTGGACTCTCGTCCTACTACTTATTCCCTGCCCTCGTCCCCCAACCCCCAACACCCTCTAAGTAATTCCCCTGCTGCTGACTCAGCCTGTCCGCCATTGGAGGAAGCTAAGTGAGCCCAGCGCACTCCAAATAACTCCCCTGCAGCAAACACACCCCCTCCTCCCCTGGAGGATGCTGGCCCGGCTAAAGGAATTTGCCGGCGTTGAATGATTGCAATCCCTGGAACTCCCGTGATGCTCCCTCTCCATTTCTAAGGAACAATGATTGATGACAACCATGGGGGAAAAGTGCAAGCCTACCAGTTTTTACCTTTCTCCTCTTCAGACCTAAATAACTGGAAAAATAACAATCCCCCTTTTACTGAGGACCCCACCTGGGTCTCAGGTGTGGTTGAATCATTGATGTTTTCACACCAGCCTACTTGGGATGACTGCCAACAACTCCTAGGGACTCTCTTCATGACAGAGGAACAAAAGAGAATCTTCCTGGATTCTAGAAAAAAATATTCTCGGACCAGATGGGTGACTGACAAAACTTCCCAACATATGCAAAGCCGCCTTTCCCTTGCACAGACCCAACTGGGACCCCAAAACCTGTGAAGGTAATAAGCATCCTTCCTCTTATTGCCGGGCTCTAATAATGGGTATCTTAGTGGCCGCTAGGCGATCAACTATTTTGGCCAAGGTAAGAGAGATTATTCAAGGGACTGATGAATGTCCCTCCATGTTCCTACAGGGAATTATGGAGGCATATAAGAGATTTACTCCTTTCGATCCTCAGGCAGAGAATCAAAAGGCATCTGTCATGGTGGCCTTTATTGGGCAAGCTGTTCTGGATATTAAAAGACAGTTACAATGCTTAGATGGATTACAAGATATGACTTTGAGAGGTTTAGTCAGAGAAGCCAAGAAGGTATACTAAGAGAGAAACTGAGGAAGAGTATGGAGCAAAGGGAGGATAAAAGAAACAAAAGACGGACTAAGGCATTGACTAAGGTCTTGGTCACAACAACAAATAGACCAGAAATTAAGAAACATGGAGACAGGAAGGGACACCGGGGACCACACTAGAGGCCACCCCTGGCCTCAATTCAATGTGCCTACTTTAAAAAAAAAGGACACTGGGCTAAAGAGTGCCCTAGAAAGAGACAGCCAGGCCAGCTGGACATTCTGACTCTGTAGGATTACTAAGAAAGTCGGGGCTCAGATCCTCTCCTCGAGCTCAGGTTAACTTTTGAAGTGGAGGGGACCCCAGTATACATTGAAGTGGATACAGGGGCAATATATTCTGCCTTTAAGGCCCCATTGGAACCTCTATCAAATAAAAGGTCTCTAATTCAAGGGGCTAATGGCAGTAAATATCAGGCTTGGACAACTAAGAGGACCATGGACCAGGGGAAAGGAAAAATCCATCACTCCTTCCTAGTAATCCCAGAATGCCTGTCCCCATTGATGGGCAGAGATCTGCTCACAAAGCTCTGGGCCAAAATAACTTTTAACCCTGAAGGCCCCCAAGTGGAATTTCTAAATCCTTCAGTAAAAACTCCTATAATCACGGCTCTAACTATGTCAGTAGAAAATGTACATCAAATCACTCACCTTGGTTCAAAGAAACTGCATTCATTTTTGAAGGATCAAAAACAAAGTTTTCCACTAACCGACTCACAGTGAAAGGAAACAACTGAATGGATAACAAAAGCCTGTTGGGTCCATCAATTGGTTAATTCTTACCCTTCCAAGCTTCCTGCAGGAAAGCACCTACGAGGAACCAGACCAGGACAATTCTGGGAAGTGGACTTTACTGAAATTAAGCCAGCAAGGAATGGACTTAAATATCTCCTAGTCTTTGTAGATACATTTTCAGGATGGATTGAAGCTTTCCCCCCCAAAAAAAAGAAAAGAAAAAAAAAATGAAACAGCGCAAATGGTGGTCAAGAAGATCCTGGAAGATATTTTTCCAAGGTATGGCCTGCCTAAAGTAATAGGGTCTGATAATGGACCGCCGTTCGTGGCCCAGGTAACTCAGAGGTTAGCAAGGACCCTGGGGATTAATTGGAAATTACATTGTGTTTACAGACCCCCGAGTTCAGGACAGGTAGAAAGAATGAATAGAACCATTAAAGAGACCATAACAAAATTAAGCTTAGAGACCGGCATAAAAGATTGGACTATGCTCCTGCTTTATGTACTGTTTCATGCAAGAAATACTCAATCTATTTCTTTGTGTAACCTCACACCCTGTGAAATTCTCTATGGTGTCCCTCCTCCAGTAAGGGTCCTACCCCAACTCTAAGACCTAACGATTCCTTCCACACCCCCTTGCTTAACAGACTTAAAGCTCTTGAAAGAACTCAGAGATACCTGTGAAAACAGATGGCCACTGCCTACCAACCTGGGGATGAGGGGACTCTACAGTGATATCAAATAGAGACTTCATCTATGTAAGACGACATCTGGTGTCATCCCTGGAACTCCCCTGAAAAGGACCATACCAGGTGCTACTTATAACACCTACAGGGTAAAGGTAGTCAAAATCACTTCCTGGATCCCTACCTCTCATCTCAAGCCTGTGCCCTGTCCAGACTCTGGCTGGAAACTGGAAAAGACTGGAAACCCTTTCAAATTGTGGATTCGCTGTGTGGATAAGGCTATGGACTCTCCCCTTGACCACCAGTAGTCCTAACCCTCATAAGCCTGTTCAGCAGCGAAGTCTGATCACAAATCCTACTGGAAAGGAAGTATGGTCTATCTTGCATACAGCCCGCTTAGGGACCTGGTGGCCATCTCTCCAGCCAGACATTTGTCAGCTGCGTATAGGTCTTCCCTATTGGGATATCCCTAATGAAGAGGATCCCACTAAAATTCCATTAAATTCCTTCCATACCATAGATAATGGAAACAAACATTATTGATGTAGGGACACGCGAGCCAGATGCTGGTTGGCTAGCCTAGATTACTATGTTTGCCCAGTGTACTATCAAAGCCACAAACAGTCAAGGCTGTGTGCTGGAAACGCCAACATCTTCTGTAAGTCATGGGGATGTGAGCATACAGGGACTGCCACATGGAACCCAAACTCCTCATCAAATTCTGTACACAGCATTGGCCATATTACCAATTAGACAACCAAAACTGATGGCCCCCTGAGGGGTCTCTAGATCTTCAAATTCTGTGTGACCTTTTTAACTTCTGCAAGTGCTCAAAAGGGTGAAAGGAGATTCCTCTATGTGGAGGCCTTTTCTCTCCTTTGCTCACATCGTGAACTATGCTTCTCCAATACATGCTCACCCTCAGCCTTCTGCTCTAGACTCTCTGTTGTCACTCCCACATCATCAACTTGATTTCTCCCCTCCAATTACTATATTAAAAACCCAAACCTCCACCGTTTCTCAGACCATTGCCCCCTTGCTGAGGTAGCAGGTACTGAGGTAACCCTCCACTCACTCACTCCTCTCTTCTCCTGTCAGTGCCCACACTAGGTCCCACCAGGTCCTCTTACCAGCTAACCCAAAGCTCAAACCAGCTGAGAAGAGCCCTCAGACCCCTATCCAAGATGTAATGAAAATGGCCTCTAAAGTTGCTTTGTCATCACTGAAAACAGGTTACTAAGAATTTAAAGTCCCTTACAGGCTTTTTGGGATACTCACTCCCATCTCCCCCTCTGTTCTACCCGTTCTACTACTCATGTTTTTGGTGCTAGGAAGATCTCAAAACCCTTTTCCATTATTCTTTTACATCTCTCCTTCCTCATTCTCAGATCCAAAGAGCTGCGCTCAGCCCTGCATTCCCCGTCTTCCCCCTCTGTACCAGGCCCACAGGAAAGTCTTAACTGACCTTATCCAGAAGTTTTAACCATGGCTAACTTTAGGACTTTCAGCAAAAGAGTCCCTATAAAAGAGTTCAGTGTAGATAAACTTCCTCTTTTTGTGTTGCCCTGGTCTACCTGGCAACTGGCTGAAAAAAATCAGCACTCCTGAGCTAGACACACCCTTACTAGTTTTTCACAACATATGTGATCAAGGCCTCTGGCCTTGAGCTGGGGCTTCATAGAGATGGCTACATTTGTAAGATGGATAAGTTGCAAACTGGGCTCCGTGGAAACAGCTGGCAGAGGGAAAAAAGGGGAAAAAAAAGCTCTCCCCCACCCAGGTGTCCTTGAAAATTTAACTTGCCCAGAACTGAGGAAATATCAGAAACAAAAACTGCTCTTTGTGAACTTCTGCAGACTGTGAACTTCAGAGCCCCTTCCCTTACATGTTGGGTACAAAATTCTGAAACTACCTAAACTTGGGTTTCAGGGGATTAATTGATTACAACAGAAGCAATGCCCTCTGAATCTGGTTGCAACCAATTATGACTGTTTCCTTGTCTTTGGTGCTATCTTAGGTGCCTTGCCTTTTCCGTCCCTACAACAATATAATTCTATATACTTAAACGTTGTTTATGTTTTTATGAAATGGTCAACAGAAGTGATTAATTGTGTAATGGTGCAGATGTTTCCCAGAGTGCTCTATTATGACGCAGGTTCATTTGAAGATCAAATAGAGGGGCATACAACCCGGTTCAGGTGGGAACATATATCTCTCACCTTAGCCATTCTATTATGAATAGGAGTTGCTGCCCGGGTTCGCACAGGAACCACTGCCCTGGTCCATGGGACACAACAAATGACCCAATTAGAAGCAGCAATAGATCAAAACTTAAAGATATTAGAAAATTCCATCACAGCTTTGCAGGAATCTTTTACCTCTCTCTTTGAAGTTTGCTGGGAGCCATCAGCCAAGTAGGTATGACAAATTCCTTGCCAGCTTACTCCTATGCTGTCTAGTGGAAGAACTTCTGAAAGGTGACCTTGCTCAAGGACCAGGGCAGGATCCGTGTTTAGGGTGTTCCCCCTTTAGAATAGGGCGGTTTAGCATAATAGGAGATTAGGGTGTTCCCCCTTTAGAATAGGGCAGTTTAGCATAATAGGAGATTATGGTGTTCCCCCTTTAGAATAGGGCGTATCCTGCTGCTGAGTTCCTCTTGAGTGCTTAGGGTCAGACAGTATATTTTGGGAGACAGAAGCCCATGCGGAGTGGATTTGGGAGAGAGTGGATTTGGGCAGAGAACGTGGATTCCCCCAGTGGATTCCCCCAGAGCGTGTTTGTAGACGGCCGGTGTGAGTTCGGGAATAAAGAATTGCTGTTTGAATCTACAAGCTGTGCGGAGACTCGTGATTTGTGCCGAGCCAAAGACTGCGGCAGAAGTTGTTTTACAGAAAAGTCGAGGGTTGGACCTCCATTTCATGAGAGAAGGGAGCCTTTGTGTTGCATTGAGGAAAGAATGTTTTTTTTTTTTTTTTTTTTTTTTTTTTTTATGTCGACCATACTGGAGTTGTAACAAACTCTATGAGTAAATTAAAAAGATGCCTTGAAGAGCATCAAAGAGAGATAGAGACCCAAAATTGGTGGTTTGAGTCTTGGTTTACACAGTCCCCCTGGTTAACTACATTTTAATCAACCCTGGCCGGTCCAATAATAATCCTCATTTTATTGCTTACTATAAAACCCTGTTTCTCAACCATGTAATTTCTTTTCTCCAAGCTCAAATTGGACAAGTTAAACTTATGTTAATACCCCACTAGCATACATAAAATGTGACACCCCCCAACAATCACTTTTATGATTAAAAGTAGCCAGAAGAAGAAGTGGGGAATGAAATGTTAATAAAATATGTACTTGTCACTTCCTGTTTTTCTGTATGCTTAACAAAACACTGTTGAAATGTTGAGAAATGTTTCCTAATCTTGTTCCCAGAATGTGCTGTCCCCAACTGCCAAACTGCAGAATGTACTCCCTCACGCGTTTACACACAAACCGCTTACTCGCCCTGACCCATCAATAAACTTCCCTCCCTGCCCTCTCCAAGAAAATTATATAAGCTCTGCTTAAGATGTTCTCAGGGCTCTCTGCTCTATTCGAGTGAGCTCTGAGCCCCAGCATGCTGGACCCCAAATAAACCCTTTCTGTTGCATGAGATAGTCTCTTGGTGGTCTCATCCTCTGACACTCGCCCTACATTTACTTGGATGATTGAATGTAGATGAGAACATCCATTCAAAAGTGATAGTCGGTAAAATTAGGAAGATAGTCAGTAGGTTTAGGAAGAAGAGTTAGTATAAAATTTGGAACAAAAGTTCTTTAGCAATAGGGTTTCGGTTACAGAGTGAATGTAAATGTCAACACAAGTGAAGAGTCAGTCACAATGATGAATTGGAGAAAATATGTTGGAAAGCAGATATCAATACAGACATTACAAAATCAGGCAAAGTATAAAGTCAGTGATAGGATTAGACATTTTCAACAGGGTTGAGTTTGAATATATAATTTTAGGAAGAAACGAATATGTGGTCATCAATAGGATTGATATTTGAAAGCATTAGGCAAATTGGAAATTGATGATTTTAGTAATCCATGTTCACTTTCCTTTTAGGCTTTGGTACAAATATAAGTTTGACCTTTGAATTTTGTGTCCAGAATATTACTGTGATAAAATGTATATATAGATCGGGTGACATAAGAATTTCTTCCACCATTTTTGGGAGCAATATTTTGAAGACTTATAAATTAGTATTTGGGGAACAAACAGGTGTACCCTGTGTCTATGAATATAGAGATAATGCATGAATAGACCAACTGTGAATAAGTAATATAACTGGTTCCACTTTAAATGGTGGATTGAATTGATATCTGAAAATATGAAAAATCTTATATTGATATACAATCATTCATTCCAACAAGTTATACATCAATGTTAATATTAGGGTTATGGTTTATCATGAAGGGTGTGTGAGTTTTGCTTCAATGTGATTATGAAAATCGAAAATAATGTGTTTGGAAAAAAGAATCTTGAGAAGACCAGTTAAGAAATATGGAAGAATACATGTGTTCTAAAGTAGGAAGTGATTGAAAGTGAAAAAATGCCTATAATTTTGTCATCTTTTTGATGAAATATATATCATATGATGTGCATAAACTGAAGAAATAGTAATGTACCAGTGTTGAATTAAAATGAACATCAAAATACACATCATGTTCCATTTGAATCGTCTTGCATTGAGGTTAAACTGGGTCAGTTACTCTAGATATATTAGGATTTGTATGCAACATTCACTGAAGTTAGTTTTCAGTACAAAAAACAAAGAAGTATTTCAGGTGGATGAATATTTCTGAGAATAATATTTAGAAAAGATCATCATAAATCCACATACATGAATATGAATGAATTAAGGGAGTGTATATTAAGATACAAATATTTCACATTTTGAAAAATCTGGAGAATGTGTGTATGTATATATATTCACATATATATACATACACACAAACACATTAAAAACTCGCAATATATATGCTATTCGAAATTCATCATGAAATATATATCATTCACAGATCTAAAATATTCATTTTACTGAACATGGATTTATGTATAATGTTGTAAAACTAGGAAGCTCATCCATTGGTTATATTTTCAGTTCCAACGGTGTTTAGGAGGAGTGATCTTCTCTCACAATTTGTATCTGCCAAGTCGTTCACCTCACAAGAATGTAGGTGTGGTACCAGGTAGGATTCTATATGTGTTTATTGCTGTTGCATTGGGAGTTTAGTAATTGCTTCATGGAATCCAAGGAGTTCAACTGGGACACAGTGCTGGAGCGAGTTCTGTCAGGCGTGGAGGGTCAGGGTATGCAGGAGAATGTATCAACCAGGCTTCTATCCCACATAGCTTGCCCCCTTAAACATAGCAACCTGATTGTAAACATTGCCCTGAAACCTCACCATATAACAAGATGCCTTTGCATAGGAGCGTCTGCTGACTGCACCATGTCAGTCACAAGCCATTTGGAAGCCAATGGCAGATCCACATGGCCCCACCACAGATGTTTTTCACACACCTGCCAACCACTACTCTAGGACAACTACTCAGCAGGCTCCAACTTATTTTCATGAAACCCAATCAATCAAGGCACTGTCTGGTACACTCATGATCAGCAACAGAATATCCAATGGTTCTCCACTGCCACCTGGTCATGGGAAATTGAAAATTTTCATGGTATTTATCCAGCCATTTTTCAAGGATGAAGTTGGATGCACTGTGGGTTTCAATTCACTCAGGAACCATTAAATGTTGAGGAAGCTCATTTCAATGAAAGTTCTGGAGAATTCTCACAGGCAAGGCTTCCCAAAGAGTGGCCAAAAGGTCACATGAAGCCAGGGCCATTGAGGTCTAAAATGTGATGTCATTGTCTGTTTTGACTCTCAACAATGGCTTCCAAGTCTTTCAGAATAAAATCATGTGATATCCTGGTTGAGATCAGAGTGCCCTCTGAAAAGCTACCCTGGGCCTTGATCTCAGTTTCCAAAGATGACTCTCATGCGTGGCTTCCTCAAATCCCAACACAATTCATGGCAATACTTCTCTGAGGTGAGTTCCAGAACTCAGTCTCTAAGGGGAATCACACCAGAGTTCAAGCCCAGGTGGACCCAGTCATCTCTTCCAACTGCCACACAAATGACCACAATAAAACCGATATTCTCCCACATGGCCCTCATCTTCTTCCATATTGACACTCATCATAACCTCTGGCTGGAGGTGTCCATGAGGGACGCAGCCCAAGACAGTGTCCAAAATAAGCTCCATTGCTCCTCATTTGCCTAAATTCGGGGTGGCCTGGACACCCTTCCTTTGTACCAGGAGTGATCAAAAAGGCCTGCCCGTAATACTGCACCACTTTTCCCATTTGAGGCCTATTGAGTGTCGGTTAAAGATACTTTATGTGAATTGGAGTGATGAGAAAACCTAAGCACCTACGGGATAGCCTCTGAAGGGCTTTGATGAACTCATCTGACCCAAATGATCCCTATTCTCACTTGATGGAATTCAGGAACCTTACAGAGGAAGGCAAGAGACTTCATCCACAATGACAGCTCTTTTTGCCATTTTTGACTTGGATGCACACATGGGATCTTTCCTTAGATCCATCAGGTGCTGAGAATCTAAGTCAAAGAATCACACTGGGCCAAGAGGCTGATTCAGACACAACTCTTTCCAAATCAATTAACGAAAGAGCCAAAGGTGAAGCCTATTTATTTCCATTTGAAAACTATTTTGTTCAGGATTCACAAAGGGGTGGCGTGAGACAAAGACTTCCTGACTCTCAGGGCAACAGAACAATAGGTAAGCAAATGGCCCAAAGCAGGGTTTCTCCACTGAGACTTTCCTGGTCAACTGATATCTGAGTTTTCTCAGATGCTCGTCATTTCCTTCAGCTATCCAGAACATTGCCTTGTCACAGAGCTTGGAGGTTGTACATAACTTAGACACAAAACCATGAGCCTATTCTGGAGAGTGTCCAGAATTCTGGAAGAAAACAGCAAATTAGGAAGGTAGCAGGTATTGCCCATTAATAAGGCAATCCACAGTCCATTCATAAAATGGGCAGGATGAATGCTGGGAAGCTTTCTACTAGACAGGACATATCCATTGATGCATTCTCTTTTCTAATGTCTACAACCACGGACACATTGTGATACACAGACCCAGAAACACTTGCCTTGTCAAACGACTTACTAAAAACAGTTCACTCCAAACCAAACAAACTGACTTTCCTTCCTATTCTCAGAACATGAGACAAAACCACAAACCCACACCCACACTGACAATGACACCTTCTTCCCCCAAATAGGTATGAGACTATCCGGAGTATCCTCCGACTGGTGGGCCATACTATGTTCCACCAAAATGTCCTGTTCTGTCTCAGATCTGGTTACCTTGGCCAACTCTGTGAAGTTGTCAGGAACCAGGAGTGAGCCGCTACCTGCTTTTCCAGGAAAAGCCCATCTTCCGAGCTTCCCAGGCATTTGGCCTCCTCACCTTAGGAGGAACCAAGAAAGACTGATTCTGTCCTTGGTAAATCCAAACAAGTGAGACCACTGGGACCGGGACTGGGACTGGATCTGGGTGCCTGGCGTCCTGGATCCCATGTTCAGAGAGTTCCATCAATAAGGAAGTGAGTTGAGGTCACTTTTTTCAGGAACTGAATGAGATCACTGCCTCGGCAACCACTTTGTCCTAAGAGTTTCTCTCAACGGTCCCATGAGATGGAGGCTGCCCCTACTTCCTGTGACACTTTCACAAATTATAATGGTATATCAACCATAGGGAACCAGGAACAGCTCTCCACACAGTCTTGGTTTGGTCCATATTCTCTACATTAAGATGAGAGAGGCTGATTCAGAAACATCCCTTCATCCTGACCAGGTTGTTTGCGATGGAAGATGACTTTTGCTCTCTCAGGTCTTTCATACCTGCCTACATCTTCTCCAGGGATCATTTCTGCATGGCGCTTTGAGGTTCTCAGCAGATGGAAGATCCACTACATTCCTGTATTGTAAGATCAACACTGTCCCTGCTCTTCTGTAAACATGTTATTAACACGAACAGTGTATGGTTAGTGTTAATAACATGTTCCATTTGGGTTAGGAATTATTCTGCTGCATGAATAATGGTATTGGAAACTTGTGATTATTTTAAGAATATAGAGATGAAATATATGTATGAAAAAAGAAATCTAAGTAAGATTTGAAGCCCAGAAGGGCATTGGGCCCTTGATTGTGATACTTAGCGTTGAATTACATTCTGCACCGATGTCTCAGATAAATCAATACACAATAGCATAAGACCTTGTTACTTGAATGATTGAATGTAGAAGAGAACATCCAGTCAAAAAGGGATACTCGGTAGGATTAAGAAGATAGTTAGTATGTTTAGGAAGAAGAGTGAGTATAGGATTTGGAACAAAAGTTCTTTAGCAATAGGTTATTTATTAGAGTGTGAAAGTAAATGTCAGCACATGTGAAGAGTCAGTCACAATGATGAACTGGGGAATATATGTAGGAAAGCAGATAGCAATAGAGACATTATGAAATCAGGCAAATTATAAAGTGAGGGATAGGATTAGACATTTTCCATTGGGTTGAGTTTGAATATATAATTTTAAGAAGAAACACATGTGTAGTCACCAATAGGATTGACATTTGAGAGCATTAGGGAACCTGGACATGGATGTTTTTAGTAATCCATGTTTTCTTTCCATTTGGGCTTTTATACAATCATAAGTGTGACCTTTGCATTTTGTGTCCAGAATATTTCTGTGATTAAATGTATATGAAGGTCAGGTGACATGAGTCCACTTCCACCATTTCAGGGAGCAATATTTTGAAGACGTATAAATTAGTATTGGGGGTACAAAGAGGTGTACACTGTGTCTATGAATATAGAGATAATGCATGAATAGACCATAGTGTGAATAAATAATATAACTGGTTCCACTTTAAATAATGGATAGAATTGATATCTGAAAAGATATAAGAAATCTTATATTGACATACAATCATTCATTCAAACCAGTTATACATCTAATGGTAATATCAGAGTGATAATTAATATGAATGGTATGTGAGTTTTGCTTCCAAAGTGATTATGGAAATCAAAATTAATGTGTTTGGTATGAAATCTCATGAAAAGACCAGTCAAGAAACTTAGAGGAATACATGTGTTCTGAAGCAGGACGTGATTAAAAGTGAAACAAATGCCTATAAATTTTTGAACTTGTGGATGAAATCATATATCCTATGATGTCCATAAACTGAAAAAATAATTATGTACCAATATTGAATAAAAATGAACTTCAAAATACACATCATGTCCCGTAGGATTCTACTTGCATTGATGTTTAACTGATTCAGTTACTGTAAAAATATTAGGATTTGTAAGCTCCATTAACTGAAGTTAGTTTTCAGTACTAGGAAATAATTATGTATTTCAGGCAGATGAATATTTCTGAGAATTATCTTGTGAAAAGTTGATTATAAACCACATATAGAAACATGAGTGAATTTAGGGAGTGTATAATAAGAAACATATATTTCACATTTTGAAAAATCTGGACAGTATATATATATATATATATATATATATATATATATATATATAGATAGATAGATAGACAGACACACACAGACATTATAATGTAGCAATCTATATGCTAATCGAAATTCACCGTGTAATACATATCATCCACATATCCAAAAATATTCATTTTACTGAACATCGATTTATATATAATGTTGTTCATCTAGGAAATTCACCAATAGGTTTAATTTTCAGTTCCATCATGATTTAGGGGGATTGATATCTTATCAAAATATGTATATTTCAAAATCAGTGAGCTTACAAAAATGTACTTGTGATACCAGGTAGGACTCTAAATATGCATAAAAAATACATGTGATGAATAGGCTACAGAGAATGGGAGACAGAAATTTACATATGTGTTAACTTTAAAAACTCATTGAGAACTATTACAATGAAAAGTTGACTAGATTTATAACACATACCCTTGATAAAGCAGAAGGGAAGTCCAAGTATACACCATGCCTCCTATGAACGGCCTGTATTTCTATTCTGTTAGGTTTCTTGTTCTCCATGATATTAGGATTAGTAGTCAGAGTCTAGTAGGTTATGGGTTAATGTCAGGGATTCAGTATTTCAAATGGAAAATATGAAAATGAATCTAATGTGTATGCAAATATGTGCTACACAAAAATCATCCCACTCTCATCCAGAACAATGCCTTGACATAACCTTCGCCCCAATTAAGACACAATTAGTGGAGAAGAGTTAGAAAATCTGTGAATACATATGTGGAAATGAAAATGCTCAGGAGTTCACAGCCTTGGAGGCGGTAGAGGAATTTCCAAAAGTATGGGATAGGGTAAATACTCCACAAATATGGAGTTCTGCTGGCCTAATGACTCTTTGAGAAACTGCCTTTGAGGTTGGGCCCTTGTAATATATGTTGTTGTCAAGAGCTTCAGCTTCCTTTGTAGTGAGACAATCAAAGCTGGATCTGCATATATGTGACCTGAAGGACATGGTTTCTTCTTTTCTAGTGAACATGAGGCAGCAGTTCTAAATTCCCTCATTGTAGGTAAACTGTGGCCACTGGGAGCTAAGTGTCTCCTCGTGTGGACTGAGAAGCCATTTGGTCATTCTCCACTTTTCCTGGTGATTCTTACTGCTGCACTGGGAGTTTGGTATTGGCTTCAGTAAATACCATGAGTTCAACGGGGACACAGTGCTGGAGGGAGTACTCTCACGTGTGGTGGGTCAGGGTGTGCAGGAGAACGCCCCAACCAGGCTTCTATTCAACAAAGCTTGCCCCCTTGTCTGTAGCAACCCAATTCTGAACATTGCCCTAAAACCTCTCAATGTAACAAGATGCCTTTACATATAAGGGTCTGCTGGCTGCACCATGTCAGTCAAAAGGCATTTGGAAGCCAATGGCAGATCCATGTGGCCCCATCACAGATGTTTTATCATGCACCTGCAAACCACTGCTCTAGGCCCACTACTAAGCAGGTTCCAACGTACTGGCATCTTTGTTCTACACCATTTTCATGAAACCCAGTAAATCAAGGTACTGTCTGGTACACTCATGATCAGCAACAGAACATCCAATGATTCTCCAGTGCCACCTGCTCTTGGGAATTATTCCATGGTATTTATCTAGCCATTTTTTAAGGATGAAGTTGGTGTCACTGTGGATTTCAATTCATTCAGGAACCATTAAATGGTGAGGAAGCTCATTTCAATGAAAGCTCAGGAGAACTCTCACAGGCAAGTCTTCCCAAAGAGTGGCCAAAAGGTCAAATGAAGCCTGTCCCATTGAGGTCTACAATGTGAGTTCCATGTGTTATTTGACTCTCAAGTATGGCTGCCAAGTCTTTCAGAATGAAATCATGTGATATCCTAGCTGAGATTCCCAGTGCTCTGTGGAAAGCCATCCTGGGCCTAAATCTCAGTCTCCAAGGGCAACTCTCCTGCGTGGCCTTCTAAAATCCCAACAGAATTCATGGTAATACTTCTCTGAGTTCAGTTCCAAAACTCAGTCTCTAAGGGGAATCACACCATAGTTCAAGCCCAGGTTGATCCAGGAATCTCTTCCTACTGCCACACAACTGACCACAATTAATACCAAAACACTCCCACATGGCCCTCATCTTCTTTTATATAGACACTCATCATAACCTCTGGGTTGAGGTTTCCATGAGGGGTGCATACCAAGACAGTGTCCAAAATAATCTCCCTTGCCTCTAATTTGCCTAAAGTCAGGGTGGCCTGGAAACCCTTCCTGTTAACCAGGAATGATCAAATAGGCCTGCCATTAATACTGATGTACTTCTCCAAATAATCACACTGGGCCAAGTGGCTGATTCAGACACATCTCTTTACAAAGCAATAAAACAAAGAGCCACAGGTGATGCCTATTCATTTCCATTTGAAAACTCTTTTCTTCAGGATTCACAAAGGATTGGCCTAAGGCAAAGACCTTCTAGATATTCACAGCACCAGAACCATAGGTAAGCAAAATTCCCAAAGCAGGGTTTCTCCACATAGACTTTACTGGTCACACTGATATCTGAGTTTCCTGAGATGCTCCCATTTCCTTCAGCTCTCCAGTACATGGCCATGTCACAGTATCTTGAACAGAAAACCATGAGCCTATTCCGGAGAGTGGCCAGAATTCAGGAATAAAACAGGAAATTAGGAAGATAGTAATTGCTACCCATCCATAAGGAAAGCTGCAGTCCAATCATAAATTGGGCAGTATGAATTCTGGGAAGCATTATACTAGACAGGACACATTCATTGATGCATTATGTTTTCTAATGTCTACAACTACAAACACAGTGGATACATAGACATAGAAACACTTGCCTTGTCAAACGACTTACTAGAAACAGTCCACTTCAAATCAAACAAACTGCCTTTCCTACCAATTCTCAGAACATGAGAAAAAACAACAAACTCACACCCACAACAACATAGGACTTTCTTCCCCCAAGTAGGTCTTTGACTCTCCGGAATTACCTCTGATTGTTGTACCATACTATGTTCCCCCAAAATGCCCTGTACTGTCTCAGATCTGGACTCCTTGGCAAACTCTTTGAAGTTGTCAGGAGCCAGCTTTGAGACACTACCTTCTTTCTCAGGAAAGGCCACTCTCCAAAGCTCTCCTGGCATTTGGCCATTCTCAAATCAGTAGGTACCAAGAAAGACTGATTCTGTCCTTGGTAAAACCAAACAAGTGAGCCCAGTGGGACTGGGTCTGGGACTGGTTCTGTGTGCCTGGCTTCTGGGATTCCAAGTTCAGAGTGTTCCAAGACCAAGGAAGTGAGATAGGTCACTTCCGTTCGGAACTGAATGAGGTCACTGGTTTGGCAACCACTTTGTCCTAACAGTTCCTTCAAAGGGTCCAATGAGATGGAGGCTGCCCCTACTTTCTGTGACACTTTCACAACTTAGAACGATATGTCAACCATAGGCACCCGGGAACAGCTCTCACACAGACCTGGTTTGGTCGATCTTCTCTACATTAAGAAGAGAGAGGCTGATTCATAAACATCCCTTCATCCTAACCAGGTTGTTTGCCTTACATGATGACTTTTGCCCTCTCAGGTCCTTTATAGCTGCCTTCATCTTCCCCAGGGATAATTTCTGCATGGACCCTTGAGGTTCTCAGCGGGTGGAAGATCCCCTATATTCCTTTATATTAAGACCAACTCTGTCCCTGTTCTTCTATAAAGTTAGATTGAGGGAACAATGTATGGTTAGGGTTAATAACATGTTCTATTTGAGTTAGGAATCATTCTGCTGGATGAATAATGGTATTGGGAACCTGGGATATTTGTAAGAATATAGATTTGAAATATAAGTATGAAAACAGAAATCTAGGTAAGATTTTAAGCCCAGAAGGGCATTGGGCCCTTGATTGGAATACTTAGCATTGAATTTCGTTCGCACAGATGTCTCTGATAAATCAATATACAATGGCATATCATCTTGTACCCTGGATGATTGAATGTAGAAGAGTTCATCCAGTCAAAAAGGGATAGTTGTTAGGATTAGGAAGATAGTCGTTCTGTTTCGGAAGAAGAGTATAGGATTTGGACCAAAAGTTCAATAGCCCTAGGTTTTCGGTTAGAGAGTGAATGTAAATTTCAGCACATGTGGAGAGTCAGTCACAATGATGAACTGGGAAAATTATGTAGGAAATCAGATATCAATACACACATTATGAAATCAGGCAAAGTATAAAGTGAATGATAGGATTAGACATTATCAACAAGGTTGAGTTTCAATATATAATCTTAGGAGGAAACAAATATGTAGTCACCAATATGATTGACATTTGAGAGCATTAGGAAACCTGGACATGGATGTTTTTAGTAATCCAGGATCACTTTTCATCTAGGATTTGCTACAATCAGAAGTGTGACCTTTGCATTTTGTGATCAGAATATTACTGTGATAAAATGTATATGTAGATCAGGTGACATGAGTATTTCTTCTAACATTTCTGGGAGCAATATTTTGAAGAGGTATAAATTAGTATTGGGGGTACACAGAGTTGTACCCTGTGTCTATGAATGTAGAAGAAATGAATGAATTGACAATACTGTGAATAAATAATATACTGTTTCCACTTTAAATCATGGATTGAATTGATATCTGAAAATATATAAAAATCTTATATTGATATACAATCATTCATTCCAACGAGTTATACATCTAATGGTAATATTAGGGTTATGTTTTATCATGAAGGGTGTGTGAGTTTAGCTTCAAAAGTGATTATGGAAATGGAAAATAATGTGTTTGGAAAGAAATCTCATGAAAAGATGAGTCAAGAAATATAGAGGAATTCATATGTTCTGAAGCAGGATTTGATTGTAAGTATAAAAAAAGCCTATAAATTTCCTAACTTGTGGATGAAATATATATCCAATGACGTGCAAAAACTGAAAAAATAGTAATGCACCAGTTTTGAATGAAAATGAACGTCAAAATACACATCATATCCCATAGGAATCTACTTGCATTGATGCTAAACTGGGTCAGTTACTGTAGAAATATTATGATTTGTATGCACTATTCACTGAAGTTAGTTTTCAGTACTAGGAAACAAATACGTATTTCAAGTGGATGAATTTTTATGAGAATAATCTTGTGAAATGTTGACTATAAATTTACATATATGAACACGAATGAATTTAGGGAGTGTATAATAAGAAACATATATTTCATATTTTGAAAAATTTTGAGAGTGTATATATATATATATATATATATATATATAGAGAGAGAGAGAGAGAGAGAGAGATAGATAGATATAGATATGTGTGTGTGCATTTATGTATTTATGTATATATATATATATATATATATATATATATATATACACACACACACACACACACACACACACTAAAATGTATCAATATGCATGCCAATCGAAATTCACTATGAATCATATATCATCCACAGATCCAAAAATAATCATTTTACTGAACATGGATTTATGTATAATATTGTTCAACTAGGAAGTTCACCCATAGGTTGAAGTTTCAGTTCCAACAGCGTTTAGGAGTGATCTCTTCCCACAATTTGTATCTCCCAAGACAGCCAAACTCACAAGGATATACGTGTGATACCAGTTATGTTTCTATATTTGCATATAAAAATACATGTGCTGAACAGGCTGCAGAGAAAGGGAGACAGGAATTCACATATTTGTTAACTTTAAAAACACATGGAGATCAATTTCAATTAAAAATTGACTAGATTTATAACACCTACCCTTTATCATTCAAAAGGAAAGTCCAACTATACACCATGCCTTCTCTGAACTGCTTTCATTTCCATTCTGTTTGGTTATTTTTGTCCATCATTTTAGGATTAGTAGTCAGAGTCTATTAGGGTATGGGTTAGTGTCAGGAATTCAGTAATTCGAATGGAAAATAGGAAAATGAATCCAATGTGTATGCAAATATGTGCTACACAAAAATATTCCCACTCTCATCCAGAACATTGCCTTTACATTACCTTTGCCCCAAATAAACACAATTAGAGAAGAAGAGTTAGGAAATCTGTGAATACATATCGGAAATGGAAAATATTCAGGAGTTCACAATCTTGGATGTGGTAGAGGAGTTTCCAAAAGTGAGGGACAGGGTAAACACTCCACAAACATGGAGCTCATTGGGCCTAAAGACTCTTGAGAAACTGCCTCTGAGGTTGGGCACTTGAAATATATGTTGTTGTCAGGAATTTTAGCATCCTTTCTAGTGAGACCAACAAAGCTGGGTCTGATCTCTGTGACCTGGAAGATATGGTTTTTTATTTTCCAATGAACATGAGGAAGCAGTGCTGAATTCTCTCTTTGTAGGTAAACTGTGGCCACTGGGGTCTAAGTGTCTTCCCATGTGGACTGTGAAGCCATTTGATCATCTTCCACTTTTCGAGGTGTTTCTTGCTGCTGCACTGTGAATTTGGTATTTGCTTCAGGAAATACAAGGAGTTCAACAGGTACCAGTGATGGAGGGAGTTCTGTCACATGTGGTGGGTCAAGGTCTGCAGGAAAATGCACCAACCAGGCTTCTACCCCACATAGCTTGCCCGCTTGTCCATAGCAATCTGATTCTGAACATTGCCCGGAAACCTCTCCATATAACAAGATGCTTTTATATAATAGGGTCTGCTGACTTCACCATGTCAGTCTCAAGCCATTTGGAATTCAAGGGCAGATCCACATGGTACCACCACAGATGTTTTATCACATACCTGCACACCACTGCTCTAGGCCCACTACTCAGCAGTCTCCAACTTACAGGGATCTCTTTTCTACACTGTTTTCATGAAACCAAGAAAATCCAAGCACAGTCTGGTACACTCATGACCAGCAACAAGTCATCCAAAGTTTCTCCATTGCCACCTGGTCATTGAAATTTCAAAAAATTCATGGTATGTATTTAGCTATTATTCAAAGATGAAGTTGGAGGCACTCTGGGTTTCAAATTATTTAGGAAACATTAAATGGTGAGGAAGCTCATTTCAAGAAATCTCTGGAGAACTCTCACAGGCAAGGCTTCCCAAAGAGTGGCCAATATTTCACATGAATCCAGGCCCATTGAGGTCTAAAATGTGAGGTCTATGTGTGTTTTGACTCTCAATTATGGCTGCCAAGACTTTCAGAATAAAATCACGTGAAATCCTGGCTGAGATTCCCAGTGCTCTGTGGAAGCCACCTTGGCCAGGATCTCAGTTTTCAGGATGACTCTCATGTGTTGCCTCCTAAAATTCCAACACAATTCATGGCAATACTTCTCTGAGGACAGTTCCAGAATTCAGTCTCTAATAACACCAGAGTTCAAGCCCAGGTGAACTAAGTCATCTCTTCCAACCGCCACACAAATGACCAGAATTAAAACCAAAACACTTCCACATGGCCCTCAACATTCTCCATATAGACACTTATCATAACCTCTGGCTGGAAATTTCCATGAGGGGCACAGACAAAGACAGTATCCAAATAAGTTCCCTTGCCCCTCATTTGCCTAAAGTCAGGGTGGCCTGGACACCCTTCCTGAGAACCAAGAGTGATTAAATAGGCCTGCACTTAATACTGCTCTGCATCTCCAATTTGGGGCCTACTTACTTTCAGGTATAGATTCTTTATGTGATTTGGAGTCATGAGAAAAGCCAAGCACCTCTGGGCTAGTCTCTGCAGGGTTTGAAGAACTCATTTGACCCAAAAGATCCCTATTCTCACTTGATGGATTTTAGGAACCTAACAGAGGAAAGCAAAAGACTTAATCCACAATGACTCCTCATTTGGCCATTTTGGTTTTGGATGCACACATGGTATCTTTCTTTAGATCCATCAGGTGCTAAGAATCTAAGCCACAGCATCACACAGGGTCATGAGGCTGATTCAGACACATCCCTTTCCAAAGCAATCAAGCAAAGAGCCACAGGTGATGCCCATTTATTTGCATTTGAAGACTCTTTTCTTCAGGCTTCACAAAGGAGTAGTCTGAGGCAAAAAGCTTTCTGAAATTCAGGGCAACAGAACAATAGGTAAGCAAATGGCCCAAAGCAGGATTTCTCCAATGAGACTTTCCTGGTCACACTGATATCTGAGTTTTCTGAGATGCTCGCCATTCCCTTTAGCTATCCAGTACATGGCCATGTCACAGAGCTTGGAGGTGGTATATATATTGGA
Organism: Callospermophilus lateralis; assembly: GCF_048772815.1. NCBI lineage: Eukaryota > Metazoa > Chordata > Mammalia > Rodentia > Sciuridae > Callospermophilus > Callospermophilus lateralis. Next base: position 8,803,914 of record NW_027515613.1, read on the forward strand.
CACATAACCATGAGCCTATTTTGGAGAGTGAAGTGAATTCAGGAACAAAATAGAAACTTAGGAAGATAGTAGGTGTTGCCCATTCATAAGGCAAGCCGCAGTCCATTCATAAATTGGCAGGATGAATGTTGGGAAGACTTCTACTAGACAGAAGTCATCCATTGATGCATTCTCTTTTCTGATGTCTAGAACCACGGACACAGTGGGATACACAGACTTAGAAACACTCGCCTTTTCATAAGACTTTTTAGAAACAATTCTCTTCAAACCAAAAAAACCGCCTTTATTACCTATTCTCAGAATATGAGACCAAACCACAAACCAACAGCCACATCCACAAAGACAATTTCTTCCCCCAAGTCAGTCTGAGAGTATCCATAGTGTCCTCTGATTGGTGGGCCATACTATGTTACCCCGAAATGTCCTGTCCTGTCTCAGATCTGGTCTCCTTGGTCAACACTGTGAAGTTTTCAGGAGCCAGCGGTGATCCACTAACTGCTTTCTCAGGAAAGGCCACTCTTCAGAGCTTTCCTGGCATTTGGGCATCCTCACCTCCGTAGGTACCAAGAAAGACTGACTCTGTCCTTGGTAAATCTGAACAATTGAGACCACTTGGACTGGGACTGGGACTGAGACAGGATTTGGGTGCCTAGCTTCCTGGATCCCAAGTTCAGAGTGTTCCATCACAAAGGATGTTAGGTGAGGTCACTTCCTTCAAGATCTAAATGAGGTCACTGCCTTGGCAACCACTTTGTTCTAACAGTTGCTTCAAAGTGTCCCATGAAATGGAGGCTGCCCCTACATCCTGTGACACTTTCAAAAGTTCGAATGGTATATCAACCATAGGCACCCGGGAAGTGCTCTCCACACTGGCCTGGTTTGGTCCTTCTTCTACATATTAAGAAGAGAGAGGCTGATTCAGACACATCCCTTCATCCTGACCAGGTTGTTTTCAATGGAAGATGACTTTTGCTCTCTCAGTTCCTACATATGTGCCTACAACTTCTCCAGAGATCATTTTGCGTGGACCTTTGAGTTTCTCAGCAGTTGGAAGAAACCGTACATTCCTGTATTGTAAGATGAACTCTGTCCCTGCTCTTCTGTAAAGTTAGATTGAGGGAAGAGTGTATGGTTAGGGTTAATAACAGTTTTGATTGGGGTTAGGAATCATTCTGCTGAATGAATAATGGTATGGTGAACCTTCGATATTTTCAAGAATATATAGGTGAAATATAAGTACGAAAACAGAAATAAAGGTAATATTTGAAGCCCAGAAGGGCATTGGGTCTTTGATTGCAATATTTAGCTTTGATTTATTTTCTGCACAGATGTCTCAGATAAATCAATATACAAAGGCATAGGACCTTGTACTTTGAATGATTGATTGTCAAAAAGAACTTCCAGTCAAAAATGGATAGTCGGGGGGCTGGGGATGTGGCTCAAGTGGTAGCGCGCACGCCTGGCATGCGTGCGGCCCGAGTTCGATCCTCAGCACCACGTACAAACAAAGATGTTGTGTCTGCCAAGTACTAAAAAAACTAAATGTTAAAAAATTCTCTCTCTCTCTCCCTCTCTCTCTAACTCTTTCTTTAAGAAAAAAAATTAAAAAAAGGATAGTCGGTAGGATTAGGACGATAGTTGGTAAGTTTAGAACGGAGAGTAAGTATAGGATTTGCACCAAAAGTTCTTTAGCTATGGGGTTTCGGGTATAGAGTGAATGTAAATGTCAGCACTTGTGAAGAGTCAGTCACAATGATGTACTGGGGAAAATATGTAGGAAAGCAGATTTCAATAGAGACATTAGGAAATCTGGCAAAGTATATTCGGTAATGAAAATTTAGTAAAATAGGTAAATGTCGCTTGCTGTTTTTCTGTATGCTTAACAAAACACTATTGAAATCTTGAGAACTGTTTGCTAATCTTGTTCCCAGAATGTGCTGTCCCCAACTGCCAACCTACAGAATGTACTCATTCACCCGGTTGCACACAAACTGCTCACTCAGCCAGACCAAACAATAAAGTTCCCTCTCTGCCCTCTCCAAGGAAAGTATATAAGCTCTGCTTAAGCTGTTCTCAGGGCTCTCTGCTCTATTCAAGTGAGCTCTGAGCCCCAGCATGCTGAATCCCCAATAAACCCTTTGCTTTTGCGTGAGACAGTCTCTTGGTGGGCTCTTCACCCGATGCTCGCCTGACCTTTACATATGGAGGTTCCACTGAGATCCGGCAGCGGCGAACGAGAGACCCCAACAGGCTCCTCTTGGGGTATGTATGGTGCCTCTTTCTGGTTTCAGGTTTCAGGTTAGGGCTTCGCAAAATGGCTGTCAATGAAGAGTGTGAGCTCTCTCCGACGGTGGCTGACATACGTGTCACAGAGCCACAGGCCACATCCCTGGGGGATGCTCCAGAGTATTCGGGAAATCGAGGAGCAATAGTCTCCTCAATTCAGTGATATTTTGTTTCAGATTCAGTATCGCCAGCCCATCGGGTTGGGCCAGATACTTAGTCCTGGTCTCAGTGTTGGAAGTTCCATTGTCTGTCTTTATTTCCTTGTCTTGTCTGTGTCGTGTGTCGTTGCTTTTACTGTTTGTGTATCTTTCATTATGGGACAGAGCACTTCAATGCCTCTGTCCCTGACCCTCGATCACTGGACCAAAGTACCCTTAAGGGCTCAGAATCTTTCTTTTTCAGTAAAATTCTGGACCTGGCAGACTCTCTGTGCCTCAGAATGGCCCACCTTTGTATTCGGATGGCCCCTAGAAGGATCTTTCTACTTCCCACTAATTTAAAAAGTCAGACGATATTGTCTTTCAGCCAGGGCCACATAGCCATCTGGATCAACAGCCATATATCTTAACTTGGCAGGACCTCTGCAAATCTCCTTCATGGGTGAAGCATTTCCTTGACCCTACCCCCACTCCTACTGCTTCCCCCATGATCTCTCAAACCCTCTGCTCCTCCTCCTCCTCCAACCTCTGTTCTCCCTGAGACACAAGATTTGACTCTACTGGACTCTCGTCCCCCTCCTTATCTCCTGCCCACGTCCCCCAAAGACCAACACCCTCTAAGTGATTCCCCTGCTGCTGACTCAACCTCTCCACCATTGGAGAAAGCTAAGCCAGCCCAGCGCCCTCCAGATAATTTCCCCGCGGCACACACAGCCCCTCCTCTTCTGGAGGAAGCTAACCCGGCTAAAGGTACTCACCAGCGGTGAATGATTGAAAAACCTGGAACTCGAATGATGCTCCCCCTCCATCCCTAGGGGCCAATGATTGACAACGGCCTTGGGGGAAAAATGCAAGCCTACCAGTATTTACCTTTCTCCTCTTCAGACCAATATAACTGGAAAAATAAAAATCCCCCTTTTACCGAGGACCCCAACCGGCTCCTAGGTGTGGTTGAGTCATTGATGTTTTCACACCAGCCTACTTGGGATGACTGCCAACAACACCTAGGGTTGTCTCTTCATGACAGAGAAACAAAAGAGAAACCTCCTGGATGCTAGAGAAAAATATCCTCTGACCAGATGTGTGACCGACAAAACTTCCCAACATATTTAACCCGGCTTTCCCTTGAATCGACGAAACTGGGACCCCAACACCTTTGAAGGTAGGGAGCATCTGTCCACATATCACTGGGCTCTAATTGTGGGTATCTTAGTGGCCGCTAGGCGACTTACAAATTTTGCAAGTTAAGAGAGATTATTCAAGGGCCTGATGAATCTCCCTCTATGTTTTTAGAGAGAATTATGGAGGCATATAGGAGATATACTCTTTCGATCCTCAGGCAGAGGATCAAAAGTCATCTGTCAAGATTGCCTTTATGGGCAAGCTGCCCTGGATATTAAAAGAAAGTTACAATGCTTAGATGGATTACAAGATATGACTTTGAGAGATTTAGTCAGAGTAGCCGAGAAGGTATACTATAAGAGAGAAAGTGAGGAAGAGTAGGGAGCAAAGGAAGGATAAAAGAAACAAAAGACAGACTAAGGCATTGACTAAGGTCCTGGTCACAACAACAAATAGGCCAGAAATAAGAAACATGGAGACAGGAAGGGATACCGGGGCCCAGACTAGAGGCCACCCCTGGCCTCAATTTAATGTGCCTACTGTAAAGAAAAAGGACACTGCTTCAAAGAGTGCCATTGAAAGAGACAGCCACTCTAGCCAGCCATTCTGACTCTGGAGGATGACTAAGAATGTTGGGTCTCAGATCCCCTCCGAGAGCTCAGGGTAAATTTTGAAGTGGAGTGGACCCTAGCAAACTTTGAAGTGGATACAGGGGCAATATACTCTGCCCTTATGGCCCCATTGGTCTCTCTATCAAATAAAAAGGTCTCTAATTCAAGGGGCTAATGGCAGAAAATATCGGGTTTGGACAACTAAGAGGACCATGGACCAGGGGAAAGGAAAAATCCATCACTCGTTCTTAGTAATCCCAGAATGCCCGGCCCCATTGATGGGCAGAGATCTGCTCACCAAGTTCCGGGCCAAAATAACTTTTAACCCTGAAGGCCCACAAGTGGAATTTCTAAATCCTTCAATAAAAACTCCTATAGTCACGGCTCTAAATATGTCAGTAGAAAATGTATATCAACTCACTCACCTTGGTTCAAAGAAATTGCATTCATTCCTGAAGGATGAAGAACAGAGTTTTTTACTAACCGACTCAAAGCAAAAGGAAATAACTGAATGGGTAACAAAAGCCTGTCAGGTCTGTCATGGTTAATGCTTACCATTCCAAGCTTCCTGCAAAAAAGCACCTACGAGGAACCAGACCAGGACAATTCTGGGAAGTGGACTTTACTAAAATTAAGCCAGCAAGGTTTGAAATTAAATATCGCCTAGTCTTTGTAGATATATTTTGAGGATGGATTGAAGCCTTTTCCAGGAAAAAAGAAAAAAAAGAAACAGCGCAAATGGTTGTCAAGAAGATCCTGAAAGATATTTTTACAAGATACGGCCTGCCTAAAGTAATAAGGTCTGATAATGGACTGGCGTTTGTAGCCCAAGTAAGTCAGGGGTTAGGCAAGACCCTGGGGATTAATTAAAAGTTACATTGTGCTTATAAACCACCGAGTTCAGGACAGGTAGAAAGAATGAATAGAACCATTAAAGAGACCATAACGAAATTAAGCTTAGAAACCTGCATAATAGATTGTACTATGCTCCTTCCTTATGCACTATTTCATGGAAGAAACACTCCCTCTGTTTCTTTGTGTAACCTCACCCCCTATGAAATTGTCCATGGTTCCCCTCCTTCAGTAAGGGACCTAACCCCAACTCTAAGACCTAACGATTCCTTCCACACCCCAATGCTTGACTGAATTAAAGCTTTTGAAAGAACTCAGGGATACCTGTGAAAACAGATGGCCAATGCCTATCAACCTGGGGACGAATGGACTCTACATCAATATCAAGTAAGAGACTTCATCTACATAAGTCGACATCAGGTGTCATCCCTGAAACCCCACTGGAAATGACGATACAAGGTGCTACTTGTAACACCTACAGCGGTAAAGGAAGACAGAATCACTTCCTGGATCCATACCTCTCATCTCAAGCCTGCGCCCTGTCCAGACTCTGGCTGGAAACTGGAAAAGATTGGTAAAACTTTCAAATTGTGTATTTACCCTGTGTCTAAGGCTATAGACTCTTCCCTTGACCACCAGTAGTCCTAAACCTATTAAACCCGTTCAGCAGCGATGGCTGATCACAAATCCTACTGGTAAAGAAGTATGATCTATCTCGCATGCAGCCCACTTAGGGACTTGGTGGACATCTATCCACCCAGACATTTGTCAGCTGGCTATAGGTCTTTCCTATTGGGATATACCTGATGAAGAGGATCCCACTAAATTTCCATTAAATCCATTCTGCACCATTGATAATGGAAACAATCATTATGGATGTAGGGACACGGGAGCCAGATGCAGGTTGGCTAGCCTAGATTACTATGTGTGCCCGGTGGACTACCAAAGCCACAAACAGTCACGGTTGTGTGGGGGGAATGCCGACATCTTCTGTAAGTCTAGGGATGTGATCATACAGGCAGTGCATAATGGAACCCAAACTCCTCATCAAATTCTGTACACAGCATTGTCCCTATTACCAATTAGATCACCCAAACTGTTGGCCCCTAGAGGGGTCTCTACATCCTCAAATTCTGCATGACCTTTTTAACTTCTGAATGTCCTCAAAAGGGTGAAAGGAGATTTCCCTATGTGGAGGCCTTTTCCCTCCTTCGCTCACATCCTGAACTATGCTTCTCCAATAGGTCCTCACACTCAGCCTTCTGCTCCAGACTCTCTGCTGTCACTCTCACCTCAGCAACATGATTTCTCCCCTCCAATTACTAGATCAAAAACCCAAACCTCCGCCGGATCTCAGACCATTTCCCCCTTTCTGAGGTAGCAGGTACTGAGGTAACCCTCCACCGAATAACTCCTCTCTTCTCCAGTCAGTGCCCACACCGGGTCCCACCAGTTCCTCTTACCAGCTAACCCAAAGCTCAAACCAGCTGAGGAGAACACTCAGACCCCTATCCAAGATGTAGTGAAAATGGCCTTTAAAGTTTCTTTGTCATTAGTGAAAACAGGTTACTAAGAATTTAAAGTCCCTCACAGGCTTTTAGGGATACTAACTCCTATCTTCTCCTCTGTTCTACCTGTTCTACTGCTCACGTTTTTGTTGCTAGGAAAATCACAAACACCTTTGCCAGTATTCTTTCACATCTCTGCTACCTCATTCTCAGATCCACGGAGCTGCTCACAGCCACGCCTTCCCCATCTCCCCCCTCTGTTCCAGGCCCACAGAAAAACATTAATTGACCTTCTAAGGAAGTCTTCAGCATGGCTGACTTTAGGACTTTCAGGAAAAGAGTCCCCATGAAAGACTTCAAAGTAGATAAACTTCCTCTTTTCATGTTGCCCTGTTGTACTTGGTCACTGGCTAAAAATATCAGCACTCCTAAGTTAGACACCCCCTTACTAGTTTTTCACAAAATATGTGAACAAGGCCTTTGGCATTGATCTGGGGCTTCACAGAGATGGCTACATTTCAAAGATAAAGAAGTTACCAACTGGGCTCCATGGTAAGAGCTGGAAGGGGGAAAAATAAAGGGAAAAAAAGCTCTCCTTCACCCAGGTGTCCTTGAAAAGTTAACTTGCCCAGAACAGAGGAATAAAACAGAAAAAAATCTGCTTTTTGTGAACTTCTGCAGGCTGTGAACTTCTGCGCCCCTTCCCTTATATGTTGGGTACAAAATTCTGAAACTACCTAAACGTGAGTTTCAGGAAATTAATTGATTATAACAGAAGTAATGCCCTCTGAATCCGGTTGCTAATAAAATGGAAAGTTTCCCTGTTTTTGGTAGTATCTTAGGTGCCGTGCCTTGTCCGTCTCTACAACAGTATAATTCTATAGACTTAAACATTGTTTATGTTTTCATGAAATTGTCAAGACGATGTGATTAAATGTGTAAAGGTGCAGATGTTTCCCAGAGTGCTTTATCATAATGCAGGTTCATTTGAAGTTCAAATAGGGGGGCATAAAACCCGGTTCCACTGAGAACATATATCCATCACTTTAGCCATCCTATTAGGAATAGGAGTTGCTGCAGGCGTGAGCACAAGAACCACTGCCTTGGTCCATGGGATACAACAAATGACACAATTAGAAGCAGCAATAGACCAAAACTTAAAGATATTAGAATCCTCCATCTTGGCTTTGCAGGAATCTTTAACCTCTCTCTCTGAAGTTATTTTACAGAAAAGGCGAGGGTTGAACCTCCTCTTCATGAAAGAAGGGGGCCTTTGTTCTGCATTGATGGAGAATGTTGTGTTTTTGCCGACCATACTGGAGTTGTAAAAAAATCTAGGAGTAAATTTAAAAGATGCCTTGAAGAGTGTCAATGAGAGAGAGAGGCCCAAAAAGTGTGGTTTGAGTCTTGGTTCACACAGTCCCCCTGGTTAACTACGCATTTATCAACCCTGGACAGTTCAATAATAATCCTCATATTATTGCTAACTATAAAACCCTGTTTGCTCAACCGTGTAATTTCTTTTTTCCAAGCTCAAATTGGATGAGTTAAACTTATGGTAATACCCCACTAGCAAACATAGAATGTGACACCCTGCAATGATCACTTTTATGATTAAAAGTAGCCAGAAGAAGAAGTGGGGAATGAAAGGTTAATTAAATAGGCACTTTTCACTTCCTTTTTTCCTGTATGCTTAACAAAACACTGTTGAAATCTTGAGAAATGATTGCTAATCTTGTTCCCAGAATGTGCTGTCCCCAACTGACTAACTGCAGAATGTGCTCCCTCACTGGGTTGCATGCAAACTGACCACTCGCCCTGACCTATCAATAAACTTCCCTCCCTGCCGTCACCAAGGAAAGTGTATAAGCTCTGCTTAAGCTGTTCTAAGGGCTCTATACTCTATTCAAGTGAGCTCTGAGCATCAGCATGCTGGACCCCCAATAAACACTGCGCTGTTGCATGAGATAGTCTCTTGGTGGTCTCTTCTTTCGACCTCATCCGACCTTTACTTGGATAATTAAATGTAGAAGAGAACATCCATTCAAAAAGGGATAGTCGGTAGGATTAGGAATATAGTTGGTAGGTTTAGGAAGAAGACTGTGTATAGGATTTGGAACAAAAGTTCCTTAGCAATAGGGTTTTGGTTAGAGAGTGAATGTAAATGTCAGCACATGTGAAGAGTCAGTCACAATGATGAACTGGAGAAAATATGTAGGAAATCAGATATCAATACACACATTATGAAATCAGGCAAAGAATAAAGTGAATGATAGGATTAGACATTAACAAGAAGGTTGAGTTTCAATGTATAATCTTAGGAAGAAACAAGTATGTAGTCAGCAATATGATTGACATTTGAGAGCATTAGGCAACCTGGACATGGATGTTTTTAGTAATCCAGGATCACTTTCCATTTAGGATTTGCTACAATCATAAGTTTGACCTTTGCATTTTGTGATCAGAATATTACAGTGATAAAATGTATATGTAGATCAGGTGACATGAGTATTTTTTTTTACATTTCTGGGAGCAATATTTTGAAGACGTATAAATTAGTGTTGGGGGTACACAGAGTTGTACCCTGTGTCTATGAATATAGAAGTAATGCATGAATTGACAATACTGTGAATAAATAATATAACTGTTTCCACTTTAAATCATGGATTGAATTGATATCTGAAAATATATAAGAAATCTTATATTGATATACAGTCATTCATTCCAACGAGTTATGCATCTAATGGTAATATTAGGGTTATGTTTTATCATGAAAGGTGTGTGAGTTTAGCTTCAAAAGTGATTATGGAAATGGAAAATTATGTGTTTGGAAAGAAGTCTCATGAAAAGACGAATCAAGAAACATAGAGGAATACATGTGTTCTGAAGCAGGAAGTGATTGTAAGTATAAAAAAACGTATAAATTTCCTAACTTGTGGATGAAATATATATCCTATGATGTGCAAAAACTGAAAAAAATAGTAATGTACCAGTGTTGAATGAAAATGAATGTCAAAATACATATCATGTCCCATAGGAATCTACTTGCATTGATGTTAACCTGGGTCAGTTACTGTAGAAACATTAGGATTTGAAAGGACCATTTACTAAAGTTAGTTTTCAGTACTAGGAATCAAATATATATTTCAGGTGGATGAATATATCGGAGCATAATCTTGTGAACATTTTATTATAAATCCACATTCATGACATGAATGAATTTAGGGAGTGTATATAAGACCCATATATTTCATATTTTGAAAAATCAGGAGGGTGTAAAATATATATATATATATATATATATATATATATATATATATATATATATATATATATCACAGATACATTAAAAAGTAGCAATATATAAATATATATGGATATCAACATTTATCTTGAAATATATATCATCCACAGATTAAAAAGTATTCATTTTAGTGAACATGGATTTATGTATAATGTTGTTCAACTAGGAACCTCACCCATAGGTGGAATTTTAAGATCCAAAAGCATTTAGGAGGTGTGATCTCTTCTCACAATTTGTATCTGCAAAGTTAGCCACCTCACAAAAATGTACGTGTGATACCAGGTAGGATTCTATATGTGCATATAAAAATACATGTGCTGAATAGGCTCCAGAGAAATGGAGACAGAAATTCAGAAATAAGTTAACATTAAAAAGAATGGAGAACTATTTCAATTAACAATTGACTATATTTTTAACACCTACCATTTATCATGCAAATAACAAGTCCAACTATACACCATGCCTCCTCTGAACTGCTTGTGTTTCTATAATGTTTCGGTTACTTTCCTCCATTATATTAGGATTAGTAATCAGAGTCTAGTAGGGTGTGAGTTAGTGTCAGGGAATCAGTATATTGAATGGAAAATAGAAAAATGAATCCAATGTGTATGCAAATATGTGGTACACAAAAATCTTCCCACTCTCATCAAGAACAACACCTAGATATCACCTACACCCCAAGTAACACACAATTAGAGGAGAAGAGTTAGAAAATCCATGACTACATATCTGGAATGGAATACGATCAGGAGTTCACAACCTTGGAAGTGGTAGAGGAGTTTCCAAAAGTAAGGGACAGGGTAAACACTCCACAAACATGGACCTCTGCCTGCCTAAAGACTTCTTGAGAAACTGTCTCTGAGGTTGGGCACTTAAAACATATGTTGTTGTCAGGAGCTTTAGCTTCCTTTCTAGGGAGACCATCAAAGCTGGGTCTTCATCTCTGTGACCTTGTGGATATGGTTTCTTATTTTCCAATGAACATGAGGCAGCAGTGCTGAATTCTGTCTTTGTAGGTAAACTGTGGCCACGGGGTCTAAGTGTATCCACATGTTGGCTGTGTATCCATTTGGTCATCCTCCACATTTCGTCGTGATTCTTGGTGCTGCACTGGGAATTTAATATTTGCTTCATGGAATACAAGGAGCTCAACTGGAACACAGTGCTGGAGGGAGTTCTGTCATGTGTGGTGGGTCAGGGTCAGCAGGAGAATGCACCAACCAGGTTTCTATCCCACACAGTTTGTCCCCTTGACCATAATAACCTGATTGTTAAGATTTCCCTTAAACCTCTACTTATAAAAAGATGCCTTTACATATAAGGGTCTGCTGGATGCACCATGTCAGCCACAAGCCATTTGGAACACAGTGCTGGAGGGAGTTCTGTCATGTGTGGTGGGTCAGGGTCAGCAGGAGAATGCACCAACCAGGTTTCTATCCCACACAGTTTGTCCCCTTGACCATAATAACCTGATTGTTAAGATTTCCCTTAAACCTCTACTTATAAAAAGATGCCTTTACATATAAGGGTCTGCTGGATGCACCATGTCAGCCACAAGCCATTTGGAAGTCAAAGGCAGATCCACAAGGCCCCACGACAGAAGTTTTATCACAAAACTGCACATCTCTGCTGTAGGCCCACTAATCAGCAGGCTTGTACTTACTGGCATCTCTGTTCTACACCATTTTCATGAAACCCAGTCAATCAAGGAACTGTCTGATACACTCATCGTCAGCAACAGTATATCCAAAGGTTCTCCTGTGCAACCTGGTCAAGGGAATTTTAAGAATTTCATGGTATTTATCTAGCCATTATTCAAGCATGAGGTTGGAGGCACTGTGGGTTTCAATTTTTTCAGGAAACATTAAATGGTGAGGAAGCTCATTTCAATGAAACCTCTGGAAAACTCTCACAGGCAAGTCTTCCCAAGGAGTGGCCAAAAGGTCACCGAAATCCAGGACTATTGAGGTCTACAATGTGAGGTCCATGTGTGTTTTGATGCTCAAGTATGCCTGCCATGTGTTTTAGAAAAAATCATGTGATATCCAGGCTGTGATTCTCAGTGCTCTGTGGAAAGCCACCCTGGACCTAGATCTCAGTTTTTAAGGGCGACTCTCATGTGTGGCCTGCGAAAATCCCAACACAATTCATGGCAATACTTCTCTGAGTTCAGTTCCAGAACTCAGTCTCTAAGTCCCCTTGAACTCACACCAGAGTTCAAGACCAGTTGGACACATTCATTTCTTCCAACCGCCACACAAATGACCAAAATTAAAACCTAAACACTCCCACAAGGCCCTCATGTTCTCCATATAGACACTCATCATAACCTCTGGCTGAATTTTTCCATGAGGGGCACAGCCCAAGACAGTGACCAAAATGAGCACCTTTGGCCCTCATTTGCCTAAAGTCAGGGTGGCCTGGACACCATTCCTGTGAACCAGGAGTGATTAAATAGACCTGCCGTTAATACTGCTCTGCTTCTCCATTTTGAGGCCTACTGAATGTCAGGTATAGATTCTTTATGTGGTTTGGAGTCATGAGAAAACCCAAGCACTTCTGCAGGGCTTTGAAGAACTCATTTGACCCAAAGGATCCCTATTCTCACTTGATGGAGTCAGGAACATCACAGAAGAAGGCTAGAGACTTCATCCACAATGACTGATCTTTTTGCCATTTTGGTTTTGGATGCACACATGGGATCTTTCTTTAGATCCATCAGGTGCTGAGAATCTAAGCTGGAGCCTCACACAGGGCCAAGTGGCTGATTCAGACACCTCCCTTTCCAAAGCAATTATGCCAAGAGCCACAGGTGATCCTCATTCATTTCCATTTGATAACTGTTTTTTTCAGTCTTCACAAAGGGGTGGCCAGAGGCAAATACCTTCCTGACATTCAGGGCAACAGAACAAAATGTAAGCAAAAGGCCCAAAGCAGGGTATCTCCACTGAGAGTTTCCTAGCCACACTGATATCTGAGTTTTTTGAGATGCTCGCCATGCCAATTCCTTCAGCTATTCAGTACATGGTCATGTCACAGTGATTGGAGGTGGTACATATCATGGATAAAAAACAATGAGCATATTCTGGCTAGTGGCCAGAATTCTGGAAGAAAACAGGAACTTAGGAAGGTTGTAGGTGTTTCCCATTGGTAAGGCAAGCCACAGTCCTTTCATAAATTGGACAGGTTGATTGCTGGGAGGCATTCTACTACACAGGACATATTCATTGATGCATTCTCTTTTCTAATGTCTACAACCACGGACACAGTGGCATACACAGAAATAGAAACACTCACCATGTCAAATGACTTATTAGAAACAGTCCATTCCAAAAGAAATAAATCACGTTTTTTCTACCTATTCTCAGAACATGAGACAAAACCACAAACTGACATCCACACACCCAGGCACCTCCTTCCCCCAAGTAGGTCTGTGACTCTTCTGAGTGTCCTCTGACTGGTAGGCCATACGATGTTCCTCTGAAATGACCTTTCCTGTCTCAGATCTGGTGTCATTCACCAACTCTGTGAAGTTGTCAGGAGGCAGTGGTGAGCCAATTCCAGTCTTGTCAGGAAAGGCCCCTCTTCAGAGCTTTCTTGGAATTTGACCACCTTCACATGAAGAGGTACCTAGAAAGACTGATTCTATCCTTGGTAAATCCAAACAAGTGAGACCACTGGGACTTGGACGGGTAATGGCTTTGGGTGCCTGGCTTCCTGGATTCCAAATTCAGAGAATTCCATCACCAAGGAAGTAGGTGAGGTCACTTCCTTCAGGAACTGAATGAGGTCACTGACTTGGCCACCAATATGTCCTAACAGTTGCTTCCTAGGTTCTCATAAGATGGAGGCGGCCCCTACTTCTTGTGACACATTCACAAATTAGAATGGTATAGAAACCATAGGCACCTGGGAACAGCTCTCCACAAAGGCCTGGTTTGATCCGACTTCTCTACATTAAGAAGAGAGAGGCTGATTCAGAAACATCCCTTCATCCTGACTAGGTTGTTTGCCATGGAAGATGACTTTTCCTCTCTCAGGTCCTAAATAGCTGCCTAAATCTTCTCCATCGATCATTTCTGCATGGACTTTTGAGGTTCTCAGCAGGTGGAAGATCCCCTACCTTCCTGTATTGTAAGACCAACTCGGTCCCTCCTCTTCTGTAAAGTTAGATTGACGGAACATTGTATGGTTAGGGTTAATAGCATGTTCGATTTTGGTTAGGAATCATTCTGCTGGATGAATAATGGTTTGGGAACCTCTGATACATATAAGAATATAGACGTGAAATATAAGTACGGAAAAAGAAATCTAGGTAATATTTGAAGCCCAGAAGGGCATTTGGCGATTGATTGGCATACTTAGCTTGAATTATGTTCTGCACCGAGGTCTCAGATAAATTCATTTACAATGGCATAGGTTGCTGTACCTCAGATGACTGAATTTAGAAGAGATCATCCAGTCCAAAAGGGATAGTCCATAGGATTAGGAAGATTGTCTGTAGGATTAGGAAGAAGAGTGAGTCTAGGAGTTGGACCAAAAGTTCTTTAGCAATAGGGTTTCAGTTAGAGAGTGAATGTAAATGTCAGCACATGTGAAGAGTCAGTCACAATGATGAACTGGGGAAAATATGTAGGAAAGAGAGTAAATATGTATCATATATAGAGACATTAGGAAATCAGGCAACATATAAAGTGAGTGATAGGATTAGATATTTTCAACAGGGTTGAGGTTGAATATATAATCTTAGGAAGAAACAATTATTTAGTCACCAATAGGATTGACATTTGAGCGCATTAGGGAACCTAGACATGGAGGTTTTTAGTAATCCATGCTCACTTTAAATTTAGGCTTTAGTACAATCATAAGTGTGACCTTTGCATTTTGTGTCAAGAATATTACTGTGGTAAAATATATATGTAGATCAGATGACATGAGTATTTCTTCCACCAATATGAGGAGCAATATTTTGAAAACTTATAAATTAGTATTGCGGATAAAATAGGCGTACCCTGTGTTGATGAATAAGAGATGATGCATGAATAGACCATATTGTGAATAAATTATATAACTGGTTCCAACTTTAAATAATGCATTGAAATTATATTTGAAAATATATAGTAAATCTTATATTGATATATATACATTCATTCCAACCAGTTATACATCTAATGGTAATATTAGGGTTACGGTTTATCATGAAGAGTGTGTGAGTTTTGCTTCAAAAATGAGTATAGAATTGAAAATAATGTTTTTAGAAAGAAGTCTAGTGAAAAGACCACTTAAGAATCATAGAGGAATACATGTTTTCTGAAAGAGGAAGTGATTGAAAGTGAACCACATGCCTATAAATTTGTGAATTTGTGGATGAAAGGATATATCCTATGATGTCCATAAACTGAAGAAATAGTAATGTACCAGTGTGGAATAAAAATGAACTTAAAAATACATATCATGTCCCATAGGAATCTAACTGCATTGATGTTAAACTTGGTCAGTTACTATAGAAATATTAGGATATATAAGGACCATTCACTGAAGTTAGTTTTCAGTACTAGGAAACAAATATGTATGTCAGGTGGTTGAATATTTCTGAGAATAATCTGTTGAGAGCCACAGCCAAAAAGCCCCAGCAAACTTGCAGCTGCCAGCAAAATTCCATCTGCCGGCTGATGATTGGCTCACAGCGGCCCCAGCATCATCTAGCTGATTTGCTTCTCTGTGGTGATGCTCATTGAGATGCTTAATGAGCGGTTTCCCCCACCTTTCAGACTGCCAGCGGATGATTGGCTCACAGCGGCCCCAGCAACATCTAGCTGATTGGCTCCTCTGTGGTGATGCACATTGGGCTGGTTCCCTGCCCTTTCAGACCATGGAACTGCTCATTGGGGGACTTTTTGGCTTCGCCCACGTGACCCAGCCAATCGGCCTCAAGAGGAGGAGACTTGTGTTTGAGGGAGAGGCTTGTGGGAAGCCTGTGGTGGCAGTTGGGCTCTGACGGCTTTTCCTGAGGAGCTGTTTAGTTTGGTGTCATCTTGTTGGGTTGTATTATAGTAGAAATACGGGATCAGAAATTAGTAAAAAAAAAAAAAAAACTGAAACAGTGTTCAGTAAATTGTTAGAGGAAGGAAGCATCTCAGTAAAATCAAGAAAAGTCAGGGCATACGTTGATACAATACAAAAATGTAGCCCATGGCTTTTTCAGGAGGAGTTGTTAAATATATCACAATGGAACCATCATGGTGAAGATTTAAAAAGAATAGGAAAGAAAAGCCCAGGGACTCTGCCATTTGGCACATTGCTATTGTGGACGTTTGTACCTTGTTTGCTTAGTGGAAAGCCTTCAGTTCAGACAATGGTAGAGTAAGGAGAAGACATATTGATTCAAGTAAAACAGAAGGTCTCTCAAGTTAGTCAGATAGAGGAAAAAATTCAAGTAAAAGAAAAGGTCTCTCGAACTAGTCAGACAGAGGAAAAAAATCAAGTAAAAGAGAAGGCCTTTCAAGCCAGTCAGACAGAGGAAGAAAGTGTAAAACAGAAAAAGCCATCAGGGGGAAAGTTACAACAGGAGACTACTACTAACACCTTTCTATCACCAGAGGGTGTAAGTGTCCAACCAACAGCACAACCTCTACAGGAGACTGCTACTAACACCTTTCTATCACCAGAGGAAGTAAGTATCCAACTAACAAGGCCACCTCCATATGCTGGGAGGCCCCCAACCCCCACAGTTGATAGTTGGAATCCTGAGACAAGATCTCAAATATTAACATGCCCAGTATTTGAGGCAGGAGGGCAGTGAGATTACCATGCTTTAAATTTCAAAACAGTGAAGCAGCTAATAGAGGCTGTAACAACCTATGGTCCTCAAGCACCCTTCACTGTAAGCATTATCAAATCCATTAACAACATGAACATGAAGCCAGCAGATTGGGCTAATATGTGTAAAGCTGTGATAAATGGAGGAAATACCTGTTATGGAAGATTGCCAATGAGGAATTTTGCAAGGAGACGGCTAGGCAAAATGCAGCAGCTAGTTATCCTCAGAGAAATCTAGATATATTGTTAGGAAAGGGACCTTATGAGGATCAGCAGCAGCAATGTGCATATGATCCTGGTGTATATGCACAGATTGCTATAGATGCAATTAAGGCATGGAAGACTTTTCAAGGAAATGGAGGTTTACAAGGTCAGTTATCTAAGGTAATACAAGGAGCTAATGAACCTTATGCTGAATTTGTAGATAGACTTATTCAAACAGCTACCAGAGTTTTTGGAAATACACAACAAGCAATGCCATTACTAAAACAACTGGCTTATGAGCAAGCAAATCGTTGGTGCAAAGATATCATTAGACCATGGAAACATCAAGATTTAAACACATATATTAAATTATGTAGAGACATTAAAGAACAAGAGCAAGTCGTGGAAGCTGCAGTAAAACTGGCTTTAGATGCCAGAGACATTAATGAACAAGGGCAAATTGTGGAAGCTGCAGTAAAACAGGCTTTAGATGCCAGGCCAAGAACATGCTACAATTGTGAAAAAACAGGACATTTTAAAAGGAATTGTCCCATAGGAGGAGGGTTTAAAAAAACTAGGTATCAAAGGAGTAGAATACCAGGTATTTGTCCACGATGCCGTAGAGGGAGACTTTGGGCTAATGAATGCTGTTCTCAAACCACCATAGAAGGTACACCATTATCAAAAACGAACAAGGACCAGGTGTTTATCCACAATATCGTGGACAAAAACATGGAGCTCCATTGCCAAAAAATGGACAAGGGGGCTCAATTCTCCGGGGCCCAAAACCACAAATATACGCAGCACTGGAGAAACCCATCAACCACATCAGGGTAGTGCCCAGGACACATTGTCCATCAGATCCCTCATCAGACAAACCAGAGGGAGCGCAGGGTTAGACATCTGTGCCTCTGCCAGAGCAGTACTAACTGCAGAGATGGGAGTTCAATTCATTTCCACAGGGGTAAAAGGACCTCTTCCCAAAGGAACAGTAGGCTTATTATTGGGACGCAGCTCTTCTACTCTAAAAGGACTTATGATAAGTCCTGGGGTAATTGATCTCGACTATGAAGGTGAAATAAAAATTATAGCCAGTTCTCCAAAGGGTATATCAGTAATTTCAGCAGGAGATAGAATAGCACAGTTACTAATAATACCCAGCCTACGTGAAAAATTTTCCAGTCGTACTGTAGAAAGAGGTTCCAAGTGATTAGGCTCCACAGGTGTAGATTGGGCTATGCTTTCTTTAAATTTAGATTCTGGCCCCATGCTAAAACTAAATATTCAAGGGCATGAATTTAATGGGCTACTGGATACAGACACAGACCTTAGCATCATCTATCGTCAAGAATGGCCAAAACATTGGCCATTACAACAAGCCACTCAAACGCTTCGAGGCCTAGGAGTAGCGTATAATCCCCATAGAAGTGCAATGGTATTAGATTGGAAGGATCCTGAAGGATGTGAAGGAACTCTACAGCCATATGTATTGGATCATCTTCCCGTAAATTTATGGGGACGAGATAGTCTCCTGGACTCATTGATATTTTTTTTCAGATTCGGTATTGCCAGTCAATCGGGTTTTGCCGGCTCCTCAGTCCTGGTCTCAGTGTTGGACGTCCATTGCCTGTCTTCATTGCCTTGTCTTGTCTGTGTCATGTTTCATTGCTTTAACTGTTTGTGTATCTTTCATTATGGGACAGAGCACTTCAATGCCTCTGTCCCTGATACTTGATCACTGGACCAAAGTCCACTTAAGGGCTCAGAATCTTTGTTTTTCAGTAAAGCGCCGGATGTGGCAGACTCTCTGTGCTTCAGAATGGCCCACCTTTGGATTTGGATTACCCCTAGAAGGATCTTTCTACTTCCCACTAATTTAAAAAAGTCAGAGATATTGTCTTTCAGCCGGTGCTACATAGCCATCTGGATCAACAGCCATATATCTTAACTCGGCGGGAACTCTGCATATCTCCTCCTCCATGGGTGAAGCCTTTCCTTGTCACTGCCCCCACTCTGACTCCTTCCCCCAGGAACTCTCAAATCCTCTGATCCTCCTCCTCCTACACCCTCTGTTCTCCCTGAGTCACCAGATTTCACTCTACTGGAGTCTCCTTCCCCTCCTTATCCCCTGCCCTTGTCCCCCAAAATCCAACACCCTCTAAGTGATTCCCCTGCTGCTGACTCAGCCTCTCCTCCATTGGAGGAAGCTATGCTGGCCCAGCGCCCTCCAGATAATTCCTTTGCGGCACACACAGCACCTCTTCCCTTGGAGGAAGCTGTACCATCTAAAGGAACTCGCTGGCGGTGAATGATTGAAAACCCTGGAACTCTTGGGATGCTCCCCCTCCATCCCTATGGGCCAATGATTGACGATGGCCACGGGGAAAAAATGCAAGCCTACCAGTATTAGCCTTTCTCCTCGTCAGACCTATATAATTAAAAAAATTATAATCCCCCTTTTTCTGAGGACCCCACCAGGCTCTCAGGTCTGGTTGAGTCATTGATGTTTTCACACCAGCCTACTTCGGATGACTGCCAAAAACTCCTAGGGATTCTCTTCATGACAGAGGAACAACAGTGAATCCTCCAGGAAGCTAGAAAAAAAATCCCTCAAACAAGATCTGCGTCCGACACAACTTCCCAAGATAATCAAAGGCGGCTTTCCCTTGAACCCACCCAACTGAGACCCCAAAATCTTTGAAGGTAGCGAGCATCTGTCCCCTTATCACCGGGCTCTAATAGTGTGTCTCCAAGCAGCCGCTAGCGACAAAGTAATTTGGCCAAGGTAAGAGAGATTATTCAAGGGCCTGATGATTCTCCCACTATGTTTCTAGAGAGAATTATGGAGGCATATTGGAGATATACTCCTTTTGCTCCTCAGGCAGAGAATCAAAGGCATCTGTCACGATGGCCTTTATTGGGCAAACTGGCTTGGATATTAAAACAAAGTTACAAAGCTAGATTGATTACAAGATATGACTTTCAGAGATTTAGTCAGAGAAGCCAAGAACGTATACTATAAGAGAGAAACTGAGGAAGAGAAGGGAGAAAGGGGAGGATAAAAGAAACAAAAGGCAGACTAAGGCGTTGACTAAGGTCCTGGTCACAAAAACAAATAGGCCAGAAATTAAGAAACAGGTAGACAAGAAGGGATAACATTGGCCCATGCCAGAGGCCACCCTGGCCTCAGATCAATGTGCCTACTCTAAAGAAAAAAGGACACTGGGCCAAAATTGCCCTAAAAAGCGACAGCCACACCAGCCAGCCATTCTGACTCTGGAGGATGACTAAGAAAGTCGGGGCTCAGATTCCCTCCCCAAGCTCAAGGTAACTTTTGAAGTGTTTCAAAAGTGATTATGGAAATCGAAAATAATGTGTTAGGAAAGAAGTCTCATGAAAAGATCAGTCAAGAAACATGGATGAATACATGTGTTCTGAAGCACGAAGTGAATGAAAGTCAGACAAATGCGTATAAATTTGCTAACTTGTGGATGAAATATATATCCTATGATGTGCATAAAGTGAATAAATAGTAATGTAGAAGTGTTGAATAAAATTGAACATCAAAATACACATCATGTCCCATAGTAATCTACTTGAATTGATGTTAAACAGGGTCAGTTACTGTAGAAATGTTAGGATATGTTTGCACCATTCAAAGAAGTTAGTTTTCAGTACTAGGAAACAAATATGTATTTCAGGTGGATGAATATTACTGAGAATAATCTTGGAAAAGTTGATTAAAAATATAAATACATCAATATGAATGAATTTAGGGAGTGCATAATAAGACACATGTTTTATATATATATATATATATATATATATATATATATATATATATATATATATATTAAAAATAGCAATATATATGCCAATTGAAATTCATCATGAAATATATATCATCATCATATCCAAAAATATTCATTTTAATGAATATGGATTTTTATGTAAGTTTGTTCAAATAGGAAGCTCACCCATGGGTTGAATTTTCAGTTCCAACATTGTTTAGGAGGAGTGATCACTTCTCACAATTTGTATGTGCCATGTCAGCCACCTCACGAGAATGTACGTGTGACACCAGGTAGGATTCTATATGTGCATATTAAAACACATGTGCTGAATAGGCTACTGAGAAAGGAAGACAGTAATTCATATATTTGTTAACTTTAAAAACACATGTAGAACTATTTCAATTAAAAATTGACTAGATTTATAACTCCTACCCTATATATTTCAAAAGGCATGTCCAACTATACACCATGCCTCCTCTGAAATGCTTGTATTTCTATTCTGTTTGGGTTATGTTTCTCCATCATATTAGGATTAGTAGTCAGAGTCTAGTAGGGAATGGGTTAGTGTCAGGGATTTAGTATTTCAAATATATTCTGCACAAAAATCTTCCCACTCTCATTCACAACAATGCCTAGACATTACCCTCGTCCCAAGTAAGACACAATTAGAGGAGAAGAGTTAAAAATTCTGTGAATACATATCTGGAAATGAATATTCTCATGAGTTCACAACCTTGGAGGTCGTAGAGGAGTTTCCAAAAGTATGGGACAGGGTAAGCACTCCACAAACATGGAGCTCTGCTGCCCTAAAGACTTCTTGAGAAACTGCCTCTGAGGTTGGGCACTTGAAATATATGTTTTCGTAAGGAGCTTTCTTTGTACTGAGACCATCAAAGCTGGGTGTGCATCTATGCGACCTGGAGGACATGGTTTCATATTTTCCAATGAACATGAGGCAGCAGTGCTGAATTCTCTCTATGTAGGTTAACTGTGTCCACTGGGGCCTAAGTGTCTCTGCGTGTGGACTGTGAAGCCATTTGGTCATCCTCTACTTTTCCTGGTGTTTCTTGCTGCTGCACTGGGAGTTTGGTATTTGCTTATGAAGTAAAAAAAGATCACCTGGGACACAGTGCTTGAGGGAGTTCTGTCCCGTGTGGTGGGTCAGGGTCTGCAAGAGAATATACCAACAATGCTTCTATTCCACAACGCTTTTCCCCTTGACCATAGCAACATAATTCTCAACATTTCCCTGAAACCTCTCTATATAACAAGATGCCGTTACATATAAGGGTCTGGTGGTTGTACCATGTCAGTCACAAGGCATTTCGGAGCCAATGGAAGATCAACATGGCCCCACCACAGATGTTTCATCACACACCCCCCCTCCACTGCTCTAGGCCCACTACTCAGCAGGCTGCAATTTACTGGCATCTCTGTTCTACACCATTTTGATGAAACCTAGTCAATCAAGGTGCTGTCTGGTATACTCATGATCAGCAACCGGTTTTCCAAATTTTCTACAGTGCCACCTGGTCATGAAAATTTCAATAATTTTATTGTATTTATCTAGCCATTTTTCACGGATGAAGTTGGAGGCACTGTGGATTTCAATTCGTACAGGAACCATTAAATGATGAGAAACCTCATTTCAATGAAAGCTCTGTAGAACTGTTACAGACAAGGCTTCCCAGGGAGTGGCCAAAATGTCACATAAAATCAGACCCATTGAGGTCTACAATGTGAGGTCCATGTGTGTTTTGACTGTCACCCGTGCTTGCCAAGTCTTTCAGAAAAAAAAAAAATCATGTGATATCCTGGCTGAGATTCCCAGTGCTCTGTGGAAAGCCACCCTGGGCCTAGATCTCAGTTTCCAAGGGAGACTCTCATGCGTGCCCTCCTAGAATCCCAACACAATACATGGCACAAGTTCTCTGAGATCAGATCCAGAATGCACTCTCTAAGTGTAATCACACCAGAGTTCAAGCCCATGTGGACCCAGGCATCTCCTTTAACTGCCACACAATGACCACAATTAAAACCAAAACACTCCCACATGGCCCTCATCTGTTTCCATATAGATTCTCATCATAACCTCTGGCTGGAGGTTTCCATGAGGGGCGCAGTCCAAGACAGTGTCCAAAATAAGCTCCCTTTCCCCTCATTTGCCTAAAGTCAGGGTGGCCTGGACATACTTTCTGTGAACCAGGAGTGATCAAATAGGCATGCCGTTAATACTGCAGCGCTTCTTCAATTTGAGGCCTACTGAGTTAGAGGTATAGATTGTTTATGTGAATTAGAGTCATGAGAAAACCCAAGCACCTCTGCAGGGCTTTGAAGAACTCAATTGACACAAAGGATCCCTATTCTCACTTGATAGAGGTCAGGAACCTCACAGAGGAAAGCGAGACTTTATCCACAATGACTGGTCTATTTGCCATTTTGGTTTTAGATGCACACATGGGATCTTTCTTTAGATCCATCTGGTGCTGAGAATCTAAGCCACAAACTCACACAGGGCCAAGATGCTAATTCAGACATATCCCTTTCCAAAGCAATTAAGCAAAGAGCCACAGGTGATGCCCATTCATTTCCATTTGAAAACTGTTTACTTCAGGCTTCACAAAGGGGTGGCCAGAGCAAGAACTTCCTGACATTCAGTTCAACAGAACAATATATAAGCAAAATGCCCAAAGCAGGGTTTTTCCACTGAGAATTTCCTGGTCACACTGATATCTGAGTTGTTTGAGATGCTCGCCATTCCCTTCAGCTATCCAGTACATGACCATGTCACAGAGCTTGGAGGTGGTACATATGTTAGACACAAAACCATGAGCCTATCCTGGAGAGTGAACAGAATTCATGAAGAAACCTGGAAATTAGGAATGTAGTAGGTTATGCCCATCTTTAAGTAAAGCCGCAATCCATTCATAAATTGGGCAGGATGAAATGGGAAGCTTTCTACTAGACAGGACACATCCATTGATGCACTCTCTTTTCTAATGTCTACAACCACGGACACCATGGGATACAGAGACATAGAATCACTCGCCTTTTCAAACGACTTACGAGAAACAGTTCACTCCAAACCATACAAACCACCTTTCCTTCCTATTCTCACAACATGAGACAAAATCACAAACTCACAACCACACCCACAAAGGCACCTCCTTACCCTAAGTAGGTCTGTGACTCTATGGAGTGTCCTCTGACTGGTGGGCCACACAATGTTCCCCCGAAATGTCCTGTCCTGTCTCAAATATGGTCTCCTTGGCCAACTCTATGAAGTTGTCAGGAGCCAGAAGTGGGCCACTACCTGCTTTTTCAGGAAAGGCCCCTCTTCAGAGCTGTCCTGGCTTTTGGCCATTCTAACATCAGTAGGTACAAAGAAAGACTGACTCTGTCCTTGGTAATTCCAAACAAGTGAACCCACTGGGACTGGTACTGGGACTGGCTCTGTGTGCCTGGCTTCCAGGATCCCAAGTTCAGAGAGTTCCATCACCAAGGGAGTAAGGTGAGGTCACTTCCTTCAGGAACTGAATTAGGTCACTGCCTTGGCAACCACTTTATCCTAACAGTTGCTTCCAAGTGTCTCATTAAATGGAGGCTTCCCCTACTTCCTGTGAAACATTCACAAGTTAGAATGGTATATCAACCATAGGAACCCGGTAATAGCTCTCCACACAGGCCTGGTTTGGTCCAACTCCTCTACATTGAGAAGAGAGGTTCCGATTCAGACACATCCCGTCATCCTGACCAGGTATTTTGCCATGGAAGATTACTTTTGCTTTCTCAGGTCCTCCATAGCTGACTACATATTCTCCAGGGATCATTTCTGCATTGAACTTGTGGTTCTAAACAGGTGAAAGATCCCCTACATTCCTGTATTGTAAGACCAACTCTGTCCCTGCTCTTCATTAAATTTACATTGAGGGAACAGTGTATTGTTAGGGTTAATAAAATGTTTGATTTGGGTTAGAAATCATTCTGCTGGATGTATAATGGTACTGGGAATCTGGATATTTTTAACAATATAGAGGTGAAATATATAAATGAAAAAAAGGAAGTCTAGGTAATTTTGAAGCCCAGAGAGGCAATGGGCCCTTCATTGGGATACTTAGCTTTGATTTATGTTGTGCACAGATATCTCAGGTAAATCGATATGCAATGGCATAGGACCTTGTACCTTGGATGATTAAAATTCGAAGAGAACATCCAGTCAAAAAGGGATAGTCGGTAGGATTAGATAGATATTCGGTAGGTTAACAAAGAGTGATTATAGGATTTGGAACAAAAGTTCTTTAGCAATAGGGTTTGGGTTAAAGTGTGAAAGTAAATATCAGCACACTTGAAGGGTCAGTCACAATGATGAACAGGGGAAAATATGTAGGAAAGCAGATATCAATAGAGATATTACAAAATCAACAAGTGGGCCAAGGACCTGAACAGACACTTCCCAGAAGAAGACATACAATCAATTAATAAGTACATGAAAAAATTCTCACCTTCTCTAGCAGTCAAAGAAATGCAAATCAAAACCACCCAAAGATACCATCTCACTCCAGTAAGATTGGCAGCCATTAGGATGTCAAACAATAATAAGTGGTGGCAAGGATGTGGGGAAAAGGGTACACTTGTACATTGCTGGTGGGACTGCAAAATGGTGCGGCCATTATGGAAAGCAGTATGGAGATTCCTGGAAAAGCTGGGAATGGAAACACCATTTGACCCAGCTATCGCCCTCCTTGGACTATTCCCTGAGGACCATAAAAGAGAATGCTATAGGGATACTGCCACATCAATGATCATAGCAGCACAATTCACAATAGCCAGACTGTGGAACCAACCTAGATGCCCTTCAATAGATGAATGGATAAAAAAAAATGTGGCATCTATACACAATGGAGTATTATGCAGCACTAAAAAATGACAAAATCATGGAATTTGCAGGGAAATGGATGGCATTAGAGCAGATTATGCTAAGTGAAGCTAGCCAATCCTTAAAAAACAAATGCCAAATGTCTTCTTTGATTTAAGGAGAGCAACTAAGAACTGAACAGAGGGAAAGAGCATGAGGAAAATATTAACATTAAACTGAGACAAGTGATGGGAGGGAAAGGGAGAGAGAAGGGAAATTGCATGGAAACGGAAGGAAGCCCTCATCGTTATACGAAATCACATATACAAGGTTGTGAGGGGAAAGGGGGAGGAGGGAGAGAACGGAACAATAACAGATGAGGTAGAGAGGGAAAATGAAAGGGGAGGGGAGGGGGGATAGTAGGGGATAGGAAAGTCAGCAGAATACAACAGTCACTAATATGGCATTATGTAAACATTGTGAATGTGTAACTGATGTGATTCTGCAATCTGTATTTGGGGTAAAAATGGAAATGCATAACTCACCTGAATCAAATTTATGAAAGATGAAAAAAATAAAAATTTTAAAAAGTACTAAATTGGCTCATCCTAACATTAAAAAAAGAGATATTACAAAATCAGGCAAAGTATAAAGTGAGTGATATGATTAGATATTTTCAAAAGGGTTGATTTTGAATATATAATCTTAGGAAGAAACAAATATGTAGTCACCAATAGGATTGATATTTGAGAGCATTAGGCAACCTGAACATGGAAGTAATCCATGTTCACTTTCCATTTAGGCTTTAGTACAATAATAAGTGTGAACTTTGCATTTTGTGTCCAGAATATTACTGTGATAAAATGTATATGTAGATTAGGTGACATCAGTATTTCTTTCACCATTTCTGTGAGTAATATTTTGAAGACATATACATAAGTATTTGTTGTACAAAAAGCTGTACCCTGTGTCTATGTATATACAGATAATGCATGAATAGACCATACTGTGAATAAATAGTATAGCTGGTTCCACTTTAAATAATGGATTGAATTCATATTCACAAAGGAGTGGTCTGAGGCAAAAACCTTCCTGAAATTCAGGGCAACAGAACAATAGGTAAAAAAAACGCACAAAGCAGGGTTTCTCCACTGAGACTTTCCTGGTCACACTGATATCTGAGTTTTCCTAGATGCTCGCCTTTCCCTTCAGCTATCCAGTACATAGCCATATCACATAGCTTTGAGGTAGTACATATCTTGGTCACAAAACAATGAGGCAATTCTGGAGAGTGTCCAGAATTCAGGATGTAAACAGAAACTTTGGAAGATAGCAGGTTTTGCCCTTCAATAAGGAAAGCCGCAGTCCATTAATAAATTGGGCAGGATGAATGTTGCGAAGCTTTCTCCTAGACAGGACACATCCATTGATGCATTTTCTTTTCTAATGTCTACAACCACGGACAGAGTGGGATAAACAGACATAGAAGCACTCGCCTTGTCAAAGGACTTACTAGAAACAGTCCACGCCAATTCAAACAAACAGCCTTTCTTACATCTTCTCAGAACATGAGAAAAAAACCATACACACACCTACACCCACAAAGGCACCTCCTTTGTGGAGTGTCCTCTGAATGGTGGGCCATACTATATTCGCCAAAAATGGCCTGTTGTATCTCAAATCTGGTCTCCTTGGCCAACTCTGTGCAGTTGTCAGGAGCCAGCGGTGAACCAATACCTGCTTTCTCAGGAAAGGCCTTTCTTCAGAGCTTTCCTGGCATTTAGCCATCCTCACATCTGTTGGTACTAAGAAAGACTGACTCTGTCCTTGGTAAATTGAAACAAGTGAGACCACAGGGACTGGGACTGCAACTGGCTCTGGGTGCCTCTCTTCCTGGATCCCAAGTTCAGAGAGTTCCATCACCAAGGAAGTGAAGTGAGGTTACTTCCTTCAGGAACTGAATGAGGTCACTGCCTTGGCAACCTCTTTGTCCTAACAGTTACTTCTAAGGGTCCCATGAGATGGAGTCTGTCCCTACTTTCTGTCACACTTTCACAAGTTAGAATGGTATATCAACCATTGGCACCTGGGAAAAGCTCTCCACACAGGCCTGATTTGGTCCATCTTCTCTACATTTAGAAGATAGAGGTTGATTCAGACACATCCATTCATCCTGATCAGGTTGTTTACCATAAAAGATGACTTTTCCTCTCTCAGGTCCTTCATAGCTGCCTACATCTTCTCCAGGGATCATTTCTGCATGGACCTTTGATGTTCTCGGAAGGTGGAAGATCCCCTACATTCCTGTAGTGTAAGACTAACTCTGTCCCTCCTCTTTAGTAAAGTTAGATTGAGGGAAGAGTGTATGTTTAGGGTTAATAACATGTTTGATTTGGGTTAGGAATCTCTCTGCCGCATGAATAATGGTATTGGGAACCTGTGATATTTACAAGAATATATAGGTGAAATGTAAGTATGAAAACAGAAATCTAGGTAAGATTCGAAGTCAGAAGGGCATTGGGTCCTTGAGTGGGATTCTTAGGTTTGAATTATGTTCTGCATATATGTCTCCGATAAATTGAAATACAATGGTTTAGGACCTTATACCTTGGATGATTAATTGTCGAAGAGAACATCGAGTGAAAAAGCAATAATCAGTAAGATTAGGAAGATAGTCAGTAGGTTTAGAAATAAAAGTGAGTATAGGATTTAGACCAAAATTTCTTTAGCAATAGGGTCTCGGGTAGACATTGAATGTAAATGTCAGCATATGTGAAGTGTCAGGCACAATGATGAACTGCGGAATATATGTAGGAAAGCAGATATCAATAGAGATATAAGGAAATCAGGCAAAGTATAAACTGAGTGATAGAATTAGACATTTTCAACAGCCTTGAAGTTGAATATATAATCTTAGAAAGAAACAAATATGTAGTCATCAATAGGATTTACATTTGAGAGCATTAGGCAACGTGGACATGGTTGTTTTTAGTAATTCATGCTCACTTTCCATTTAGGCTTTGATACAATCATGAGTGTGACCTTTGTTTTTTGTGTCCTGAATATTACTGTGACAAAAAAGAAATATATATATATATATATACACATACACACACATATATAGATAGATAAGGTGACATGAATATTTCTTCTACCATTTCTGGGAGTAATGTTTTGAAGAGGTATAAATTAGTATTGGGGGAACAAAGAGGTGTACACTGTGTCTATGAATATAGAGATAATGCATTAATAGACCATACTGTGAATAAATAACATACCTGGTTCCAACTTTAATAATGGATTGAATTGAAAGGTGAAAATGTACAGGAAATCTTATATTGATATACACACATTCATTCCAACCACTTATACATCTAATGGTAATATTAATGTTATGGTTTATCTTGAAGAGTGTGTGGGTTTAGCTTCAAAATTGATTATGGAAATCGAAAATAATGTGTTTGGAAAGAAGTCTCATGAAAAGACCAGTCAAGTAACATGGAGGAATACATGTGTTCTGAAGCAGAAAGTGATTAAAAGTGAAACAAATTCCTATAAATTTGTGAACTTGTGAATGAAATATATATCCTATGATGTGCAAAAACTGAAGAAATAGTAATGTACCAGTGTTGAATTAAAATGAACATCAAAATAGACATCATGTCCCCTAGGAATCTATTTGCATTGATGTTAAACTGGGTCAGTTACTGCAGAAATATTAGGATTTGTAAGCACCATTGATTGAAGTTAGTTTTCATCACTGGGAAACAAATATGTATTTCAGGTAGATGATTATTTCTGAGAATAATCTTGTGAAATGTTGATTATAAATCCACATACATGAACATGAATGAATTTATGGAGTGTATATAAGACACATATATTTCATATTTTATAAAATCTGTAGAGTGTATATATATATATATATATATATATATATATATATATATATATACAAAAAAACCCACAAAAATTCATTAAAAAGTATCAATATATATATGCCAATCGTAATTCATCATGTAATATATATCATCCACAGAAGCAAAAATATTTATTTTACTAAACATGGGTTTATGTATAATATTGTTCTAATAGGAAGCTCACCCATAGTTTGAATTTTCAGTTCCAACAGCGTTTAGGAGCACTGATCTCTTCTTATAATTTGTATCTGCCAAGTCAGCCAACTCATAAAAATATACGTGTGATACCAAGTAGGAATCTATATGTGCATATAAAAAGTACAAGTGCTGAGTAGGCTACAGAGAAAGGGAGACAGGAAATCACATATTTGTTAACTTTAAAAACGCATGGAGAGAGCTGGGGATGTGGCTCAAGTGGTAGCGTGCTCGCCTGGCATGCGTGCGGCATGGGTTCGATTCTCAGCACCACGTGAAAACAAAGATGTTGTGTCCGCCGATAACTAAAAAATAAATATTATAGAATTCTCTCTCTCCTCTCTCACTCTCTCTTTAAAAAAAACACATGGAGGACTATTTCAATTAAAAATTGAGTAGATTTATAAAACCGACCCTTTATCATGCAAGAGGGAAGTCCAACTATACACCATGCTTCCTCTGAACTGCTTGTATTTTCATTCTTTTGGGGTATTTTTCTCCATCATATTAGGATTAGTAGTCAGAGTCTAGTAGGGTATGAGTTAGTGTCAGGGATTCAGTATTTCGAATGGAAAATTGGAAAATGGATCAATGTGTATGCAAATGTGTACTACAAAAAAATTTTCCCACTATCATTCAGAACAATGCCTTGACATTACCTTCACCCCAAGTAAGACACAATTAGAGGAGAAGAGTTAGAAAATCTTTGAATACATATCTGAAATTGAAAATGCTTAGGGTTGACAACCTTGGAGATTGTAGAGGAGTTTCCAAAAGTAAGAGACAGTGTAAAAACTCTACAAACATGGAGATTTGCCTGCCTAAAGACGTCTGGAGAAACTGCCTTTAGGTTGGGCACTTGAAATATATGTTGCTGTCAGGAGCTTTAGCTTCCTTTCTAGTGAGACCATCAAAGCTGGGTCTTCATCTCTGTGATCTGGAGGACATGGTTTATAATTTTCCAATAAACATGAAGCAGCAGTGCTGAATTCTTGCTTTGTAGGTAATCTGTGGCCACTGGGGGCTAAGTGTCTCCCCATGTGGACTGCGAAGCCATTTCATCATCCTCCACTTTTCATAATGTTTCTTCCTGCTGCACTCGGAGTTTGGTATTTGCTTCATGAAATACAGGGAGTTCAACTGGGACACAGTGCTGCAGCGAGTTCTGTCACGTGTGGTGGATCAGGGTCTGCAGGAGAATGCACCAACAGGGCTTGTATACCACATAGGATGCCCCCTTGACCATAGCAACCTGATTCTGAACATTGCCCTGAAACCTCTCCATATAACAAGTTGCCTTTACATATAAGGGTCTGCTCGCTGCACCATGTCAGTCACAAGCCATTTGGAAGCCAATGGCAGATCCACATGGCCCCACCTCAGATGTTTTATCACACATTTGCTCACTACTGCTCTAGGCCCACTACTCAGCAGGATCCAAATTACTGAGATCTCTGTTTTACACCATTTTCATCAAAACCAGTCAATCAAGGCACTGTCTGGTACACTCGTGATCAGCAACAGGACATCCAAAGGTTCTTCATTGCCACCTGGTGATTGGAATTTCAAAAATTTCATGGTATTTATCTAGCAAATTTTCAATTATGAAGTTGGAAGCACTATGGCTTTCAAATCATTCAGGAATCATTCAATGGTGAGGAAGCTCATTTCAATGAAAGCTTTGGAGAACTCTCACAGGCAAGGCTTCCCAAAGAGTGGCCTAAAGGTCACATGAATCCAGGCCCATCAAGGTCTACAATTGAGGTCCATGTGTGTTTTGACTACCAAATATGTCTTCCAAGTCTTTCAGAATAAAATAATGTGATATCCTGGCTGAGATTCCCAGTGCTCTGTGGAAAGCCACCCTAGGACTAGATCTCAGTTTCCAACGGAGACTCTCATGTGTGGCCTCCTAAATTCCCAACACAATTCATGGCAATACTTCTTTGATGATTGATCCAGAACTCAGTGTTTAAGGGGAATGACACCAGAGTTCAAGCCCAGGTGGATCCAGTCATCACTTCCAACTGCCACATGAATGACTACAATTAAAACCAAAACACTCCCACATGGTCCTTACCTTCTTCCATATAGACACTCATCATTACCTCTGGCTAGAGTTTTTAATGTGGGACGCATCCCAAGAGAGTGTCCAAAATAATCTTCCTTGCCCCTCATTTGCCTAAAGTCAGGGTGGCATCGTCACTCTTCCTGTGAACCTGGAGTGATCCAATAGGCCTGCCATGAATACTGCTCTGCTTCTTCAATTTGAGTCCTACTGACTCTCAGGGATAGATTCTTTAAGTGACTTGGAGTCACAAGAAAACACAAGCACCTCTGCAGTTCTTCAAAGAACTCATTTGACTTAAAGGATCCCTATTCTCACTTGACAGAGGTCAGAATCCTAACAGAGGAAGGCAAGAGACTCATCAACAATGACAGATTTTTGGCCATTTTGGTTTTGATTGCACACATGGAATCTATCCTTAGATCCATCATGTGCTGAGAATCTAAGCCACAACCTCATACAGGGCCAAGAGGCTGATTTAGACACATCCTTTTACAAGCAATTAAGCAAAGAACCACAGGTGATGCCCATTCATTTCCATTTGAAAATTGTTTTCTTCAGGCTTCACAAAGGGATGGCCTGAGGCAAAGACCTTCCCGACATTCAGGACAACAGAACCATAGGTAAGCAAATGAACCAAAGCAGGATTTCTCCACTGAAAATTTACTGGTCACACTGATATCTGAGTTTTCTAAGATGTTCCCATTCTCTACAGCTATCAAGTATATAGACATGTCTCAGAGCTTGGAGGTGGTACATATCTTGGAAACAAAACCATGAGCCTATTCTGGAGAGTGGCCAGAATTCAGGAAGAAAAAAGGAACTTAGGAATATAGTAGGTGTTGCCCATCCATAAGGCAAACCACAGTCCATTCTTTAATTAGGCAGGATGAATGCTGGGAAGTTTTCTACTAGACAGGACACATCCTTTGATGCCTTCTCTTTTCTAATGTCTACAACCACGGACACAGTGGGATACTCAGACATAGAAACACTAGCCTTGTCAAACGACTTACTAGAAACAGGCCACTCCAACCCAAACAAACAGCCTTTCCTACCTATTCTCAGAACATGAGAGAAAACCACAAACTCACTCCACACCCACAAAGGCACCTCCTTAACCCAAGTAGGTCTGTGACTATCTGGAGTGTCCTCTAACTGGTGGGCCATACTATGTTCCCCTGAAATGGCCTGCCCTTTCTCAGATCTGGTCTCCTTTGCCAACTCTGTGAAGTTGTCAGGAGCCAGCGGTGATCCAATACCTGCTTTCTCAGGAAAGGCCCCTCTTCATAGATCTTCTGCCATTTGACAATCCTCATATCAGTCGGTACCAAGGAAGACTGACTCTGTCCTTGGTAAATCCAAACAAGTGAGACCACTGGGACTGGGACTGGGACTGGCTCTGGGTGCCTGGCTTCCTGCATCACAATTTCAGAGTTTTTGATGACCAAGGAAGAGAGGTGAGGTCACTTCCTTCAGGAACTGAATGAGGTCACTACCTTGGCCACCACTTTGTCCTAACAGTTGCTTCGAAAGGTCCCATGAAATGGAGGCTGCCCCTACTTCCTTTGACACTTTCACAAGTTAGAATGGTATATCAACCATAGGCACCTGGAAACAGCTCTCCACACAGGCATGGTTTGATCAGTTCTCTACATTAAGAAAGGAGAGGCTGATTCAAACACATCTCTTCATACTGACCCGGTTGTTTGCCATGGAATATGACTTTTTCCCTCTTAGGTCCTTCATAGCTGCCTGCAACTTCTTAAGGGTATAATTTCTGCACGGTCCTTTGATGTTCTCAGCAGGTGGGAGATCCCCTACATTACTGTATTGTAAGACAAACTCTGTCTCGGCTCTTCTGTAAAGTTAGTTTGAGGGAACAATGTATGGTTAGGCTTAATATCATGTTTGATTTGAGTTAGGAATCATTCTGCTTAATGAATAATGGTATTGGGAACTTGCGATATTTACAAGAATATATTGGTGAAATATAAGTTTGAAAACAGAAATCTAGATAAGATTTGAATCCAGGAAGGGCATTGGGCTGTTGATTGGGATACTTAGCTTTGAATTATGTTCTGCAAAGATGTCTCAGATAAATCAATATACAATGGCATAGGACCTTGTACCTTGGATGATTGATTGTCGAAGTGATCATCCAGTCAAAAAGGGATAGTCTTTAGGATTAGGAAGATAGTCGGTATGTTAGAAAAAAGAGTAATATAGGATTTGGACCAAAAGTTCTTTAGCAATAGGGTTTTGGATAGAGAGTGAATGTAAATGTCAGCACATGTGAAGAGTCAGTCACAATGATGAACTGGGGAAAATATGTAGGAAAGCAGATATCAATAGACATTAGGAAATCAGACAAAATATAAAGTGACTGATAGGATTAGTCATTTTCAACAGGGTTGAGGTTGAATATATTATCTTAAGAAGAAACAAATATGCAGTCACCAATAGGATTGATTTGAGAGCATTAGGCAACCTGGACATGGATGTGTTTAGTAATCCATGCTCACTTTCCATTTAGGCTTTGGTGAAAGGTTAATAAAATAGGTACTTGTTACTTACTGTTTTTCTGTATGCTTAACAAAACACTGTTGAAGTCTTGAGGACTGTTTGCTAATCTTGTTTCCAGAATGTGCTGTCCCCAACTGCCAAACTGCAAATGTATACCCTCACCCGTTTGCACGCAAAGCACCCACTTGCCCTGACCCATCAATAAACTTCCCTCCCTGCCCTCTCCAAGGAAAGCATATAAGCTCTGCTTAAGCTGTTCTCATTGCTCTCTGCTCTATTCAAGTGAGCTCTGAGCCCCAGAATGCTGGACCCATTATAAACCATTTACTGTTGAAGGAGACATTCTCTTGGTGGTCTCTCCCTCCGATGCTTGCCCGACCTTTACATCTGGAGGCACCAGCAAGATCCGACAGCGGTGGATGAAAGATCCCCAAGGGGCTCCTTTCAGGGTAAGTAAGGGAACTCTTTTTGGTTTTAGGTTTCAGGTTAGGGCTTGGCAAAATGGCTATGGGTGATGAGCGTGAGCTCTCTCTGACATAGGCTGACATACGTGTCACAGAGCCACAGGCCACGTCCCTGGGGCATGCCCCAGAGGACTCAGGAAATCGAGGAACAATAGTCTCCTTGACTCAGTGATATTTTACTTCGGATTCGGTATTGCCAGCCCATCAGGTTTTGCCGGCTACTCAGGCCTGGCCTCAGTATTGGACGTCCAATGCCTGACTTTATTGTCTTGTCTTGTCAGTGTAGTGTGTCGTTGCTTTCACTGTTTGTGTATCTCTCATTTTGGGACAGAGAACTTCAACACCTCTCTTCCTGACCCTTGATCACTGGAACAAAGTCCGCTTAAGGGCCCAGAATCTTTCTTTTTCAGTAAATCGCTGGACCTGGCAGACCCTCTGTGCCTCAGAATGACCCACCTTTGGAGTTGGGTAGCCCCTAGAAACATCTACGTCCCACTAATTCGAAAAGTCAGAGATTTTGTATTTCAACCGGGGCCACATGGACATCCAGATCAACAGCCATATATCTCAACTTTGCAGGACCTCTGCAAATCTCCTCCTCCATGGTGAAGCTTTTCCTTGTCTCTGCCCCCGCTCCTACTCCTTCCACCATGATTCTATCTCTCAAACCCTCTGCTCCTCCTCCTCCACCCTCTCTTCTCCCTGAGTCTCAAGACTCTACTGGACTCTCCTCGCCTTCTTATCCGCTGCCCTCGTCCACCAACCCCCAAAAACCTCTAAGTGATTCCCCTGCTGCTGACTCAGCCTCTCCGCCACTGGAGGAAGCTAGGCCAGCCCAGCGCCCACCAAATGACTCCCCCTTGTCACACACACAGCCCCTCCTTCCCTGGAGGAAGCTGGCCTGGCAAAAAGAACTCAAAGAACTCCCTGGCGTTTTCAAACCTGCCTACTTGGGATGACTGCCAACAAATCCTAGAGATTCTCTTCATGACAGAGGAATGAGAGAGAAACTTCCTGGAAGCTAGAAAAAAAAATATCCTCGGACCAGATGGGTGACCAACAAAACTTCCCAACATAATCAAAGCCGGCTTCCCCTTGAACTTACCCAACTGGGACCCCGACACCTTTGAAGGTAGGGAGCATCTGTCCACTTATTGCCGGGCCCTAATAGTGGGTTTCCAACCGGACGCTAGGCAACCAAATAATTTGGCCAAGGTAAGAGAGATTATTCAAGGGCCTGATGAACATCCCTCTATGTTTCTAGAGAGAATTATGGAGGCATATAGGAGATATACTCCTTTCGATCTTCAGGCAGAGGATCAAAAGCCATATGCCATGATGGCCTTCATTGGGCAAGCTGATCTGGATATTAAAAGAAAGTTACAATACTTAGATGGATTACAAGATATGACTTTGAGAGATTTAGTCAGAGTAGCCGAGAAAGAATCCTATAAGAGAGAAACAGAGAGAATGAAAGGGAGCAAAGGGAGGATGAGAGATGAAAAAGACAGATTAAGGTATTAACTAATGTCCTGGTCACAACAATAAATAGGCCAGAAATTAAGAAACAGGGAGACAAGAAGTGATACCTGGGTCCCCTCCAGAGGCCACCCTTGGCCTCAGATCAATGTGCCTACTGTAAAGAAAAAGGACACTGAGCCAAAGAGTGCCCTAGAAAGAGAAAGCCACGCCAGACAGCCTTTCTGACTCTGGAGGTTGAATAAGAATTCGGGGCTCAGATCCCTTCCCCGAGCTCAGGGTAACTTTTGAAGTGAAGGGGACCCCATAAACTTTGAAGTGGATACAGCAGCAGTATACTCAGCCCTTAAGGCCCCACTGGGCCCTCTATCAAATAAAAGATCTCTAGTTCAAAGGGCTAACAGCAGTAAATATCAGACTTAGACAACTAAGAGGACCATGGACATGGGGAAAGACAAAATCCAACATTCCTTCCTAGTAATCCCAGAATGCCTGGCCCCATTGATGGGCAGAGATCTGCTCAGTAAGCTCCGGGACAAAAAAACTTTTAACCCTGAAGGCCCCAATATGAAATTTCTAAATCCTTCATTAAAAACTCCTATAGTCATGGCTTTACAAATGTCAGTCGAAGATGAACATCCACTTTTCACACACCCCAAGACTGATCAAACAGGCAAGCTACCCCAGAAATGGATAACAGATTACCCAGATGCCTGGGCAAAATTGTTGGGTTAGGCCTAGCCATGAAACAACCTCCAAGAACAGTGGAGTTAAAAACCTCAGCCTCCCCAATCAATGTCAAACAACATCCTCTGAGCAAAAAAGGTAAAGATGGGATAAGGCCCCATATTCAGAAATATCTGGCCTTAGGGTCCTAAGGCCCTGTCAATCGGCCTGGAACACTCCCCTGCTACCGGTAAAAAATCCAGGAACTGGGGACTATCCCCCATACAAGACCTAAGAGAGATCAACAACAGAGTGCAGGACATTCACCCCATGGTAAATAATTCGTACAATCTGCTTATCACTCTGAACCCTGAGTAGAAATGGTATGGACATAAAGATGCTATCTATTGCATGCCTCTGCATAAAGACAGTCAGTTGCTGTTTGCTTTTGAGTGGGTAGACCCAGAAACCGGAACGTATGGTAAACTAACATGGACTAGACTCCCACAGGGGTTCAAAAACTCCCCCTCTCTCTTTGATGAAGCCCTCCACAGAGATGTCAACAACTTCAGACCTATGCACCCTGAAGTCACCCAGCTTCAATACATGGATGACCTGCTACTGCAGCCAACACCAAGGAAAACTGTGAGTCTGGGAACCAAGCACTATTATATAAGCTTGCTCAACTCGGGTATAGAGCTTCTTCCAAAAAACCCCAAATTTGCTAGCAAGAAGTAGTCTTCCTGGGCTATTCCCTTAGGGGTGGTAAACGATGGCTCACTGAGCCCAGAAAACAAACGGTTGTGCAGATACACCCTCCCCCCCAGCAGCAGACAACACAGAGAGTTTCTTGGGACTACTGGGTTTTGCAGGTTATGGATTCCTGTGTTTGCGTCCTTAACTTCTCCTTTATACCCGCTGTTAAAGGGAGATGCCCAATTCCAATGGACCCCTGAGCACCAGCAAGCTTTTGATAACATCTAACAACACTGGCACTGAAATCCTCAAGTTCACTGAGCCAAGCCTGCAATTTCAGAAATCCCTACACTACGTTAAAAATGTACATCAATTCACACACCTTGGTTCAAAGAAACTGCAGGCATTCCTGAAGGATCAAGAACAGAGTTTTCCACTAACCGACTCACAGCGAAAGGACATAACTGAACGGGTAACAAAACCCTGTCCGTTCTGTCAATAGGTTAATGCTTACCCTTCCAAGCTTCCTGCAAAAAAGCACCTATGAACAACCAGATCAGGACAATTCTGGGAAGTGGACTTTACTGAAATTAAGCCAGCGAGGTATGGACTTCAATATCTCCTAGTGTTTGTAGATATATTTTCAGGATGGATTGAAGCCTTCCACACAAAAAAAGGCACAAATGGTGGTAAAAAATCCTGAAAGATATTTTTCCATGATACGGCCTACCTAAGGGTATATTGTCTGATAATGGACCGGCGTTCATGGCCCAGGTAAGTAAGGGGTTAGCCAGGACCCTGGGAATAAATTGGAAGTTACATTGTGCTTATAGACCCCAGAGCTCAGGACAGGTTAAAAAAAAATTAATAGAACCATTAAAGAGACCTTAACGAAATTAAGCTTAGAGAGGGCATCAAAGGTTGGACTATGCTCCTGCCTTATGCACTGTTTCATGCAAGAAATACTCCCTCTGTTTCTTTGAGTAACCTCACCTCCTATGAAATTCTCTATGGGGCCCCTCCTCCAGTAAGGACGTAACCCCAACTCTAAGACCTACCGATCCCTTCCAGACCCCCTTGCTTGACAAACTTAAAGCTCTTGAAAGAACTCAGCAATACCTGTCAAACCAGCTGGCCACTGCCTACCAACCTGGTGAAGAGGAGACTCCACATCAATATCAAATAAGAGACTTCGTCTACATAAGATGACTTCAGGTGTCATCCCTGGAACCCCAATGGACAGGACCATACCAGGTGCTACTTATAAAACCTACAGTGGTAAAGGTAGACGGAATCACTTCCTGGATCCTAATTCTCATCTCAAGCCTGCGCCCTGTCCAGACTCTGGCTTGAAAGTGGAAAAGACTGGTAACCCTTTCAAATTGCATATTGTCCATGTGGATAAGGCTATTGACTCTCCCCTTGGCCACCACTAGTCCTAACCATCATCAGCCCATTCAGCAGCGATGGCTGATCACAAATCCTATTAGACAAGAAGTATGGTCTGTCTTGCATACAGCCCCCTTAGGGACCTGGTGGCCATCTCTCCACCCAGATATTTGTCAGCTGAGTATACGTCTTTCCAATTGGGATATCTCTGATGAAGAGGATC
This sequence comes from Callospermophilus lateralis, assembly GCF_048772815.1. Lineage (NCBI taxonomy): Eukaryota > Metazoa > Chordata > Mammalia > Rodentia > Sciuridae > Callospermophilus > Callospermophilus lateralis. Next base: position 8,843,053 of record NW_027515613.1, read on the forward strand.
CCATTAAAATTCCATTAAATTTCTTCCGTACCATAGATAATGGAAACAAACATTATGGATGTAGGGACACACAAGCCTGATGCAGGTTGGCTAGCCTAGATTACTATGTTTGCCCGGTGGACTATCAAAGCCACAAACAACCACGGCTGTGTGGGGGAAAAGCCGTCTTCTTCCGTAAGTCATGGGGATGTGAGCATACAGGGGCTGCCTGGTGGAACCCAAACTCCTCATCAAATTCAGTTCACAGCATTGGCCATATTACCAATTAGACAACCAAAACCGATGGCCCGCAGAGGGGTGTCTAGATCCTCAAATTCTGTGTGACTTTTTCAACTTCGGCAGGTGCTCAAAAGGATTGAAGAAAATTCCCCTATGTGTATGCCTTTTCCCTCCTTTGCTCACATCATGAACTATGTTTCTCCAAGAGATCCTTCTGCTCCAGACTCTCTGCTGTCACTCTCACATCAACAACCTGATTTCTCCCCTCCAATTACTAGATCAAAAACCCAAACCTCCGCTGGTTCTCAGACCATTGCCCCCTTGCTGAGGTAGCAGGTACTGAGGTACCCTTCCACCCACTCACTCCTCTCTTCTCCTGTCAGTGCCCACACCGGGTCCCACCAGGTCCTCTTACCAGCTAACCCAAAGCTCAAACCAGCTGAGGAGTGCCCTCAGACGCCTATCCAAGTTGTAATGAAAATGGCCTTTAAAGTTGCTTTGTCATCACTAAAAACAGGTTACTAAGAATTTAATGTCCCTCACAGGCTTTTTGGGATACTCACTCCTTTCTTCCCATCTGCTCTACCTGTTCTACTGCTCACGTTTTGTTGCCAGGAAAATCCCAAACCCTTTTCCCATTATTCTTTTATATCTCTTTTTCCTCATTCTCAGAACCACAGAACTGCTCTCACCCCCCGCCTTCCCCGTCTTCCCCTCTGTACCAGGCCCACAGAAAAATCTTAAATGGCCTTCTCCAGAAGTCTTCATTGTGGCTGACTTTAGGACTTTCAGCAACAAAGTCCCTATAAAAGAGTTCAGTGTACATAAACTTCCTCTTTTTGTGTTGCTCTGTTATACTTGGCCACTGGCTGGAAAAATCAGCACTTCTAAGCTAGACACCCCCTTACTAGTTTTTCACAAAATATGTGAACAAGGCCTCTGGCCTTGAGCTCAGGCTTCCAGAGATGGCTACATTTCCAAGATAAAGAAGTTACCAACTGGGCTCCATGGTAACAGCTGGCAGGGAGAAAATAAAAGAGAAGAAAAAAGCTCTCCCCCTCCCAGATGTCCTTAAAAAGTTATCTTTCCCAGAGAAGAGGAAAATAAAAACAGAACCAAAAACTGCTTTTTGTGAACTTCTGCAGACTGTAAATTTCTGAGTCTTTTCTCTTACATGTTGGGTACAAAATTCTGAAACTACCTAAACTTGGGATTCAGGGGATTAATTGATTACAATAGAAGCAATGCCCTCTATATCCGGTTGCAACCAAATAGGACTGTTTCCCTGTCTTCGGTGCTATCTTAGGTGCCTTGCCTTGTCCATACCTACAACAGTATAATTCTATATACTTAAACATTGTTTATTCATAGAATTATCAACAGATGTGATTAATTATGTAATGGTGCAGATGTTTCCCCGAGTGCTCTATCATGAGGCAGGATCATTTAAATTTCAAATAGGGGGGCATACAACCCGGTTCTGCTGGCAACCTGTATCTTTCACTTTAGCCATCCTATGAGGAATAGTAGTTGCTGCAGAGGTGGGCACAGGTACCACTGCCCTAATCCATGGGACACAACAAATGACCCAATTAGAAGCAGCAATACACCAAAACTTAAAGATATTAAAAAACCACCATCACAGCTTTACAAGAATCTTTAACCTCTCTCTCTGAAGTTGTTTTACAGAACAGGCGAGGGTTCGACCTCCTCTTCATGAGAGAAGGGGCCTTTGTCCTGCATTGAGGGAAGAATGTTGTTATTATGCCTACCATACTGGAGTTGTAAAAGAATCTATGATTAAATTAAGAAGACGCATTGAAGAGCATCAACAAGAGAGAGAGGCCCAAAAAGGGTGGTTTGAGTCTTGGTTCACAGAGTCCCCCTGGTTAACTACGCTTTTATCAGCCCTGGCCGGTCCCTTAATAATCCTCACATTATTGCTAACTGTAGGACCCTGTTTGCTCAACCGTGTAATTTCCTTCCTCCAAGCTCAAATTGGACAAGTAAAACTTATGGTAATCAGAAATCAATATACCACACTAGCAGACATAAAATGTGACATCCCCAATGATCACTATTATGATTTAATGTAACCAAAAGAAAGTGGGGAATGAAAGGTAAATAAAAGAGGTAATTGTCACTTCCAGTTTTACAGTATGCTTAACAAAACACTGTTGATATCTTGAGAACTGTTTGCTAATCTTGTTCCCTGAATGTGCTGTACCAACTGCAAAACTGCAGAATGTACTCCCTCACCCATTTGCACGCAAACTACCCACTCGCCCTGACCCATCAATAATCTTCCCTCCCTGCCCTCTCCAAGGAAAGTATATAAGCACTGCTTAAGCTGTTCTCAGGGCTCTCTCCTCTATTCAAGGGAGCTCTGAGCCCCAGCATGCTGGACCCCCATAAACTTTTGGCTGTTGCATTAGACAGTCCCTGGTCGATGCTCGCCTGACATTTACATTGGTAAAATAATAAGTGTGACCATTGCTTCTGTGTCCAAATGTACAAATTAATATTGGGGGTACAAATAGGTGTACCCTGTAATATGAATATAGAGATAATGCATGAATAGGCAATACTGTGAATAAATAATAAAATGGGTTCCAAATTTAATAATGGATTCAATTGATATCTGAAAATATACAGGAAATCTTATATTGATACACATACATTCATTCCAACCAGTTATACATCTAAACGTTATATTAGGATTATGGTTTGTCATGAAAAGTGTGTGAGTTTTGCTTCAAAACTGATTATGAAAGTTGAAAATAATGTGTTTGGAAAGAAGTCTCATGAAAAGACCAGACAAGAAACCTGGAGGAATCCATGTGTTCTGAAGCAGGAAGTTATTGAAAGTGAAACAAATGCCTATAAGTTTGCTAATTTGTGGATGAAATATATATCCAATGATGTGCATAAATTGAAGAAATAGTAATGTACCAGTGTTGAATAAAAATGAACGTCAAAATACACATCATGTCCCATAGTAATCTACTTGCATTGATGTTAAACTGGGTCAGTTACTGTACAAATATTAGTATTTGTATGCAACATTAACTGAAGTTAGTTTTCAGTACTGGAAACAAATATGTATTTCATGTGGATGAATATTTCTGAGAATAATCTTGTGAATACTTGATTATAAATCCATATACATAAACATGAATGAATTTAGGGAGTGTATATAAGACACATATATTTCATATTTTGAAAAATCTGGAGAATATATATATATATATATATATATATATATATATATATATATATATATATATATATATATATAAACACACACAGAGACATTAAATTACCAATATATATGCCAATCGAAATTTATCATGAAATATATATCATCAACAGATGCAAAAATATTTCTTTTACTGAACATGGATTTATGTTTAATGTTGTTCAACTAGGAAGCTCACCCATAGGTTGAATTTTAAGATCCAACAGGGTTTAGGAGGAGTGATCTCTTCTCATAATTTGTATCTGCCAAGTCAGCCACCTCACAAGAATGTACATGTGATACCAGGTAGGATTCTATATGTGCATATAAAATTACATGTTCTGAATAGGCTACAGAGAAAGGGAGACAGGAATTTATATATTTATTAACTTTAAAAACACAAGGAGAACTATTTCAATTAAAAATTAACTAGATTTATAACACCTACCCTTCATAATGCAAATGGCAAGTCCAACTATACACCATGCCTTTTTTGAACTGCTTGTATTTCTATACTGTTTGGGTTAGTTTTCTCCATCATATTAGGATTAGCAGTCAGAGTCTAGTAGTTTATGAGTTACTGTCAGAGATTAAGTATTTTGAATGGAAAAGTGGAAAATGAATCTAATGTGTATGCATATATGTGCTACACAAAAATCTTCCCACTCTCATCCACAACAATGCCTTGACATTAACTTCGTCCCAAGTAAGACACAATTAGAGGAGAAAAGTTAGAAAATCTGTGAATGCATATGTGGAATGGAATATACTCAGGAGTTCACAACCTTGGAAGTGGTAGATCAGTTTCCAAAAGTAAGGCACATGGTAAACACTCCACAAACATGGAGCTCTGCTGGCCTAAAGACTTCTTGATAAACTGCCTCTGAGGTTGGGCACTTGAAATATATGTTGTTGTCAGTAGCTTTAGCTTACTTTCTAGTGAGACCATCAAAGCTGGGTCTGCATCTATGTGACCTGGAGGACATTGTTTCTAATTTTCCAATGAACATGAGGCAGCAGTGCGAATACTCTCATTGTAGTTAAACTATGGCCACTGGGAGCTAAGTGACTCACCGTGTGAACTGTGAAGCCATTTGGTCCTCCTCCACTTTTCGTGGTGGTTCTTGCTGCTGCACTGGGACTTTGGTATTTTCTTCATGAAATACAAGGAGATCAACTGGGACACAGTGCTGGAGGGAGTTCTGTCACATGTGGAGCTCACGGTCTGCATGTGAATACACCAACCAGGATTTTATCCCACATGGGTTGCCCCTTTGTCCATAGCAACCTGATTCTGAACATTGCCTTGAAATCTCCCTATATAAAAAGATGCCTTTACATGGAAGGTTCTGCTGGCTGTACCATGTCAGTCACAAGCCATTTGGAAGCAAATGGCAGATCCACATAGCCCCACCACACATGTTTTATCACACACCTTCACACCACTGCTCTAGGCCCACTAATTTGCAGGTTCCAACTTACTGGAGCTCACGGTCTGCATGTGAATACACCAACCAGGATTTTATCCCACATGGGTTGCCCCTTTGTCCATAGCAACCTGATTCTGAACATTGCCTTGAAATCTCCCTATATAAAAAGATGCCTTTACATGGAAGGTTCTGCTGGCTGTACCATGTCAGTCACAAGCCATTTGGAAGCAAATGGCAGATCCACATAGCCCCACCACACATGTTTTATCACACACCTTCACACCACTGCTCTAGGCCCACTAATTTGCAGGTTCCAACTTACTGGCATCTCTGTTCTACACAATTTTCATGAAACCCAGTCAGTCAAGGCACTGTCTGATACACTCATGATCAGCAATAGGACATCCAAACATTCTCCAGTGCCACCTGGTCATGGGAATTTCAAAAATTTCATGGTGTTTATCTAGCCATTTTTCGAGGATGAAGTTGGAGGAACTTTGGGTTTCCAAAACCATTAAATGTTGAGGAAGCTCATTTCAAAGAAACTCTGGAGAACTCTCATAGGCAAGGCCTCCCAAAGAGTGGACAAAAGGTCACATGAAGCCAGTCCAATTGAAGTCTACAATGTGAGGTATATGTGTGTTTTAACTCTCAACTATGGCTGCCAAGACTTTAAGAAGAAAATCATGGATTATCTTGGCTGAGATTCCCAGTGCTCTGTGGCCTTGATCTAAGTTTATAAGGACTACTTTCATGCGTGGACTCCTAAAATCCCAACAAAACTCATGGCAATTCTTCTCTGAGGTCAGTTCCAGAACTCAGTCTCTATGTGGATTCACACCAGAGTTCAAGCCCCGGTGGACCCAGTGATTTCTTCCAATCGCCACACAAATGACCAAAATTTAAACGAAAACACTCCCATATGGCCCTCATCTTTTCCACATAGACACTCATCATAACCTCTAGCTGGAGGTTTCTATGAGGGGCGCTGGACAAGACAGTGTCCAAAATAAGCTCCCTTGCCCGTCATTTGCCTAAAGTCAGGGTGGCCTGGAAACCCTTCCTGTGAACCAGGAGTGATCAAATAGGCCTACCATTATTACTGTTCCACTTCTCCAATTTGAGGCCTACTGACTGTGGGGTTTAGATTCTTCATGTGGATTGGGGTCATGAGAAAACCCAAGCACCAATGGGCTAGACTCTGAAGGGCTTTGAAGAACTCATTTGACCCAAAGGATTCCTATTCTCACCTCATGGAGGTCAGGAAACTTACAGAGGAAGGCGAGAGACTTCATCCATAATGAATGCTCTTTTGGCCATTTTGGTTTTGGATGCACACATGGCATCTTTCTTTAGATCCATCAGGTGCTGAGAATCTAAGCCACAGCCTCACACAGGGCCAACAGGCTGATTCAGACAAATCCCTTTCGAAATCAATTACTCAAAGAGGGACAGGTGATGCCCATTCATTTGCATTAGAGAACTGTTTTATTCAGGCTTCACAACGGGGTGGCCTTGGCAAAGACCTTCCTGACATTTAGTGCTATAGAACAATAGGTAAGCAAAAGTCCCAAAGCAGGGTTTCTCCACTGAGACTTTTCCTGGTAACACTGATATCTGAGTTTTCTGAGATTCTTGCCATTCCCTTCAGCTATCCAGTACATGGCCAAGTCACAGAGCTTGGAGGTGGTACCTATCTTCGTCACAAAATCATGAGCCTATTCTGGAGAGTGGCCAGAATTCAGGAAGAAAACAGGAACTTAGGAAGATTGCAGGTCTTGCCCACAAATAAGGCAATCCACTGTCCTTTTATAAATTGGGCAGCGTGAATGTTGGGAAGCTTTCTCCTAGACAGGACACATCCATTGTTGCATTTTCTTTTGTAATGTCTACACCCATGGACAAAGTGGGATACACAGACATAGAAACACTTGCCTTGTCAAATGACTTAATAGAAACAGTCCACTCCAAAACAAACAAACCAACTTTCCTACGTATTCTCAGAACATGAGACAAAACCACAAACCCACACTCATTCCCACAAATGCACCTCCTTCCCCCAAGAAGGTCTGTTACTAACCGGAGTGTCCTCTGCCTGGTGAGCCATTCTTTGTTCACCCGAAATGGCCTGTCTGTTCTCAAATCTGGACTCCTTGGCCCACTCTGTGAAGTTGTCAGGAGCCAGCTTTGAGCCGCCACTACCTGCTTTCTCAGAAAAGACACCTCTTCAGATTTTTTCTGGCATTTGGCCATCTTCACATCTGTAGGTACCAAGAAAGACTGACTCTTTCCATGATAAATCCAAACAAGTGAGATCTCTGTGACAGTTACTGGGCCTGGCCCTGGGTGCCTGGTTTCCGGGATCCCAAGTTCAGAGAGTTCCATCACAAAGAAGTGAGGTAGGTCACTTCCTTCATGAACTGAATGAGCTCACAGCCTTGGCAAACACTTTGTCCTAACAGTTTCTTCCTAGGGTCCCATGAGATGGAGGCTGCCCCTACTTCCTGTGACACTCTCACAAGTTAGAATGATATATCAACCATAGGTACTGGGGGAGAGATCTCCACACAGGCTTGGTTTTGTCCATTTTTTCTACATTAAAATGCGAGAGGCTTATTCAGACACATCTCTTCATCCTGACAAGGTTATTTGCCATGGAAAATGACTTTTGGTCTCTCAGGTCCTTCATAGCATTCTATATCTTCTTCAGGGATAATTTCTGCATGGATCTTTGAGATTCTCAGCAGGTGGAAGATCCCCTATATTCCTGTATTGTAAGACCAACTCTATTCCTGCACTGCTGTAAAGTTAGATTGAGGGAACAGTGTATGGTTAGTGTTAATATCATGTTCTATTTGGGTTAGGAATCATTCTGCTGGATGAATAATGGTATTGGGAACCTGAGATATTTACAAGAATATATAGGTGAAATATAAGTATGGAAACAGAAATCTAGGGAAGACTTGAAGCCAAGTAGGACATTGGGCCCTTGAGTAGCATACTTTGCTTTGAATTATATTCTGCACAGATGTCTCAGATAAATCGATATACAAAGAAATAGGATCTTATACACTGGATGATTGAATAACATACAGAATATCCAATAAAAAAGGGATAGTCTGTAGGATTAGCAAGATAGTCAGTAGATTTAGAAAGAAGAGTTAGTATAGCATTTGTACCAAAAGTTCTTTACAAATAAGGTTTCGGGTAGAGAGTGAATGTAAATGTCAGCACAATGACGAATTGGGGAAAATATGTAGGAAAGCAGATATAAATAGAGACATTAGGAAGTCAGTAAAAGTATAAAGTGTGTAATTTGTTTAGACATTTTCAACGGTTTGAGTCTGAATATATAATCTTAGGCAGAAACTAATATGTTGTCACAAATTGGATTGACTTTTGAGAGCATTAGGTAACCAGGACATGGATGTTTTTATTAATCCATGCTCACTTTTTATTTAGGCTTTGGTAAAATCATAAGTGTGACCTTTGCATTTTGTGTCCAGAATATTATTGTGATAAAATGTATATGTAGATCAGGTGACATGAGTATTCCTTCCACCATTTCTGGGAGCACTATTTTGAAGAAATATAAATTAGTATTGGGGGTACAAAGGGGTATACCCTGTGTCATAGAATATATTGATAATGCATCAATTGACCATCATGTGAATAAATAATATAACTGGTTCCACTTTAAATAATGGATTGAATTGATATCTGAAAATATAAAAGAAATCTCACATTGATATACAATCATTCACTGCAACCAGTTATACATCTAATGGTAATATTATGGTTGTGGTTTATCCTGAAAGGTGTGTGAGTTTTGTTTCAAAAGTGATTATGGAAATCAAAAATAATGTGTTTGGAAAGAAGTCTCATGAAAAGAATAGTCAAGAAACCTGTAAGAATACATGTGTTCTCAAGCAGGAAGTGATTGAACATTATATATCATACTATATATAATGTGCATAAACTGCAGAAATAGTAATGTACCGGTGATGAATAAAAATGAACATCAAAATACACATCATGTCCCATAGGAATCTACTTGCATTGATGTTAATCTGGGTCAGTTACTGTAGAAATATTAGGATTTTTATGCACCATTCACTGAAGTTGCTTTTCAGTACTAGGAAAAAAGTATGTATTTAAGTTGGATGAATATTTCTGAGAACAATCTTGTGAAAATTTGATTATAAATCCACATAAATCACAAAAAATTATGAACACAAAAGTCACATGGACATTAAAATGTAGCAATATATATGCCAATTTAAATCCATCTTGAAATATATATCATCCACTGATCCAAAACTATTTATTTAATGAACTTGAATTTATGTATAATGTTGTTCAGCTAGGAAGCTCCCCCATAGATTGAATTTTCTGTTCCAACAGTGTTTAGGAGGAGTGATCTCCTAAATGTGTATGCAAATATGTGCTACACAAAAATCTTCCCACTCTCATCCAGAACAATGCCTTGATATTACCTTCACCCCAAGTAAAACACAGTTGGAGGACAAGAGTTAGAAAATCTGTGAATACATATCTGGAATGTAAAATGGTCAGGAGTTCACAACCTTGCAGGTTGTAGAGGAGTTTCCAAAAGTAAAGGACAGGCTTGATAGACCCAACCTGATCTTTTATTAGAATTGGGAGCCATCTTGCCAGAAAGCCGTGAAAAGATAATTTGGGCTTTACTATAAATTACTGCAAATTCTGAACCTGCTTGGAATGCGTGCCCGTGCCTTGAACTCATCCATGCCTGGCTCTCTGACCAGATAACAGTGCTCTCTGAAACATTAGTGACACCTAATAAATATTGGCCTTCTCAGGCCAGACAACGACCCTCTCTGAGTCTCTAATGGTCCTCATAATTTCTGATGTTGGGGCCAGCAAAAAAAATGTAAACTACCATTAGTGTGATGCTTTCAAAGTTCTGTTATCTGTAACCCCCTTTTTGTGTAACTTTCTGGGCTACATAGCTGGGCTGTAGGAAAGGTGGTGTTGCTGTCTTGTTCCCGCCATTTTTGGAGGGAGAGGCAGCCTGGCCGGTTTTAATAATAAGCTTGCCTTAATTTGATTTTAATTGGAGTCAGTGGTCTTTTCTTGCATCCTAGTCCAACATTTTGGAGTTCCCCAGTGAGATGACCCTGCCCGACCAGATCACAAGGCCAGACTGCTGAAAATTCTGAAGCTGGCCTTCCCTCCAGGGCTACGGGCTGGGGAGCCACTCTAGGGGGTGCACAACTTGAGATGTTCCAAGGCCTTGGAGTGAGCCGTCGGTCTGGGGAGCACTGCAGTGAACCACCGCACTGAAACTATTAGCAAGCACCTGGTGGAGGAGGCCTCCATAGGTAAGTGGCACCTTGATAACATCTTATATCTGGTTAAGGGAGATCTCTTCTAATGACAGAGAGGTGGCCTGGGGAGGCTCACATACACTCCTGTCCAGGACAGTAATGAGAATCGTTCTGTCCTCTCTTCCGTTCTGTAGGGAATTCCTTTCAAGGTTAGAGAGGTGCCGAGGGACACGCACGTGCTCCTACCCCAGAGTTAGCAAGACGTTGAATTGCTCCTCTGTTTTTCTGTTTTGGCACCGGGATTCTGGTTTTTTTTTTTTTTTTTTTTTTTTTGTGTGTGTGTGTGTGTTTTGTTCTGTGTTCCATATGTTTTTTTGTTTTTGTGCATTTTGTTTTGTGATTTCTGTGATAAAATCTTAAGGATATTGAACGTGAAAATGGGTAACAAAGCAAGTAAGCCTGACACCCCTTTGGACTGTGTTTTAAGAAACTGTGATGAACTTTACCACCATTTGTTAAGCAGAATGAGAGAAGCCCCTAGCTGGCTGCCTGGAGCACACCCAATGCAGATGGCAATGCCTGCTGGAGAATGAAGAACTGAGTATCTCCCAGCATCTGCCAAAGCCCTGTTTATTCAGGGAATTCCCTCCTTCGTTCCCTGCACTGTAAGGATAATGCCGCCTCTGTCTTCTTAAAAAAAGAGAAAAACAAAAAGGGGACACTAAATGCAGTAAAGTCACCATGGAGACACTTTATTTTACATTTCAGCTTGCTCCTCTGTGAAAACATTTGGTCCCCTTGTGGGGACATCTGTGGTGCCACTGGGGAAGGAGATTTTTCTCTTATTTGCTCTGTTTTAAAGGGTTCTGTCTGTGAGCCATTGTCTGGAGTTCATTTCTGCCTGTCTTGTGCCTTTTTTCTGGCCCTTTAAGACATGTGCAATAATGTGTTAATATTATTAATTGTTTCTTGGAAATGATCTTAGCTGAATTTGTGTCTAAATGATGATGTTTCATTGTACCAATCTGGTATCTGAATGGGTTTTTGAAGCATTTCACAATCTTGCAGTTAAAAGTCGGGTTTAGGTAATTGTTTAGTTTATGGTTTCAGATAATTCATGCCAGAGAACATAAATACTTAGGATGGAAAACTAAAGAACTCTACTTCCAAGTTGGCAAGTAACTTCCCAATCATTCAGTCTTTTTTTCACCAGTTTTAAATTAGGTAGCCTGGGAAAATGTCACTGTGTGTACCAGTGCATTAATTTGGACAAGGATACTAAATCATAGTATGATATCTGTTGACAAAACAACTTGTAAAGATATAAAATTTTGTGAATTGTATCTTAAACTTGTATCATAATTTTCAACATCCTAACCTGAAAATAATGGTTAAAATACCTTAGGCCTAAGGTTTCTGCTCAGAATAGCCATTTTTTCCTGCTTCTTCCAGACCTCAGCCAGGGATTATTTTGAAATGCAAATGAAAGAAGCCTGTAAGCTTAGTAGGAGACTTATTTGAGGCCTAAGGGAATAAAAAAGTAAATTGTATGGTATTTACTTATTACTGGCCAGTCATTTTTTCTAGGACTCATATTTTTTTCCTTAGATTCTTTATTTATTTTTTGAGCTCATGATTTTGCTCCTACAGACCTAGGTTAATGTTTTTCTGATCAGTAATATCTTTGACCAACTGTGGAATTTTTAAATCATTGCAGTGGAGATTTCACCTGTGAAAAGGTACAAGGCCTTCACTTTTATTATGTGTGCACAATTTGTTATGTGTTGTATGTCTATATATGTATACATATGTCCGTATATCATATATATAATACACAAATTAACATATATAAGAAGCACTCATATTAAAAAGCACTCATAAAAACAATTTTAAAAAGTGGATCCAAAGATCTTTAATTCACGTGATTTTAATGTTTCAATTTAAATTGGGTAAACTGATAAATATAAATTTCTTTAAATTTAAGCTTACAAGTTTTTCTAGGTGTTCAAAAATCTAATAAAGTATTAATGTCTACAAAAGGTCTAATATGCCTATGTTCCAGGACTTTTCTTTCAATCAAAAAAATGGCTTACACTGTTCAAAACATTTGTCTAATATTTTGATAAATAAGTAAAGTAAATTTGATATGGGATTACTCATTCATGAGTACTTTTGTTTGATATCTGATTGATATACTAAGGTCTGTATAAGTTTGTACTAAAGTCTGTATAAGATTGTAAAAATCAGTCATGTGTTAAAGAGACAAAAATTTCTTAAACATAAGTTTACCCATAACATTTAGTTTATTAAGATTTAAATTTTCTAGAGCAGGCAACCATAAAAATTAAACAACTGTTTAATTAAGAACTGTTATTTTAGAGCACTGTACTGCCATTTCTTTAAAAGCTAAACTTGGTTAATGTAGAAACATCAATGTAATTGTGATGCTATTAATGTGCTCATATCTTCCAGTTATAAAACTCTATAAGGTAGAAACTTTAAAAGAGCATTATATCAAGCAGGTGTTCTGAAGTTGTATGGTAAATAAAATATATATTGGGGATTTATTTACCTGTTATCAATAATATATGTAAAGTTTTATGTTACTTTTTACATTGTGGAACAATTTAAATGTATTTTTAAGTTAATGAGACCCTAATCTATGTAAAGGTTAAAATCTTTCAGCCGTACTTTAATTCATGTTTTAAATGTGATATCATATGGTGTGAGCTAATGTTCATGTGACCTCAAAAAATTTATGTAAACTTTGTAAAATGATATTTAAAAAACAAAGATCAGCTTTAGAACTAAAGCATTTAAGGTTTATAAGGAGCCCTGCTTACCTGAGATAAGACTCTGTGTCCCATCTTACTACATGTGAGAATGACTACGAAAGCAGTAGGTCAGATTTTATTTCATTTAAAGTTATGTTCAAATTTTTTTTTCTGTCAAGATTACTAGGATCTCAAAAAGATGATATAATATATAACTCACCCAAAAAATTCAGGGTAGCTATTACATGAACTAAGTATTTTTACTCTTGTTAAAAAAATTTTATTTTTTAATTTCCTTATAAGTGATCTAAAGATTCCCTGTTGGTGTTTTACAGAAGTGTTGCTTTAAGAACACAACATGGGTTAATTTAAGATAATAAGTCATCAACTACAAGACAGACAGAATAATAAGATCCCAATTAATAATATATAAATAATAATAAACTTATAGACATTAAAGCACAGTACTCTTAATATATGGCTGTTAAAATTCATTTGCTGGTTGTTTCAGATTAGGATTGAAAATTAAAGTTAAATAAAAAGGTCCAAAAAAAACGATATTTGACTCTTGCCCTCTGAGTCAGTCTGAATCCAGGGAACAAGGGATTTCTCTATGAGGTTTGCAACTCTGGGCCACATAACCTCCCGATCAGAGAGATTAATGAGACCACTGGAGAACAGAAAGCCAATCAGTGCATTTGCTACAAAGCGGTGAGTCATCAGGAAAGGGAGACATCCCTGATGCTTCTGAGGGAAGCCACATGGTCAAGCAAGACCTGGACCCACATAGCTGAAATTGCACTAGCAGAACTGAGAAGCTGCTCTCAAGTTTCCCAAAAAATGACTCCCATAAAAGCTCAGCTGACTGCTAACAATAGATAGAAACAAAAGTCAGTTTGACTGCTTCATCTTAAACACTTAGCAAAGACAGTTAAAACCAAAATACAGCCAATAATGGGCATTTTAAATAATAATAATAATAATAATAATAATAATAATAATAATAATAATAATAATTTAAGGTATAAACTTTATGTTAGCCTCCCAAAATAAGTAAAACTGTTGGCTACAAAGAAGGATTCTCAGAGAGGAATGCCTGATAACTATAAAAATAGACTATCAAGAGGAGCTGCCAGAGGCAGAAGTTTTTAGTTTAAGGCCTACAGATATTCCTAACCTACACAGGTAGGTTTGGTGTTTGCTAGTACAATTATCCAGCCCTGAGTAACAGAATTAAATGTTTCTCTATTAAACACAGAGGTCATACTAGTGAAAGGATTCTGCAAAATCAGATGACATTAAATTATTAAACTGTATATTATGGGGAGGGACAACTGTATCACTAAAAGTTAAATATTAAGTTCACAGTCCTGATAATTGGGGATATTAAAGACTGGTGAGGGTACTTCATACAGTGACATGATCCAGCTACTGCAACATTTATTCAATACTCATGTTTTTTGTTTCTCTCATAGAAGAACCCATCCCCAGATGACTTTACAACCTGTTCTTCCTCAACAAGACTTCAAAAAGAACTGACTTCAAAAAGGCAACTCATGTCCCTCACGCCATGCACACTCATGTCACCCTTTCTCAGGTGAGAATAAGCCAAAATAAGAGACGACTCTCTACTTACACCAATGGAGCCAAAAATAAATAGACTATCAATATAAGTAATTAATTAAGTCAGGTAATATCAGGGAGACTGGTTTTCGGTGAGTTCTAAAAATTTGGTGACTGTTAACTGAGTGATTAAAATTTCCTCAGTGCTTTTCCACTAACCTATCAAGGATTACAAAGGGACACGTAAGAAAAGGGGCGAATGATACACCCAACCTTACCTTTAATTAAGATTGGGAGCCATCATGCAACAAAGCCATGAAAAAATCATTTTGGCTTTACTGTAAATTACTGCAAATTCTAAACCTGCTTGGAATGACTGCCCGTGCCTTGAACTCACCCGTGCATGGCTCTCTGACCAGATAGCAGCCCTCTCTGAAACTTTGTCACACCTCATAAATATTGGCCTTTTGTGGCCAGACAATGACCCTCTCTGAGGCTCTAATGGTCCTCATAAATTTTGATGTTGGGGCTAGCAAAAAAAAAAAAATGTAAACTCCCATTAGTGTGATGCTTGTCAGAGTTCTATTATCTGTTACCCCATTTTTGTGTAACTTTCTGGGCTACAAACCTGGGCTGTAGTAAAGGTGGGGTTGCTCTCTTGTTCTCGCAATTTTGGGAGGGAGTGGCAGCCCAGCCAGTGGAAATAATAAGCTTACATTAATTTGATTTTAATTGGAGTCAGTGTTCTTTTCTTACATCCTGGTCTAAGAGGTAAACACTCCACAAACATAGAGCTCTGCTGGCCTAAAGACTTCTTGAGAAACAGCCTCTGAGGTTGGATACTTTAAATATATTTTGTTGTCAGAAGGTTTAGCTTCTTTTCTAGTGAGACCATCAAAGCTGGGTCTGCATCTATGTGAATGGAGAGCATGGTTTCTTATTTTCCAATGAACATGAGGCAGCAGTGCTGAATTATCTCTTGGTAGGTAAACTGTGGCCATTGGGGGCTAAGTGTCTCCCTGTGTGGACTGTGAAGCCATTTGATCATCCTCCATTTTTGTGGTGTTTCTTGGTGCTGCACTGGGAGTTTGGTATTTGCTTCACGAAATACAAGGAGGTCAACTGCGACACAGTGCTGGAGGGAGTTCTGTCATGTGTGGTGGGTCAGAAACTTCAGGAGAATGCAACAACCAGGCTTCTATTTCACACAGCTTTTTCCTTGACCATACCCACCTGATTCTGAACATTGCCTTGAAACCTCTCCATATAATAAGATGCCTTAACATGTAAGGTTCTGCTGGATGCACCATGGCAGCCAAAAGGCATTTGGAAGTCAATTGGAAATCCACACGGCCCCACCTCAGATATTTTATCACACACCTGCACACCACTGCTCTGTTCCCACTATTCAGCAGTGCAAATTACTGGCATCTCTGTTCTTCACAATTTTCATGAAACCCAGTCAATCAAGGCACTGTCTGGTACACTCATGATCAGCAACAGAAGATCCAAAGGTTCTCCAGTGCCACCTGGTCATGGGAGTTTTAAAAATTTCAGGGTGTTTATCTAGCCACTTTTCAAGGATGAAGTTGGAGAAACTGTGGGTTTCAATTCATTCAGGAACCATTTAATGTTGAGGAACCTCATTTCAATGAATGCTCTGGAGAACTCTCAAAGGCAAGGCTTCCCAAAGAGTAGCCAAACGGTCACATGAAGCCCAGCCCATTGAGGTCTACAATGTGAGGTCCATGTGTGTTTTGACTCTCAACTATGCCTGTCAAGTCTTTCAGAATAAAATCATGTGATATCCTGGCTGAGATTCCCAGTGATCAGTCGAAAGCCACCCTTGGCCTAGATTTCAGTTTCCAAGGGCGACTCTCATGCGTGGCATTCTAAAATTGCAACACAATTCATGACAATACTTCTCTGAGGTCAGTTTCAGAACTCAGTCTCTAAGGGGAATCATACCAAAGTTCCAGCCCTGGTGGATCCAGTCATTTCTTCCAACTGCTACACAAATGAACACAATTAAAACCAAAAAACTCCCACATGGTCCTCACCTTCTTCCATATAGACACTCATTATAACCTCTGGCTGGAGGTTTCCATGAGGGGTGCAGCACAAGACGGTATCCAAAACAAGCTCCCTTGTCCCTTATTTGCTTAAAGTCAGCTAGGCCTGGACACCATTCCTGTGAACCAGGAGTGATAAAATAAGCCTGGCCTTAATACTGCTCTGCTTCTCCAATTTGAGGCCTACTGACTGTCAGGTATAGATTCTTTATGTGATTTGGAATTATGAAAAAACCCAAGCTCATATGGGCTAGCCTCTCCAGGGCTTTGAAGAACTCATTTGACTCAAAGGATCCATATTCTCACTTGAAGGAGATCAGAAACCTATCAGAGTAAGGCAAGATACTCCATACACAGTGACTGATCTTTTTGCCATTTTGGTTTTGAAAGCACACATTGAATCTTTCTTTAGTTCCAACAGGTGCTGAGAATCTAAGCCACTGCCTCACACAGGGCCAAGTGGCTGATTCAGACACATCCCTTTCCAAAGCAATTAAGCAAAGATACACAGGTGATGCCCATTCATTTCCATTTGAAAACTGTTTTCTTAAGGCTTCACAAATTGGTGGACTGAGGCAAAGACCTTCCTGACACTCAGAGCAACAGAAAAATAGGTAAGCAAAAGGCCCAAAGCAGGGTTTCTCTACTGAGACTTTCTTTGTCACACTGTTATCTGAGTTTTCTGAGATGCTTGCTATTCCATTCAACTATCCAGTACATGGACATGTCACAGAGCTTGGAGGTGGTACATATCTTGGACAGAAAACCATGAGCCTACTCTGGAGAGTGGCCAGAATTCAGGAAGAAAACAGGAACTTCAGAAGATAGTGGGTGTTGCCCGTCCCTAAAGCAACCTGCAGTCCACTCATAAATTGGACAGGATGAATGTTGGCAAACTTTCTACTAGACAGGACACATCCATTGATGCATTATCTTTTATAATGTCTACAACCACGGACACAGTGGGATACACAGGCATACCAACAATCGCCTTGTCAAATGACTTACTATAAACAGTCCACTCCAAAACAAACAAACCGCCTTTCTTACCTATTCTCAGAACATGAGACTAAACCACAAAATCACAACCACACCCACAACGACACCTCCTTTATTCAAGTAGGTCTGTGACTAATTGGAATGTACTCTGACTGATGGGCCATACTATGTTTCCTTGAAATGGCCTGTCCTTCTCAGATCTGGTCTCCTTGGCCAACACTGTGAAGTTTTCAGGAGCCAGTGGTGAGCCACTACCTGCTTTCTAAGGAAATTCCCCTTTTCAGAACTCTCCTGGCATTTGGCAATACTCACATCAGTAGGTACCAAGGAAGACTTACTCTGTCCTTGGTTATTCCAAACAACTGAGCACACTGGGAAAGAAACTGGGACTGACTCTGGGTGCCTGGCTTTTTGGATCCCAAGTTCAGAGAGATCCGTCATTAAGGAAGAGAGGTAGGTCACTTCATTCAGGAACTGAATGAGGTTACTGCCGTGGCAACCACTTTGTCCTAACAATTGCTTTCAAGGGTCCCATGAGATGGAGGCTGCCCCTACTTCCTGTGACACTTTCACAAGTTAGATTGGTATATCAACCCTTGGCACCTGGGAACAGCTCTCCACACAGGCCTGGTTTGGTCCATCTTCTCTACATTAAGAAGAGAGAAGCTGATTCAGACACAACCCTTCATCCTGACCAGGTTGTTTGCCATGGAGGATGACTTTTGCTCTCTTAGGTCCTCCATAGCTGCTTACAACTTCTCCAGGAATCATTTCTGCATGGACCTTTGAGTTTCTCAGCATGTGGAAGATCCCCTATATTCCTGTATTGTAAGACCAACTCTATCCCTGCTCTTCCGTAAAGTTAAATTGACTGAACAGTGTATGGTTAGGTTAACTAACAGGTTCGATTTGGATTAGGAATCTTTCTGCGCGATGGATAATGGTATTGGGAAACTGCGATATTTACAAGAATATATAGGTGAAATATAAGTATGAAAACAGAAATCTAGCTAAGATATGAAGCCCAAAAGGGCATTGGGCCCTTGATTGAGATACGTAGCTTTGAATTATGTTCTGCACTGATGTGTCAGGTAAATCGATATACAATGGCTTAGGTCCTTTTACCATGGATGATTAAATGTAGAAGAGAACTTCCAGTCAAAAGGGATAGTCGGTAGGATTCGGAAGATTCTCAGTAGGTTTAGAAAGAAGAGTGAGTATAGGATTTGGACCAAATGTTGTTTAGCAATAGGGTTTCGGTAGACAGTGAATGTTAATGTCAGCACAAGTGAAGAGACTGTCACAATGATGAACTGGGGAAAATAGTTAGGAAAGCTGATATCAATAGAGACATTACGAAATCAGGCAAAGTATAAAGTGAGTGATAGGATTAGATATTTTCAACAGGGTTGAGTTTGAATATATAATCTAAGAAAGAAACAAATATGTAGTGACCAATAGGATTGACATTTGACAGCATTAGGCAACCTGGACATGGATGTTTAGTAATCCATGCTCACTTTTCATTTAGTATTTGCTACAATCTTAAGTGTGACCTTTGCTTTTTTTGTCCAGAATATTACTGTGATAAAACGTACATGTAGATCAGGTGACATGACTCTTTCTTCCACCATTTCTGGCAGCAACATTTTCAAGACGTATAAATTAGTAATGGGGGTAAAAAGAGGTGTACCCTTTGTCTGTGCATATAGAGATACTGCATGAATAGACCATACTGTGAATAAATAATATATCTGGTTCTGACTTTAAATAATGGATTGAAATTATATCTGAAAAAATACAGGAAATCTTATATTGACATTCAAACATTCATTCCAACCAGTTATATATCTAATGGCCACATTAAGGTTATGGTTTATCATGAAGGGTGTGTGAGTTTTGCTTCAAAAGTGATTATGGAAATCGAAAATAATGTGTTTGGAAAGAAGTCTCATGAAAAGACCAGTCAAGAAACCTGGAGGAATACATGTTTCATGAAGCAGGAAGTGATTGTGAAACTAATGCGTATAAATTTGTGAACTTGTGGATGAAGTATATATTTCCTATGATTTGTAAAAACTGAAGAAATAGTAATGTAACAGTGTTGAATGAAAATAAACGTCAGAATACACAACATGTCCCATACGAATCTACTTGATTGATGTTAATCTGGGTCAGTTACTGTACAAATACTAGGATTTGTAAGCACCATTTACTGAAGTTAGTTTTCAGAACTATGAAACAAATGTGTATTTCAGGTGGATGAATATTTCTGAGAATAATTTTGTGAAAAGTTTATTATAAATCCACATTTTTGAACATGGATGAACTTAGGGAGTGTATTTAAGAAACATATATTTCATATTTTAAAAATCAGGACAGTGTATATATATATATATATATATATATATATATATATATATATATATATATATATATATTAATAATTATATATATGTGTATATACATATATATGTGTCTATACACACACACACACACACACACACACAAAACACACACACAGACATTTAAATGTAGTTATATATATGCCAATCGAAGTTCATCATAAAATATATAGCATCCACAGATGCAAAAATATTTATTTTACTGAACAAGGATTTATGTATAATGTTGTTCTACTAGAAAGCTCACCCATAGTTTGAATTTTCAGTTCCAACAGCGTTTAGAGGAGTGATCTCTTCTCACAAGTTGTATCTGCCAAGTCAGTCACCTCACAAAAATGAACATGTGATACCAGGTAGAATTCTATATAAGCATATAAAAATAAATGTGCTGAATAGGCTACAGAGAAAGGGAGAGGAATTTACATATTTGTTAACTTTAACAACACATGGAGAACTATTTCAATTAAAAATTGACTAGATTTATAACACCTACCATTTATCATGCCAATGGCAAGTCCAACTATACCCCATGCCTCCTCTAAACTGCTTGTATTTCTATTATGTTTGGGTTGTTTTTATCCATCATGTTTGGATTAGTAGACAGAGTATAGTAGGGTATGGGTTATTGTCAGGGATTCATTATATTCAATGGAATATAGGAAAATGAATCCAATGTGTATAAAATATATGCTACACAATTATCTTCCCACTCTCATCCAGAACAATGCCTTTACATTACCTTCACCCCAAGTAAGACACAATTAGAGTAGAAGAGTTTGAAAATCCGTGAATGCATATCTGGGGTGGAAACAGTACAAAGAAACAAATACGTATTTCAGGTGGATGAATATTTCTGAGAATAATCTTGTGAAAAGTTGATTATAAATCCACAACATAAATATGAATGAATTTAGGAAGTGTGTAATAAGACACATATTTCATGTTTTGAAAAATCTTGAGAGTATATATATATATATATATATATATATATATATATATATATATTTATTTATTTATTTATTTATTTATTTATATACACACAAGGAGAGAGACATTAAAAATTGCAATATATATGCCAAACGAAATTCACCATGAAATGTATATCATTCACAGATCCAAATATATTCATTTTACTGAACATGGATTTATGTATAATGTTGTTCAACTAGGAAGCTCACTCACATTTGAATTATTAGTTCAAGCAGCGTTTAGGAGGAGTGATCTCTTCTTCCAATTTGTATCTGCCACGTCAGCCACCTCACAAGAATGTACGTGTGGTACTAGGTAGGATTCTATATGTGGATATAAAAATACGTGTGCTGAATAGGCTACAGAGAAAGGGGGACAGGAATTCACTTATTTGTTAACTTAAAAAACGCATGGTGAACTATTTCAACAAATAATTGACTAGATTTATAACTGCTACACTATACCATGCAAAAGGAAACTCCAACTATAAAACATACCTCCTCTAAACTGCTTGTATTTCTATTCTGTTTGTGTTATTTTTCTCCATCATATTAGGATTAGTAGTCAGAGTCTAATAGGGTATATGTTAGTTTCAGGGATTTAGCATTTCTAATGGAAAATAGGAAATTTAATCCAATGTGTATGCAAATATGTGCTACACAAAAATCTTCCCACTTTAATCCAGAACAATGCCTTGACATTACATTCTTCTCAAGTAAGACACAATTAGAGGATAAGAGCTAGAAAATCTGTGAATATATCTGGAATGGAGAATACTCATTAGTTTACAACTTTGGAGGTGGTAGAGAAGATTCTAAAAGTAAGGGACAGGGTAAACATTCCACAAACATGCAGCTCTGCTGGCCTACATACTTTTTGAGAAACTGCCTCTAAGGGTGGGCACTTGAAATATTTGATGTTCTGAGGAGATTTAGTTCCTTTGTAGAGAGACCATCAAAGCTGGGTCTGCATCTATGTTACTTGGAGGACATGGTTTCTTATTATCCAATGAACATGAGGCAGCGGTGCTGAATTCTCTCTTTGTAGGTAAACTATGGACACTGGGGTCTAAGTGTCTTTCAGTGTGGACTGTTAATCCAATTGGTCATCCTCCACTTTTCGTGGTGTTTCTCGCTGCTCCACTGGGAGTTTGGTATTTACTTCAAGAAATACAAGGAGTTAAAATGGGACAGAGTGGTGGAGGGAGTTCTTTAAGGTATGGTGAGTCAGGGTCTTCAGGAGAATGCACCAACCCAGGTTCTATCCCACGTAGATTGCCCCCTTGAGAATAGCAATATGATTCTGAACATTGCAGTGAATCCTCTCCATATAACAAGATGCCTTTACATATATGGGTCTGCTGGCTGCACCATGTCAGTCACAAGCCATTTGGAAGCCAATGGCTGATCCACATTTACGCAACACAAATGTTTTATCAGACAATTGCATACCACTGCTCTAGGCCAACTACTCACCAGGCTCCAACTTACTGGCATATCTGTTCTACACCATTTTCATGAAACAAAGTCAATCAAGGCAGTGTCTGGTATACTCAGGATCAGAAACAAGACATCCAAAGTTTTTCCAGTGCCAGCTGAACATGAAAATATCAAAAATTTCATGGTAATTTTCTAGTCATTTTTCACGGATGAAGTTTGCGGCTCTGAGGGCTTCAATTAATTCAGGAACCATTAAATGGTGAAGAAGCTAATTTCAATGAAAGCACTGGAGCACTCTCACAGGCATGGTTTCCCTAAGGGTGGCCAAAATGTCACATGAAGCCAGGCCCATTGAGATCTACAATGTGAGGTCCATGTGTGTTATAAACTCAAATATGGCTGCCAAGTCTTTAAGAAAAATTGTATGTAATATCCGGGCTGAAATTCCCAGTGTTCTGTGGAAATCCAACCTGGGCCTAGATCTCAGGTTCCAAGGGCGACTCTCATGTGTGGCCTCCTAAAATCCCAACACAATTCATGGCAATACTTCTCTGAGGTCAGTTAAAGAACTCAGTCTCTAAGGGGAATCACACCAGAGTTCAAGCCCAGTGGAACAGTCATCTCTTCCAACCGCCACACAAATGACCACAATTAAAACCAAAACACTCCCACATGGTCCTCATCTTCTTCCATATAGACACTCCTTATAACGTCTGGCTGGAGTTTTCAATGAGGTCCACAGCCCAAGTCAGTGTCCAAATTAAGGTCCTGTTCCCCTCATTTGTCTAACATCAAGGTGGCCTGGACACACTTCCTGTAAACCAGGAGTGATCAAGTAGGCCTGCCATTAATACTGCTCAGCTTTTTCAATTTGAGGCCTTCTGACTCTGTGGTTTAGATTCTTTATGTGAATTTGAGTCATGAGAAAACACAAGCCCCTCTGCAGAGATTTGAAGAACTCATTTGGCCCAAAGGATTCCTATTCTCCCTTGATGGAATTCAGGATTCTAACAGAGGAAGGTAAAAGAATTCATTCACAATGAGTGAATATTTGCCATTTTGGTATTGGATACACACATGGGACCTTTCTTTTGATCCATCAGGTGCTGAGAATCTAAGCCACAGCCTCACACAGGGCCAAGAGGCTGATTCAGACACATCTTTTTTTAAAGCAATTAAGCAAGGAGCCACATGTGATGCCCTTCATTTCCTTTTGAAAAAATGTTTTCCTCAGGCTTCCCAAAGGGGTGGCCAGAGGCAAAGACATCCTGAGATTCAGGGCAACAGAACAATAGGTTAGCAAAAGAGCCAAAGCAGGGTTTCTCCACTGAGACTTTTGTGGTCACACTGATATCTGAGTTTTCTGAGATGTTGGCCATTCCCTTCAGATATCCAGTACATGGCCATGTGACAGAGATTGGAGGTGGTACATATCTTGGACACAAACCCAAGAGCCTATTCTGAAGAGTTGTCAGAATTCAGAAAGAAAACAGGGACTTAAAAAGGTAGTAGGTGTTGCCTATCGATATGGAAACCACGCTCCATTCATTAAATGGGCAGGATGAATACTGGGAAGCTTTCTACTAAAGAGGACACATGCATTGATGCATTCTCTTTTATAATGTATACAACCACGGACACAGTGGGATACACAGAAATAGAAACACTCACCATGTAAAACGACTTACTAGAAACAGTTCACTCCAAACCAAAGAAACCTCCTTTTCTACCTATTCTCAGAACAGAGACAAAACCACACACCCACACTCAAAAAGACACCTCCTTCCCCAAAGTAGTGCTGTGATTATCCGGAGTGTCCTCTGACAGGTTTGCCATACTATGTTCCCCGTTAATGGTCTGTCCTGTCTCAGATCTGGTCTCCTTGTCCAACTCTGTGAAGCAGTCAGGAGCCAGGGGTGAGCCACTACATACTTAGTCAGGAAAGGCCCGTGTTCAGATCTTTCCTGGCATTTGGCCATCCTCACATCAGTCAGTACCAAGAAGACTGACTCTGTCCTTGGTGATTCCAAACAAATGAGACCACTTGGACTGGGACTGGGACTGGCTCTGGTGCTTGGTTTCCTCGGTCCCAAGTTCAGAAAGTTCCATCAACAAGGATGTGAGGTAGGTCACTTCCTTCAAGAACTGAATGAGGTCACTGCCTTGGCAACCACTTTGTCCTAACAGTTGCTTCCAAGGGTCCCATGAGATGGAGGCTGCCCCTACTTCCTTTGACACTTTCACAACTTAGAATGGTATATCAACCTTAGGCACCCGGGAACAGCTCTCCACACAAGCCTGGTTTGGTCCATCTTCTCTACATTAAGAAGAGAGAGGCTGATTCAGACACAACCCTTCATCCTGACCAGGTTGTTTGCCATGGAAAATGACTTTTTGTCTCTCAGGTCCTTCATTGCTGCCTACATCTTCTCCAGGGATCATTTCTGCATGGACCTTTGAGGTTCTTAACAGGTGGAGCATCCCCTACATTCCTGTATTGTAAGAACAATCTGTCTCTGCTCTTCTATAAAGTTAGATTGAGTGAACAGTGTATGGTTAGGGTTAATTTCATGTTCGATTTGGGTTAGGAATCATTCTGCTGGATGAATAATGGTATTGGGAACCTGTGATATTTATAAGAATATCAAGGTTAAATATATGTATGAAAACAGAAATTAAAGTAAGATTTGAATCCCAGAAGGGCTTTGGGCAGTTGATTGGGATATTTAGCTTTGAATTGTGCACATATGTCTCAAATAAATGGATATACAATGGCAGAGGAACTTGAACCTTGGATGATTGAATGCTGAAGAGAACTTCCAGTCAAAAGGGATTGTCGGTAGGATTAAGAAGATAGTCGTTATGTTTAGCAAGTAGAGTTAGTATAGGATATGTAACAAAAGTTCTTTAGCAATTTTTTTTCGGGCAGTGAGTGAATATAAATGTCAGCACATATGAAGAAATCAGACACAATGATGAAATGGGGAAAATTTGTAGAAAAGCAGATATCAATAGAGACATTAGGAAATCAGGCAAAGTATAAAGTGAGTGATAGGATAAGACATTTTCAACAGGGTTGAGATTGAATATCTAATCTTAGGAAGAAACAAATATGTAGGTCACCAATAGGATTGACATTTGAGAGCATTCGGCAACATGGACATGGATGTTGTTAGTAATCCATGTTCACTTTCCATTTAGACTTTGGTACAATCCTAAGTGGGACCTTTGCATTTTGTTTCCAGAATATTACTGTGATAAAATGTGTATGTAGATCAGATGACATGATTATTTCTTCCACCATTTCTAGGAGCAGTATTTTGAAGACGTATAAATTAGCATTGGGGGTAAAAAGAGGTGTACCCTGTTTCTATGAATATACAGATAATGCATGAATAGACCTTAATTTCAATAAATAATATAACTTGTTCCACTTTAAGTAATGGATTGAATTGATATCTGAAAATATATAAGAAATCTTATATTGATATGCAATCATTCATGACAACCAGTTATACACCTAATGTTAATATTAGGTTATGGTTTATCATGAAGTTTGTGTGAGTTTTGCTTCAAAAGTGATTATGGAAATCGAAAATAATGTGTTTGGAAAGAAGTCTCATGAAAAGGCCAGTCAAGGAACACCGAGGAATTCATGAGTTCTGAAGAAGGAAGTGATTGAAATTGAAAAAAATGACGATAAATTTGCTTACTTGTGGATGAAATATTATAATATGATGTGAATAAACTGAAGAAATAGTAATGTACCAGTGTTGAATAAAAATGAACATCAAAATACACATCATGTCCCACAGGAATCTACTCGCATTGATGTTAAACTGAGTCAGTTACTGTAGAAATATTAGGATTTCTTTGCACCATTCACCAAAGTTAGTTTTCTTTTTTTTTAATTTTTATTTATGCTTGTTTGAAACATTACATAGTTCTTGATATATCATATTCCACACTGTGATTCAAGTAGGTAATGAACTCCCATTTTTACCCCGTAAACAGATTGCAGAATCACATCAGTTACACATCCATTGATTTACATATTGCCATACTAGTGTCTGTCGTATTCTGCTGCCTTTCCTAACCTCTACTATCCCCCTCCCCTTACCTCCCCTCCCCTCTTCTCTCTCTACCTCTTTACTGTAATTCATTTCTCCCCCTTGTATAATTTTTTCCTTTCCCTTACCTCCTCTTGTATGTAATTTATATAACCCTGAGGGTCTCCTTTTATTTCCATGCAATTTCCCTTCTCTCTCCCTTTCCCTTCCTCCTCTCATCCCTGTTTAATGTTAATTTTCTTCTCATTCTATTCGTCCCTACTCTGTTCTTAGTTACTCTCTTTATATCAATAAAGACATTTGGCATTTGGTTTTATGGATTGGCTAGCTTCACTTAGCATAATCTGCTCTAATGCCATCCATTTCTCTGCAAATTATATCATTTTGTCATTTTTTAATGCAGAGTAATATTCCATTGTGTATAAATGCCACATTTTTTATCCATTCATCCATGGAAGTGCATCTAGGTTGGTTCCACAGTCTTGCTATTGTAAATTGTGCTGCTATGAACATCAATGTAGCAGTGTCCCTGTAGCATTTTTTTTAGGTCTTTAGGGAATAGACTGAGAAGGGGAATACCTGGGTCAAATGGTGGTTCCATTCCCAGTTCTACAAGAAATCTCCATACTGCTTTCCAATTTGGCTGCACCAATTTGCAGTCCCACCAGCAATGTACAAGTTTACCCTTTTCTCCACATCCTCACCAGCACTTGTTGTTGTTTGAGTTCATAATAAATATCTGGAATGGAAAATGCTCAGGAGTTCACAACCTTGAAGGTGGTAGAGGAGTTTCCAAAAGTAAGGGACAGGGTAAATACCACAAACATGGAGCTGTGTCGGCCTTAAGACTTCTTGAGAAAATGCCTCTGAGGTTGGGCACTTGAAATATATGTTGTTGTCAGGAGCTTTAGCTTCCTTTGTAGTGAGACCATCAAAGCTGAGTCTGCATCTATGTGACCTGAAGAACATGGTTTTTTATTTTCTTATAAACACGAGGCAGCAGTGCTGAATTCTCTCTTTGTAGGCAAACTGGGGCTACTGGGGGCTAAGTGTCTCCCCGTGTGGACTGTGAAGCCATTTGATCATCCTTCACATTTCGTCATGTTATTTGATGCTGCACTGAAAGTTTGGTATTTACTTTACGAAATAAAGGAGTTTAACTGCGATACAGTGCTGCAGGGAGTTCTGTCACGTGTTGTGGTCAGGATCGGCAGGAGAATGTACCAAGCAGGCTTCTATCACACATAGTTGCCCCCTTGACCATAGCAATATGATTCTGAACATTGCCCTGAAACCTCTCCATTCAACAAGATGCCTTTACATCCAAAGATCTGCTAGCTGCACATGTCAGTCACAAACCATTTCTAAGCCAATGGCAGATCCACGTGGGCGCACCACAGATGTTTTTTCACACACCTACACTCTACTGCTCTTGGCCCACTACTCAGCAGGCTCCAACTTACTGGCATCTCTTTTCTACACCATTATCATGAAACTCAGTCAAACCAGACACTGTCTTGTATACTCATGATAAGCACCAGGACATCAAATGGTTTTCCAGTGCCAGCTGGTCATGGAAATTTCAAAAATTTCATGGTATTTTCTAGCCATTTTTCAAGGATGAAGTTGGAGGTACTGTGGGTTTCAATTCATTAAGGAACCATTAAATGTTGAGGAAGCTCATTTCAATGGAAGCTCTAGAGAACTCTCACAGGCAAGTCTTCCGAAAGAGTGGCCCAATGTCACATAAAGCCAGCCACATTGAGGTCTACAATGTGAGGTCCATGTGTGTTTTGACTCTCAACTATTGCTTCCAAGTCTTTCAGAATATAATCAAGTGATATCCTCGCTGAGATTCCCAGTGCTCTGTGGAAAGCCACCCTGGGCCTAGATCTCAGTTTCCAAGGGTGACTCTCATGTGTGGCCTCCGAAAATCCCAACACAATTCATGGCAATACTTCTCTAAGGTCAGTTCCAGAACTCAGTCTCCAAGGGGAATCCCACAAGAGTTGAAACCCAGGTGGACACAGTCATCTTTTCCAACTGCCACACAAATGACCACAATTGAAACCAAAACACTCCCACATGGCCCTCATGTTTTTCCATATAGACACTCATCATAACCTCTCGCTGGAGGTTTCCATGAGATGCGCAGACCAAGACACTGTCCAAAATAAGCTCCCTTGCCCCTAATTTGCCAAAAGTCAGGGTGGCCTACACACCCTTCCTGTGAACCAGAACTGATCAAATAGGGATGTAGTTAATACTGTTCTGCTTTTCCAATTTGAGGCCTACTGACTGTCAGGTATCGATTCTTTATGTGATTTGTATCATCAGAAAACCCAAGCACTTCTGCAGGGGTTCAAAGAACTCATTTGAACTAAAGGATCCTGATTCTTACTTGATGAAGGTCAGGAATCTAATAGAGGAAGGCAAGAGACTCATTTGCCATTTCTGTTTTGAATGCACACATGGAATCTATCTTTAGATGCATCAGGTGCTGAGAATCTAAGCCACAACCTCACACAGAACCAAGAGGCTGATTCAGACACATCCTTTTACAAAGCAATTAAGCAAAGAGCAACAGGTGATGCCCATTCATTTTCATTTGAAAACTGTTTTCTTCAGGCTTCACAAAGGGGTGGCCAGAGGCAAAGACCTTCCTGACATTTAGGGCAACAGAAAAACAGGTAAGCAAAAGACCCAAAGCAGGGTGTCTAAACTGAGACTTTCCTGGTCACACTGATATCTGAGTTTTCTGAGATGCTCCCCATTCACTTCAGCTATCAAGTACATGGTCATGTCACAGAGCTTGGAGGTTGTATATATCTTCGACACAAAACCATGAGCCTTTTCTGGAGAGTGGCCAGAATTCAGGAAGAAAACAGGATCTTAGGAAGATAGTAGGTTTTGCCCATCCAGAAGGCAAGCCGCGGTCCATTCATCAATTGGGCAGGATGAATGCCAGGAAGCTTTCTACTAGACAGGACACATCCATTAATTCATTCTCTTTTCTAATGTCTACAACCACAGACACAGTGGGATACACAGACATAGAAACACTCACATGTCAAACGACTTACTAGAAACAGTGCAATCCAAACCAAACAAACCGCATTTTCTACCTATTCTCAGAACATGTGACAAAACCACAAAACCACAACCACTCCCACAAAGGCACCTCCTTCCCCCAAGTAGGTCTGTGAGTATCCAGAGTGTCCTCTGACTGGTGGGCCATAAAATGTTCTCCCGAAATGTCCTGTCCTGACTCAGATCTGGTCTCCTTGGCCAACTCTGTGAAGTTGTCAGGAGCCAGCGGTGAGCCACTACCTGCTTTCTCAGAAAAGGTCCCTCTTCAGAGCTCTCCTGGCCTTTGGCTATCCTCACATAGGTAGGTACCAAGAAAGACTGACCCTGTCCTTGGTAAAACCGAACAAGTGAGCCCACTGGGACTGGGACTGGGAATGGCTCTGGGTGCCTGTCTTCATGGATCCCAAGTTCAGAGAATTCCTTCACCAAGGAAGTGACGTAGGTCACTTCCTTCAGGAACTGAATCAGGTTACTGCCTTGGCAACCAATTTGTCCTAACAGTTGCTTCCAAGAGTCCAATGAGTTGGAGGCTGCCCCTTCTTCCAGTGAAACTTTCACAATTTTGCATGGTATATCAACCATAGGCACCCAAAAAAAGCTCTCCAGATAGGCCTGGTTTGGTCCATCTTCTATACATTAAGAAAAGAAATGTTGATTCAGACACATCCCTTCATGCTAACCAGGTTGTTTGTCATGGAAGATGACTTTTGCTCTCTGACGTCATTCATAGCTGCCTACATTTAATCCTGGGATCATTTCTTTAATGACCTTGGAGGTTCTCAGCAAGTGGAAAATCCCCTAATTTCTGTATTGAAAGACCAACTCTGTCCCTGCTCTTCAGTAAAGTTAGATTGAGAGAACAGTGTATGGTCAGGGTTAATAACATGTTCCATTTGGGTTAGGAATCATTCTGCGGGATGAATTATGGTATTGGGAACGTGCGATATTTATAAGAATATAAGTGAAATATAAGTATAAAAACAGACATCTAGGTAATATTTGAAGCCCAGAATTGCATTGGACCCTTGGCTGGGATTCTTAGCTTTGAATTATATTCTGCACAGATGTCTCAGATAAATCGATATACAATGGCATAATTACTTGTACCTTGGTTTATTGAATGTTGAAGAGAACATCCAGTCAAAAAGGGATAATTTGTAGGATTAGTAAGATAGTTGGTAGGTTTTGAAAGAAGAGTGAGTATAGGATTTGGATAAATAGATCTTTAGCTGTAGGGTTTCGGATAGAGTGAATGTAATTGTCATCACATGTGGAGAGTCTGTCAAAAGGATGAACTGGGGAAAAAAGTAGGAATGCAGATATCAATTGACATTAGGATATCAGGCAAAGTATAAAGTGAGTGATAGAATTATACATTTTCAACAGGCTTGAGTTTGAATATATAATCTTAGGAAGAAACAAACATGTAGTCACCAATAGGATGAACTTTTGAGAGCATTAGGCAACATGGAAATGGATGTTTTCCATAATCCATGGTCACTTTTCATTTAGGCTTTGGTACAAACATAAGTTTGACCTCTTCTTTCTGTGTGCAGAATACTACTGTGGTAAAATGTATATGTAGATCAGGTGACATGAGTATTTCTTCCACCATTTCTGGGAGCAATATTTTGAAGACGTATAAATTATTTTTGGAGGTGAAAATGGTGTACACTGTGTCTATAATTATAGAAATAATGCATGAATAGACCATACTGTAAAGAAATATTATAACTGGTTCTAACTTTAAATAATGGATTGAATTGATATCTGAAAATATACAGAAAATCTTACATTGATATACAATCCTTCATTCCAACCAGTAATATATCTAATGGTTATATCAGCATTATGGTTTTTCATGAAGAATGTGTGAGTTTTGCTTCAAAAGTGATTATGGAAATCGGAAATAATGTGTTTGGAAAGAAGTCTCATGAAAAGACCAGTCAAGAAACCTGGAGGAATACATGTGTTTTGAAGCAGAAAGTGATTGAAAGTGAAACAAATGCCTATATATTTGTGAACTTGTGGATCAAATATATATCCTATGATGTGTATAAACTGAAGAAATAGTAATGTACCACTGTTACATAAAAATGAACGTCAAAATACACATCATGTCCTCTCCCACAGGAATCTACTTGCATTGATGTTAAACTGGGTCAGTTATTGTAGAAATATTAGGATAATGCCGCAGTGTTGCTGGGCACAATCAGGAGCCACTTGCCAAAAGAAACGAACTTTATTTTTAGAACCACACACCCCAAACAAAACAGCCTCTCAGGAAAAACCTTCAGAGCCCCAACTGCCACCACTGGCTTCCCAAAACCTCTCCCTCCCACATGAGCCTCTCTCCGCCACCCACAATCCTCCTGCTCTTGAGGCCGATTGGCTGGGTCATGTGGGCAAAGTCAAAAAAAGTCCCCCAATGAGCAGTTTTGTGATCTGAAAGGGCAGGGAAACAGCCCATTGAGCATCACCGCCGAGGAGCCAATCAGCTAGTTGTTGCTGGGGCCGCTGTGAGCCAATCATCAGCCGGCAGCTGGAAGTTTGCTGGCAGCAGGAATTTTGCTGGGGCCCCTTCGGCTGTGGCTCTCAACATCTTCCCCTCTCTGTTTAAACAACACGCATGTGGCTTAGGGACCGTGCCTGCCTTAGGTTGTCCAATAGTACATATGGTCTTTACCCGTTAAGTTGGTACCATTGCAATTGGATCTTACCCGTCACTGACTACCCGTCCAGTATAGAGCCACACCTGTGGAGAGGTCTTTGTACCAGCGGGGGTGGGTGAGGTTCTTAGCCTCACCTCTGTTGGCCCCCCCAAATTTTAGATGGACGATCATGACACGCAGAAGGGAGGAAGATACACCAAGCCAATTGACGCCTCCTTTTGGAAAAATTGTACCACCGATGACATCATCAGCAAATATACCCCAACACTACGACAAGTCGCTGCACCAACAGATAGTTCACAATGCATTTAGGTGAGTTCACATGTGTCCAGGCAAGTTCTGCAAGCAGTACAGGGATGGCTATTGCAGAAGCTGTAGATTGGAATTATCTTTGATTTCACCTGCACTGGGATGAAGATAGGAACTCTGGCAATAATGTCTAAAGAAAAAAATTATGTAACATTCCAGAAGGCACTAAAACCAAAAAAAAAACATATGTAACATTCCAGAACGCACATCAAAAACCAAAATGGCCCCAAAAGCATTCATTGAGGATGAAGTCTCTCACCTTCCTCTGTAAGGTTCCTGACCTCCATAAAATGAGAATAGGGATTTATTGGGTCAAATGAGTTCTTCAAAACCCTGCAGAGGGTAGCCAATGGGTTATTGGGTTTTTTCATTACTCCAATTCACATCAAGAATCTATACTCCACAGACAGTAGGCCTCAAATTAGAGAAGCAGAGCAGTACTAAAGTCAGGGTTATTTGATCACTCCTGGTTCACAGAATGGGTCTCCAGGCCACCTTGACTTTAGGCAAATGAGAGGAAAGGGAGATTATTTTGGACACTGTCTTGGGCTCTGCCCCTCAAGGAAACGTCAAGCCAGAGGTTATGATGAGCGTCTATATGGAAGAAGATGAGGGCCATTTGGGAGTTTTTTGGTTTTCCTTGTGGTCATTTATGTGGCAGTCGGAAGAGATGACTGGGTCCACCAGGGCTTGAACTCTGGTGTGATTCCCCTTAGAGACTGAGTTCTGGAACTTACCTCAGAGAAGTATTGCCATGATTTGTGTTGGGATTTTAGGCGGCCACCCATGAGAGTCGCCCGTTGAAACTGAGATATAGGCCCGGGGTGGCTTTCCACAGAGCACTGGGAATCTCAGACAGAATATCATATGATATTATTTTGAAATACTTGCCAGACATAGTTGAGAGTCAAAACACACATGGACCTCACATTGTAGACCTCAATTGGCCTGGCTTCATGTGACTATTTGGCCACTCTTTGGAAAGCCTTGCCTGTGAGAGTTCTCCAGAACATTCCTTGAAATGAGCTTCCTCAACATTGAATAATTCCTGAAAGAATTGAAACAAATAATGCCTCCAACTTCATCCTTGTAAAATGGCTAGATAAATACCATGAAATTTTTGAAATTCGCATGATGAGGTGGCACTGGAGAACCTTTGATGTTCTGTTGCTCATCATTAGTGTACCAGACAGTGCCTTGATTGATTGGGTATAATGAAAGTGGTGTAGAACAGAGATGCCGGTTAGATGGAGACTGCGGAGTATTTGGCCCAGAACTGTGGTGTGCAGGTGTGTGATAAAATATTTATGGTGGTGCCATGTGGATCTGCCATTGATTTCCAAATGGCTTTTAGCTGACATGGTGCACCCAGCAGACCCTTATATGCAAAGGCATCTTGTTATATGGAGAGGTTTCAGGGCAATGTTCAGAATCAGGTTGCTATGGTCAAGGGGGCAAGCTATGTGGGATAGAAGCCGGAATGGTGCGTTCTCCTGGAGACTCTGACCCACCACATGTCACAGAACTCCTTCCAACACTGTGTCCCAGTTGAACTCCTTGTATTTCTTGAAGCAAATACCAAACTCCCAGTTCAGCACCAAGAAACACCATGAAAATTGAAGGATGACTAAATGGCTTCATCGTCCACACAGTTAGACACTTTGGCCCAGTGGCCTCTGTTTACCTACAAAGAGAAAAATCAGCACTGCTGCCTCAGGTTCAATGGAAAAAAAGAAACCATGTTCTCCAGGTCACATAGATTCAGACCCAGCTTTGATGGTTTCACTACAAATGAAGACAAAGCTACTGACAACAACATATATTTCAAGTGCCACACCTCAGAGGCAGTTTCTCCAGAAGTCTTTTTTCCAGCAGACCTCCATGGTTGTGGAGTGTTTACCCAGTTCCTTACTTCTGGAAACTCCTCTACCTGCTCCCAGGTTGAGAACTCCTGAGAATTTTCCATTCCAGATATGTATTCACTGATTTTCTTACTCTTCTCCTCTAATTGTGTCTCACTTGGGGCAAAGGTAATGTCAAGGCATTGTTCTAGGTGAGAGTGGGAAGATTATTGTGTAGCACATATTTGCATACACATTGGATACATTATCCTATTTTCCATTTGAAATACTGAATTCCCGACACTAACCCATACCCTACTAGACTCTGACTACTTATCCTAAAATGATGGAGAAAAAGAAACCTAACAGAATAGAAATACAGGCCTTTTGTAGGAGGCATGGTGTATACTTGGATTTTCCTTCTCCTTTATCAAGGATATGTGTTATGAATCTAGTCAACTTTTCATTGTAATATTTCTCCATGAGTTTTCAAAGTTAACACATATGTAAATTCCTGTCTCCTTTTCTCTGTAGCCTCTTTAGAACATATATATTTTTATGCATATATAGACTCCTACCTGGTAACACACGTACATTCTTGTGAGCTCACTGACTTTGGAATATACAAATTATGAGAATAGATAACTTCCCCTAAATACTGATGGAACTGAAAATTCAACCTATGGGTGAGCTTCCTAGTGAACAACATCATACATAAATCCATGTTCAGTAAAATGAATATTTTTAGATATGTGGATGATATATATTTCATGATAAATTTTGATTGGCATATATATTGCTACATTTTATTTTTTTTGTGTGTGTATATGTATATATATATATATATATATATATATATATATATATATATATATATATATATTCACGAGATTTTCCAGATTTTCCAAAATATGAAATAAATGTGTCTTATTATACACTCCCTAAATTCATTCAAGTTCATGTATGTGGATTTAAAATCAACATTTTACATGATTTTCATCAGTCTGGCTGGGCACAATTCAGGAGCCAATTGTCAAAAGAAACGAACTTTATTTTTAGAACCACACAAATCAAACAAAACAGCTTCTCAGGAAAAACCCTCAGAGCCCAACTGCCACCACAGTCTTCCCACAAGCCTCTCCCTCAACCACAAGCCTCCTCCTTTTGAGGCCGATTGGCTGGGTCACATGGGCGGAGCCAAAAAAGTCCACCAATGAGCAGCTCCGTTGTCTGAAAGGGCAAGGAAACATCCCATTGAGCATCACCACAGAGGAGCCAATCAGCTAGATGTTGCTGGGGCCTCTGTGAGCCAATCATCCACTGGCAGTCTGAATGGGCGGGGAAACAGCTCAATGAGCATCTGCAATGAGCATCACCACAGAGGAGCCAATGAGCTAGATGTTGCTGTGGCCGCTGTGAGCCAATCATCAGCCGGCAGCTGGAAGTTTGCTGGGAGTTGGAGGTTTCCTGGGGCCCCTTTGGCTGTGGCTCTCAACATCTCCCCCTCTCTGTTTAAACAACAAGCATGTGGCTTAGGGACCATGCCTGCCTTTGGTTGTTCAAAAGTACATATGGTCCTTACTGGAGAACCTTGGCTGTGGCTATCAACAGGATTTGTATGTACCATTCACTGAAGTTAGTTTTCAGTACTAGGAAACAAATATGTATTTCAGGTGGATAAATATTTCTGCGAAAAATCTTGTGAAAAGTTGATTATAAATCCACATACTTGAACATAAATGAATTTAGGGAGTGTAAATTAGATACATATATTTCATATTTTGAAAAATCTGGAGAGTGTGTGGGTGTGTGTGTGTATACACACACACACACACACAGATATTAAAATGTAGCAACATATATGCAAATCGAAATTCACCATGAAATATACATCAATCACAGATCCAAAAATATTCAATTTTCTTAACAGTGATTTATGTATAATGTTGTTCTACTAGGAAGCTCACCCATTATTTGAATTTTCAGTTCCAACAGCGTTTAGGAGGAGTGATGTCTTCTCACAAATTGTATCTCCCAAGTCAGTCACCTCTCAAGAATGTAGGTGTGACACCAGGTAGGATTTGATATGTGCATATAAAAATACATTGCTGAATAGGCTACAGACAAAGGGAGACAGGAATTCACATATTTGTTAACTTTAAAAACACATGGAGATCTATTTCAATTAAAAATAGACTGGATTTATAACACCTAACATTTATCATGCAAAAGGCAAGATCAACTATACACCATGCCTCGTCTGAACTGCTTGTATTTCAATTCTGTTTGTGTTACTTTTCTGCATCATATTAGAATTAGTAGTCAGAGTCTAGTAGGGTATGGGTTCGTGTCAGGGATTCAGTATTTCAAATGGAAAATTGGAAAATGAATCCAATGTGTATGCAAATATGTGCTACACACAAAAAATTCCCACTCTCATTCAGAACAATGGCGTGAAATAACCACGCCCCATGTAAGAAACAATTAGAGGAGAAGAGTTAGAAAATCTGTGAATACATACGTAGAATGGAAAATGCTCAGTAGTTCACAACCTTTGAGGTGGAAAAGACGTTTCCAAACCTTAGGGACAGGGTAAAACTCCACAAACATGGAACTCTGCTGGCCTAAACACTTCTGGAGATACTGACAATGAGGTTGGGTACTTGAAATATATCTTGTTGTCAGAAGCTTTAGCTTCCTTTGTAGTGAGACCATCAAACTTGGGTCTGCATTTTTGTGACCTGGAGGACATGAATTCTTATTGTCCAATGAACATGAGGCACCAGTGCTGAATTCACTCTTTGTAGCTAAACTGTGGCCACTGGGGGATAAGTGTCTCCCCGTCTGGAATTTGAAATCATTTGGTCATGCTCCACTTTTCGTGGTGTTTCTTGCTGCAGCAGTGGGTGTTTTGTATTTGGTTCATGACATACAAGGAGTTAAACTGGGACACAATGCTGGAGGGAGTCCTGTAACGTATGGTGTGTCAAGGTCTGCAGGAGAATGCACCAACCAGGCTTCTATCCCCCATTGCTTACCCCCTTTACCATAGGAACTTGATTCTGAATATTGCCCTGAAAACTCTCCATGTAACATGATGCCTTTACATACAAAGTTCTGCTAGCTGCACCATGTCAGTCACAAGCCATTTGAAAGCCAATGTAAGATCCACATGACCCCACCACAGATGTATTGTCACACACCTGCACACAACTGCTCTAGGCCCACTACTCAGCAGGCTCCAACTTACTGGCATCTCTGTTCTACACCATTTTCATGAAACGCAGTCAATGAAGGCATTTTCTGGTACACTCATGATCAGCAACAGGACATCCAAAGGTTCTCCAGTGCCACCTGGTCATGGGAATTTCAAAATTTGGTGGTAGTTATCTAGCCATTTTTGAAGGATGAAGTTGGAGGCACTGTGGGTTTAAATTCATTCAGGAGCCATTAAATATTGAGTAAGCTCATTTCGATGAAAGCTCTGGAGAACTCTCACAGGAAAGGCTTCCCAAAGAGTGGCCCAAGGTCACATGAAGCCAGGCCCATTGAGGTCTACAATGTGAGGTCCATGTGTGTTATGACTCTCAACTATGGCTGTCAAGTCTTTCAAAATAAAATCATGTGATATCCTTGCTGAGATTCTCAGTGCTCTGTGGAAAGGAACCCTGGGCTTAGATCTCAGTTTCCAAGGGTGACTCTCATGCATGGCCTGCTAAAATCCCAACACAATTCATGGCAATACTTCTCTGAGGTCAGTTCCAGAACTCAGTCTCTAAGGTAAATCACACCTGAGTTAAATCCCGGGTGGACCCAGTCATCTCTTCCAAACGCCACACAAATGACCACAATTAAAACCAAAACACTCCCACATGGCCCTCATCTTCTTCCATATAGACACACATCATAACCACTGGCTGGTGGTTTTCATGAGTTGTGCAGCCTAAGACAGTATCCAAAATAAGCTCCCTTGCCCCTCATTTGCCTAAAGTCATGGTGGCCTGGACACCCTTCCGGTGAACCATGAGTGATCAAAAAGGCTTGCTGTTAATACTGCTTCGATTTTCCAATTTTAGGCCTACTGACTCTTCGGTTTAGATTCTTAATGTTAAATGGAGTCATGAGAAAAACCAAGCACCTCTGGGCTAGCCTCTTCAGGGCTTTGAAAAACTCATGTGACCAAAAAGATCTTGATTCTCACTTGATGGAGGTCAGGATCCTTAGAAGAATTCGAGAGACTTCATCCACAATGACTGCTCTTTTGGCCATTTTGGTTTTGGATACACAAGAGATCTTTCTTTAGATCCCTCAGGTTCTGAGAATCTAGGCCACAGCCTCACAGGGGGCCAAGACCCTGAATCAGACACATCCCATTCCAAAGCAATTAAGCAAAGAGCCACAGGTGATGCCCATTTATTTCTATTTGAAAACTGTTTTCTTCATGCTTCACAAAGGGGTGGCCTGAGGCAAAAATGTTCCTGACATTCAGTGCAACAGAACAATAGGTAAGCAAAATTCCCAAAGCAGGGTTTCTCCACTGAGACTTTCCTGGTCACACTGATATCTGAGTTTTCTGAGATGCTCACCATTCCCTTCAGCTATGTAGTACATGGCCATGTCACAGAGCTTGGAGGTGGTACATATTTTGGACACAAAACCATCAGTCTATTCTGGAGAGTGCCCACAATTCAGGAAGAAAACAGGAACTTAGGAAGATAGTAGGTGTTGCCCATCTATAAGACAAGTCACAGTCCATTCATAAATCGGGCAGGATGAATGCTGAGAAGATTTCAACTAGACAGGACTCATCCATTGATGCATTTTCTTTTCTAATGTCTACAACCAGGGGCACAGTGGGATACACTGATATCCAAACACATGCCTTGTCAAATGACTTACTACAAACAGGTCCCGCCAAAACAAACAAACCGCCATTCCTACCTATTCTCAGAACATGAGACAAATTCACAAATCCCCACCCACACCCACAAAGACACCTCCTTCCCCCAAGTAGGTCTGTGACTATCTGGAGTTTCCACTGACTCGTGGGCCATAGTATGTTCCAAATAAATGGCCTTCCTGTCTCAGACCTGCTTTCCTTGTGCAACTCTGTGAATTTGTCAGGAGCCAGCAGTGTGCCACTACCTGCTTTCTCAGGAAAAACCCCTCTTCAGAGCTTTCCTGCGTTTTGGACATCCTCACATCAGTAGGTACCAAAAATGAATGTCTGTGTCCTTGGTAAATCCAAACAAGGAGACCACTGGGACTGGGACTGGACTGGCTATGGGTTCCTGTCTTCCTGGATCCCAAGTTCAGAGAGTTCCATCACCAAATAAGTGATGTGAGGTCACTTCCTTCAGGAACTGAATCAGATCACTGCCTTGGCAACCTCTTTGTCCTAACAGTTGCTTCCAAGGCTACCATGAGAAAGAGGCTGCCCCTACTTCCTGTGACACTTTCACAAGTTAGAATGCTATATCAACCATAGGCACCCGGGAGCAGCTCTCCACACAGGCCTGGTTTGGTCCATCTTCTCTACATTAAAAAGAGAGAGGCTGATTCAGAAACAACCCTTCATTCTGACCATGTTGTTTGCCAGGGAAGATGACTTTTGCTCTCTCAGGTCCTTCATAGCTGCCTACATCTTCTCCAGTGATCATTTCTGCATGGAATTTTGTGGTTCTCAGCAGGTGGAAGATCCCCTACATTCCTATATTGTAAGACCAACTCTGTCCCTGCTCGTCTGTTAAGTTAGATTGAGGGAACAGTGTATGGTTAGGGTTAATAACATGTTCGATTTGGGTTAGAAATTATTCTGCTGGATGAATAATTGTACAAGAATAATGAGGTGAAATGTATGTAGGAAAACAGAAATCTAAGTAAAATTTGAAGCCCAGAAGGGGATTGGGCTTCAAGGGATTGTGATACTTAGCATTGAATTATGTTCTGCAGAGATGTCTCAGAGAGATTGATATACAATGGCATAAGACCCTGTACCTTGGATTATTGAATGTAGAAGAGAACATCCAGTCAGAAAGCGTTAATAGGTAGGATTAGGAAGATAGTCAGTAGGTTTAGGAGGAAGAGTGATTACAGGATTTGGAACAAAAGTTTCTTAGCAATAGGGTTTCAATTAGAGTGTGAATGGAAATGTCAGCACATGTGAAGAGTCAGTCACAATGATGAACTGGGGAAAATATGTAGGAAAGCAATCAATAGAGACATTATGAAATCAGGAAAAGTATAAAGTGAGAGAAAGGATTAGATGTTTTCAAGAGGGTTGAATTTGAATATATAATCTTAGGAAGAAACAAATATATTGTCACAAATAGGATTGATTTTTGAGAGCATTAGGCAACTTGGACATGGATGTTTTTAGTAATCCATATTCACTTTACATTTAGGCTTTGGTACAAACATAAGTGTGACCTTTTCTTTTTGTGTCCAAATATTACTGTGATAAAATGTATATGTAGATAAGGTGACATGAGTATTTCTTCCATCATTTCTGAGACCAATAATTTGAAGACGTATAAAATAGTATTGGGTTTACAAAGAGGTGTACCCTGTGTCTATGAATATAAAGAAAAAGCATGAATAGACTGTACAGTGAATAAATAATATAACTGGTTTCACTTTAAATCATGGATTGAATTGATATCTGAAAATATATAAGAAATATTATATTGATACAAAATCATTCATTCCAACCAGTTATACATCTAATGGTAATATTGGGGTTATGGATTATCATGAAGGGTGTGTGAGTTTTGCTTCAAAAGTGATTATGGAAATCGACAATAATGTATTTGGAAAGAAGTCTCATGAGAAGACCAGTCAAGAAACATGGAGGAATACATGTGTTTCGAAGCAGAAAATGATTGAAAGTGAAACAAATGCCTATAATTTTGTAACTTGTGGATGAAATATATATCTTATAATGTGCATAAACTGAAGAAATAGTAAAATACCAGTGGTGAATAAGAATGAACATAAAAATACACATCATGTCCCATAGGAATCTACTTGCATTAATGGGAAACTGGGTCAATTATTGTAGAAATATTAGGATTTGTATTCACGATTCACTGAAGTTAATTTTCAGTAATAGGAAACAAATAGTATTTCAGGTGGTTGAATATTTCTGAGAATAATCTTGTGAAATGTTGACTATAAATCCACATACATGAACTAGAATGAAATTAAGGAGTGTATAATAAGACACATATATTTAATATTTTAAAACATCTGGAGTGTGTTTACACACACACACACACACACACACATTAAAAAGTAGTAGTATATATGCCAATCGAAATTCATCATGAAATATATATCATCCACAGATCGAAAAATATTCATTTTCCTGAACATGGAATTATGTATAATATTGTTCAACTAGGAAGCTCACACAGAGGATGAGTTTTCAGATCCCACAGTGTTTAGGAGGAGTGATCACTTCTCACAATTTGTATCTGCCAAGTCAGACACCTGACAAGAATGTACGTGTGATACCAGGTAGGATTCTATATATGCATATAAAAATAGATGTGCTGAATAGGCTACATAGAATGGGAGAGAGGAATTCACATATTTGTTAACTTTAAAAACACATGGAGAACTATATCAATTACAAATTGACTAGATTTATAACACCAACACTTTGTCACGCAAAAGCCGTGTCCAACTATACACTATGCCTCCTCTGATATGCTTGTATTTCTATTCTGTTTGAGTTATTTTTCTCCATCATGTTAGGATTAGTAGTCAGAGTATAGTAGGTTATGGGTTAGTGTCAGGGATTCAGTATTTCAAGTAGAAAATAGGAAAATGAATCTAATAAGCATGAAAATATGTGCTACAAAAAATATTCCCACTCTCATCCAGAAGAATGCCTTGAAATTATCTTCGCCCCTAGTATGACACAATTAGAGGAGAAGAGTTAGAAAATATGTGAATACATATCTGGACTGGAAAATGCTCAGCATTACACAACTATGGAGGTGGTAGAACAGTTTCCAAAAGTAAAGGACAGTGTAAACCCTCCACAAACATGGAGCTATGCTGGCCTAAAGACTTCTTGAGAAACTGCCTCTGAGTTTGGGTAGTTGAAATATATGTTGTTGTCAGGAGCTTAACTTCCTTTGTAGTGAGACCATCAAAGTTTGGTCTGCATCTATGTGACCTGGAGGACATGGTTTCTTATTTTCCAATGAACATGAGGCTGCAGTGCTGAATTCACTCTTTGTAGCTAAACTGTGGTCACTGGGGGCTAAGTGTCTCCCCATGTGGACTTTGAAGCCATTTGGTCATCCTCCACTTTTCCTGGTGTTTCTTGCTGCTGCACTGGGTGTTTTGTATTTGCTTCACGACATACAAGGAATTCAACTGGGAAACAGTGCTGGAGGGAGTCCTGTAACATGTGGTGGGTCAGGGTCTGCAGGAGAATGCCCCAACTTGGCTTCTATCCCACATTGCTTGCCCCCTTGACCATACCAACCTGATTCTGAACATTGCCCTGAAACCTCTCCATATTACAAGATGCCATTTCATATAATGGTCTGATGGCTGCACGAAGTCAGTCACAAGCAATTTGGAAGCCAATGTAATATCCACATGGCCACACCACAGATGTATTATCACACACCTGCACACCACTGCTCTAGGCCCACTACTCAGCACGCTCTAACTTACTGGCATCTCTGTTCTACACCATTTTCAAGAAACCCAGTAAATCAAGGCACTGTCTGGTACACTCATGATCAGCAATGGGACATCCAATGGTTATCCAGTGCCACCTGGTCATTGGGAATTTCAAAAATTTTATGATATTTATCTATCCATTTTTCAAGAATGAAGTTGAAGGCACTTTGGGGTTTCCATTCATCCCGGAACCATTAAATGGTGAGGAAGCTCATTTCAATGAAAGCTCTGAGGAACTCTCACAGGCAAGGCTTCCCAGAGTGTGCCCAAAAGGTCACATGAAGCCAGGCCCTTTAAGGTCTATAATGTGAGGTCCTTGTGTGTTTTGACTCTTAACTGTGGCTGCCAAGTTTTTCAGAATAAAATCATGTGATATCCTTGCTGAGATTCTCAGTGCTCTGTTGAAAGCTTTCCTGGGCCTAGATCTCAGGTTTCAAGGGCGACTCTTATGCATGGCCTCCTACAATCCCAACACAACTCATGGCAATACTTCTCTGAGGTCAGTTTCAGAACTCAGTTTCTAAGGGGAATCACACCAGAGTTCAAGCCCATGTGGACCCAGTCATCT
This sequence comes from Callospermophilus lateralis, assembly GCF_048772815.1. Lineage (NCBI taxonomy): Eukaryota > Metazoa > Chordata > Mammalia > Rodentia > Sciuridae > Callospermophilus > Callospermophilus lateralis. Next base: position 8,886,723 of record NW_027515613.1, read on the forward strand.
ATTCCAAACGCCACAAAAATGACCACATTTAAAACCAAAACATTCCCACATTGCCCTTATCTTTAACCATATAAACACTCATCATTAACTCTGGCTGCAGGTTTCCAAGAGTGGCGCAGCCCAAGACAGTGTCCAAATAATGCACCCTTGCCCCTGATATGTCCAAAGTAAGGGTGGCCTGTTCACCCTTCTTATGAACCAGGAGTGATCAAATAGGCCTACCATAAATACTGCTCTGCTTCTCCAATTTGAGGCCTACTGACTGTCAGGTATAGATTCTTTATGTGATTTGGCATCATGAGACAACCCAAGCAGTTCTGCAGGAATTTGAAGAACTCATTTGATCCAAGGGATCCCTATTCTCACTTGATGGAGGTCAGGAACCAAACAGAAGAAGGCAAGAGACTTCATCCACAATGACAGATTTTTTGCCATTTTGGTTTGGATGCACACATGGGATCTTCTTTAGATCTATCAGGAGCTGAGAATTTTAGCCACAGCCTCAAACAGGGCCTAGTGTCTGATTAAGACACATCCCTTTCCAGAGCAATTATGCAAAGAGCCACAGGTGATGCCCATTCATTTCCATTTGAAAACTATTTCTTCAGGCTTCGCATAGGGGTGGCCTGAGGCAAAGACCTTCCTGACATTCAAGGCAACAGAAACATAGATAAGCAAATGGAGCCAAGCAGGGTTTCTCCACTGAGACTTTACTGGTCACACTGGTATCTGAGTTTTTTGAGATGTTCCCATTTCCTTCAGCTATCAAGGACATGGCCATGTCACAGAGTTTGGAGGTGGTACATATCTTGCACAATAAACCATGATACTATTCTGGAGAGTGGCCAGAATTCAGGAAGAAAACAGCAACTTAGGAAGTTAGTAGGTGTTTCCCATCCATAAGGCAAGCAACAGTCCATTAATCAATTGTGCAGGATGAATGCTGTGAAGCTTTCTACTAGACAGGACACCTCCATTGATGCATTCTCGTTCCTAATGTCTAAAACCACGGACACAGTGGCTACACAGACATAGAAACACTCGCCTTGTCTAAAGACTTACTAGAAAAAGTCGACTCCAAACCAAACCAACCACCTTTCCTACCTATTCTCAGAACATGAAACAAAACCACAAACTCACACCCACAACCAAAAAGGCACCTCCTTCACAAAAATAGGTCTTTAACTATCTGGAGTGTCCTCTGACTGGTGGGCCATACTATGTTCCACTCGAAATGGCCTGTCCGGTCTCAGATCTTGTCTCCTTGGCCAACTCTGTTATTCTGGGAGGAGCCAGTGGTTAGCCACAACCTGCTGTCTCAAGAAAGGCCCCTCTTCAGAGCTCTACTGGCATTTGGCCATCCTCACATCACTAGGTACCAAGAAGGTCTGGCTCTGTACTTGGTAAATCCAAACAAGTGAGCCCACTGGGACTGGGACTGGGACTGGCTCTTGGTGCCTGGCTTCTTGCATCCCAATTTCAGAGAGTTCCATCACCAAGAAAATGAGGTATGTCACTTTCTTTGGAACTGAATGAGGCCACTGCCTTGGCAACAACTTTGTCCTAACACTTGCTTACAATGGTCCCATGAGTTGGAGGGTGCCCCTACTTCCTGTGACAATTTGACTAGTTAGAATGGTATATCAAAATAGACACCATGGAACAGCTCTCCACGAAGGCCTGGTTAGGTCCATCTTCTCTACATTAAGAAGAGAGAGTCTGATGCATACACATCCCTTCGTCCTGTGCAGGTTGTTTGCCATGGAAGATGGCTTTTGCTCATTCAGGTCCTTCATAGCTGCCTACATCTTCTCCAGGGATAATTTCTACATCGAACTTTGAGGTTCTCAGCAGTTGGAAGATCACCTACATCCCTTATTGAAAGAATAGCCCTGTCCCTGCTCTTTTGTAATGTTAGATTGAGGCAACAGTGTATGGTTAGGGTTAATAACAGGTTCGATTTGGATTAGGAATCATTCTGCGGGATGAATAATGGTATTGGGAACCTGCAATATATAGAAATATAGTGGTTAAATATAAGTATGGAAACAGAAATCTAGGTAAGATTTGAAGCTCAGAAGTGCATTGGGCAATAGATTGGGACACGTAGCTTTGAATTACGTTCTGCATACATATTTCAGAAAAATCCATATACAATGGCATAGGACCTTGTACCTCGGAAGATTGAATGTAGTAGAGTACATCCAATCAAAAAGGGATAGTCGATAGGATCAGGAAGATAGTCAGTATGTTTCGGAAGAAGATAGAGTATAGGATTTGGACCAAAGTTCATTAGCAATAGGGTTTTGGTTAGAGAGTGAATGTCAATGTCAGCACATCTGAAGGGTCAGTCACAATGTTGAACTGGGAAAAATATGTAGGAAAGTAGATATCAATAGAGACATTAGGAAATCAGGCAAAGTATAAAGTGAGTGAAAAAACTAGACATTTCCAACAGTTTTGAGGTTGAATATATAATCTTAGGAAGAAACAAAAATGTGGTCACAAATAGGATTGACATTTGAGAGCATTAGGCAACCTGGATATGGATGTTTTTAGTAATCCATGTTCAGTTTCCATTTAGGCTTTGGTACAATCATACGTGTGACTTTTGCATTTTGTGTCCAGAATATTACTGTGGTAACATGCATATGTAGATCAGGTGACATGAGTATTTCTTCCACCATTTCTGGGAGCAATATTTAGAAGACGAATAAATTAGTATTGGGCATACTAAGAGGTGTACCCTGTGTCTATGAATATAGAGATAATGCATGAATAGACCATATAGTGAATAAATAATATAACTGGTTCCACTTTAAATAATGGATTAAACTGATATCAGAATATATATAAGAAATACTATATTGATATGAAATCATTCCTTCCAACCAGTTATACATCTAATGGTGATATTATAGTTATGGTTTATCATGAAGTGAGTGTCAGTTTTGCTTCAAAAGTGATAAAGGAAATCAAAAATAATGTATTTGGAAAGAAGTCTCATGATAAGACCAGTCAAGAAACCTGGAAGAATCCATGTGTTCTGAAGCAGGAAGTGATTGAAAGTGAAACAAATGCCTATAAGTTTGCTAACTTGTGGATGAAATATATATCCTATGATGTGCATAAATTGAAGAAATAGTAATGTACCAGTGTTGAATTAAAATAAATTTCAAAATACACATCATGTCACATAGGAATGTACTTGCATTGATGTTAAACTGGGTCAGTTATTGTAGAAGTATTAGTATTTGTATGCAACATTAACTGAAGTTAGTTTTCAGTACTGCAAACAATATGTATTTCAGATGGATGAATATTTCTGAGAATGATCTTGTGAAAAGTTGATTATAAATCCATATACATGAACATGAATGAATTTAGTGAGTGTATATAAGACACATATATTTCATATTTTGAAAAATCTGGAGAGTGTATATATATATATATATATATATATATATATATATATATATATACAAAAAAAACACACACAGACAATAAATTAGCAATCGAAATTTATCATGAAATATATATCTTCCACAGATGCAAAATTATTTCTTTTAGAACATGGATTTATGTATAATATTGTTCTTCTAGGAAACACACCCCTAGGTTAAATTTTCAGTTCCAACAGAGTTTAACAGGAGTGATCATTTCTCACAAATTGTATTTGCCAAATTAGCCTCCTCACAAGAATGTAGGTGTGATACCAGGTAGTGTTCTATATGTGCATTTAAAAATACATGTGCTGAATAGGCTACAGAGAAAGGGAGAGAGGAATTCACATATTTGTTAACATTAAAAACACATTGAGAACTATTTCAATTAAAAATTGACTAGATTTATAACACCTACAATTAATCATGCAAAAAACAAGTCCAACTATACACCATGATTCCTCTGAACTGCTAGTATTCCTATTCTGTTTGTGTTATTTTTCTCCATCATATTAGGAGTAGTAGTCAGAGTTTATTAGGGTATGCGTTAGTGTCAGGGATTCAGTATTTCGAATGGAAAATTGGAAAATGACTCTAAAGGGTATGCAAATATGTGCTACACAAAAATGTTCACACTCTCATCCAGAAGATTGCCTTGGCATTACCTTAGTTCCAAGTAAGATACAATAAAGGAGAAAAGTTAGAAAATCTGTAAATACATATCAGGAATAAAAAATGCTCAGGAGTTCACAAACTTGTAGGTGGTAGAGGAGTTTCCAATAGTAAGGGACAGGGTAAACACTCCACAAACATTGAGCTCGGCTTGTGTAAAGACTTCTTGAGAAACTCTCTGAGGTTGGGCTCTTAAAATACATGTTGTTGTCAGGAGCTTTAGCTTCCTTTGTTGTGTGACCATCAAATCTGGGTGTGCAAATATGTGACCTGAAGGACATTGTTTCTAATTTTCCAATGAAAATGAGGCAGCAGTGCTGAATACTCTTTTTGTAGTTAAAATATGGCCACTGGGGTGTAAGTGTCTCCCCGGGTTGACTGTGAAGCCATTTGGTCATCCTCCAATTTTCGTGGTGTTTCTTGCTGGTGCACTGGGAGTTTGGTATTTGCTTCATGAAATACAAGGAGTTCAACTGGGACACAGTGCTGGAGGGAGTTCTGTCACGTGTGGAGGGACACGGTCTGCATGAGAATGCACCAACCAGGATTCTGTCCCACATAGGTTGCCCCTTTGTCCATAGCAACCTGATTCTGAACATTTCCCAGAAACCTATCCATATAACAAGATGCCTTTACATATAAGGGTCTGCTGGCTGTACCCTGTCAATCACAAGGCAATTGGAAGCCAATGGCAGATCCACATGCTCCCACACACATGTTTTTTCACACACCTTCACACCACTGCACTAGGCCCACTAATGAACAGGCTCCAACTTACTGGCATCACTGTTCTACACAATTTTCAGGAAACCCAGTCAGTCAAGGCACTGTCTGATACACTCATGATCAGCAACAGGACATCCAAAAGTTTTCCAGTGCCACCTGGTGATGGGAATTTCAAAAATTTCATGGTATTTATCAAGCCATTTTTCGAGGATAAAGTTGGAGGCTCTGTGGGTTTCAATTCATTCAGGAACCATTAAATGTTGAAGAAGCTCATATCAATGAAAGATCTTGAGAACACTCACAGGCAAGGCTTCCCAAAGAGTGGCCAAAAGGTCACATGAAGTCAGGCCCATTGAGGTATACAATGTGAGGTCCATATGTGTTTTGACTCTCAAGTGTGGCTTTAAAGAATTTCAGAATAAAATCATGTGATATCCAGGCTGAGATTCCCAGTGCTGTGGGCAAAGCCACCCTGCACCTAGATCTCCCTGCACCACAATTAATACCTGAGATGTTGGTTGCATGGCCTAGTAAAATCCAAACACAATTCATGACAATACTTCTCTTATGTCACTTCCAGAATTCAGTCTCTAAGGGGAATCATACCAGAGTTCAAGCCCAGGTGGACCCAGTCATCTGTTCCAAGCACCAAACAAATTACCACAATTCAAAACAAAATGCTCCCACATGCCCCTTATCTTATTTCATGTAGACACTCATCATAACATCTGGATGGAGGTTTCCATGAGGGGCACAGCACAAGACAGTGTCCAAAATAACCTTTCTTTCCCCTCATTTGCCTAAAGTCAGTGTGGCCTGGAAATCCTGACTGTGAACCAGGAGTGATCAAATACGCCTGCCGTTAATACTCCTTGGCTTCTCCAATTTGATGCCTACTGACTGTGGGTTTTAGATTCTTTATGTAAACTGGATTCATGAGAAAACCCAAGCACCTATGGGCTAAACTCTGCAGGGCTTTAAAGAACTCATTTGACCCAAAGGATCCCTATTTTCACTTGATGGATGTCAGGAATCTTAGAGAAGAAGGTGAGAGTCTTCATCCACAATAACTGCTCTTTTGGCCATTTTGGTTTTGGATGCACCCATGGGATCTTTCTTTAGATCCATCAGGTGCTGAAAATCTAAGCCACAGCCTCACACAGGGCCAAGAGGCTGATTCAGACACATCCCTTTCCAAAGCAATTAAGCAAAGAGCAAAACACACACAGACATTATAAAGTGGCAATATATATGCCAATTGAAATTCATGATGAAATGTATATCGTCCACAGATCCAAAAATATTAATTTTACTGAACATGGATTTATGAATAATGTTGTTCAACTAGAAAGGTTACCCTTAGGTTGAATTTTAAGATCCAATAGCATTTAGGAGGAGTGATCTCTTGTCATAATTTGTATCTGCCATGTCAGCCACCTCACAAGAATGTATATGTGATACCAGGTAGGATTCTATATGTTTATATAAAAATACATGTGATGAATAGGCTACAGAGAAAGGGATAGAGGAATTCACATATTTATTAACTTAAAAAACACAAGGAGAACTATTTCAATTAAAAATTAACTAGATTTATAACACCTACCCTACATAATGCAAAAGGCAAGTCCAACTATACACCATGCCTCTTCTGAACTGCTTGTATTTCTATTGTGTTTGTATGCACTGTGGGTTTCAAGAACCATTAAATGTTGAGGAAGCTCATTTGAATGAAACTCTGGAGAACTCTCATAGGCAAGGCTTCCCAAAGAGTGATCAAAAGGTTAGATATAGCCAGGTCCATTGAGGTCTACAATGTGAGGTCCATGTGTGTTTTGACTCTCAACTATGGCTACCAAGTCTTTAAGAATAAAATCATGGGATATCTTGGCTGAAATTCTCAGTGCTCTGTGGAAATCCACCCTCGGCCTTGATCTTAGTTTCCAAGGGCGACTCTCATGCTTGGCCTCCTAAAATATCACCACAATTCATGGCAATACTTCTCTGAGTTCAGTTCCAGAAGTCAGTCTCTAAGGGGAATCACACAAGAATTCAAGCCCAGTTGGACCCACTCATCTCTTCCAACCGTCACACAAATGACCACAATTAATACCAAAACACTCTCACATGGCCCTCCTCTTCTTCTATAAAGGCACTCATCATAACATCTGGGTGGAGGTTTCCATGAGGGGCACAGCCCAAGACAGTGTCCCAAATAAGCTCCCTTGCCACTCATTTGCCTAAATTCAGGGTGGCTTGGACACCCTTATTGTCCACCAGGAGTGATCTGAAAGGGTAAAATAAATTGAAATTAAAGTGTAAAAGTTGAAGTGTAAAAGACTGGGTTTTGTAAAGTTTCTAAGCTGCAAGGCCTGAGTTAAAATGTAAAGGACCAGGTATTGTTAAGTTCCTATGCTACATGCAAAACCTGAAATTCCTGTAGCTTGTAGTACAATTCCCGACTGCCCAGGAAATATTCCCCCTGACCGCCTGGTTATTTAATAACCTAGGACCCTGTGTGGCCTGGCACATAGGCATTGCAAGGCCTAAAGCAATCTGTTTGAATGTGTACCTCGCTTTAGAACTGACCTATCACTCCTGCCTCACCTGTTCCTGCCAATGAGTGAACTAATCATGTTTAGGAATTGTTGTTTGATTTTTCTGCGGTGTATGTTGATTTCTTAAAGGAGACTGTGATATATGTAAAGTCCCGCCGTCCCCAAAAAGTGTACTTAAGCACTGCTCAACCCCTGCTCGGGGCTCTGGGCTGCTCTCCCTTTTTGAGTGAGCACGTAGCCCCAGCATGCTGGATTAGATCCTCAATGAACGCCTTTTTCTGTTGCATGAGCTGCGGTCTCTTGGTGGTCTCTTCCTCCGACATTCACCGGATCCTTACATTTGGTGCGTTGGCCGGGAATCACGCAGCATAGGACAAGGACACCCCAACAGACCCCTCTGGGGGTAAGTAAGGCGCTTCTTTCCATTTTTCCTTGCGATCGCTCAGAGCTTTTTGTTCAGGTTCCGTTTTTCCGTTTTTGGTATGGGTTGGCAGAGTGGCTGCCAGCGGAGAACGTAAGTTCCCCCTGTCAGTGGTGGACAAACGTGTCCTAAAGCCACAGACCACATCCTCGCAAGGGATGCCTTGGAGGACTCAGGGAGTGATGGATGTGCCCTCATTAGGTGAGGAGGGACGGATGAGCCCACATTAGGTGACTCTGCTGCCAACCCATCATATCTTGCTGGCTACTTTTTTCTCTCAGGTTGAATTCACTGTCTGTCTTTGTGGTCAAACCCATCAGGTTTTGCCAGTTACTAGGTTCTAATCTTTACTTCTGAACTCGTGTTAAATGTTACCTGTGTGTACATGTTTGTGTCACGTTTGTATTGTCCTTGTCTCTGTTTGAGAAACTCTCATTATGGGACAAAGCCATTCCATGCCTCTGTCCTTGAAGCCTTTCCTGGTCCCTGCCTCCAATCCGACACCGTCACCCAGGATCCTATCCTCAAACCTTCTACTCCTTCCCCTCTTCCCTCCATTCTCCCTGAGTCACAAGATTGTAGATCTTGGGGTTGTGAACAAACGGGAGCTGCATGATGGTCTTTGTGTGTCTTTTTATCTGTGTTTCTGTTAAATGTGATGGCATTGTTTGGACCGATGCAGAGTCCCGAGTTCCAACCTGCCTTACATATGTGGAAGTTACTTTAGCTAAATTTTAAACTAATGCTTCTCCTGTGAGGGACCAAAAGTCAATAGAACCGCCAGTTTTTCTGTTCTCACCTTTTGCACCTCTCTTAGCTGTGTTTTAAAGAACTTTGATAAACTTTACTCCCCTTTGTTAAGCAAGATTACGGAAGCAGTGATTTTTTTCTTCCCGTAGTTGGCTTGAGCATGCCCACTGCAGAGGGAAATGTCTGGGGTCAAAGAACTTTGATATCTCGCTTAAACTTTTCTCAAAACCCTGTCCTCATTATTAAATTGGCATTAATTGGCTTTGGGATGGGAACCAAGCCTTCAGTCATAAATTTTGATACCCCAGAGGGGACTTTAAATAAACCCCACTCTGCCCTCTTGGGGAAGCCTAGCACTCAAAACAACTGCAAGCAGAGCATGAAATTTTTGGGAGCTGACTACTGCAAAGTTGGGAGACATAGAATATGCCTGGTGCCTGGGGTCAAAGCAAACCAGAGGAACTAATCCTGTAAGTAAATGGTGAGGCTAAGGGACTCCCAGCAGCTGACAGAGCCATTTTGCTGTGGGGAACTCCCTTATTCCTTACGTGCACTTTAAGGATTTCTCCACCTCTGTTTACTTAACAAAAGGGACAATGAATGCATTAATATGTTGATATTATAGATTTTTTCTTGGGGATGATCTAGGGTGAATGTGTATCTAAAAATGATTTTTTTTTAATTTTAACCATCTCGTATCTAAATGGGTTTCTAAAGCATTGCACTATGTTACAGTTAAAAGTTGGGTTTAAACAATTGTTTAGTTTGATTTCAGGTAGTTCATGCTAGGAAACTTAAATACTTAGGATAAAAAATAATTAAAGAGTTTTAATTTTGAACTAGGCAGCCTGAAAAAATTTTACTAGATATACCAGTGCATTAACTTGGGAAGAGATAATAAATTATGATATGGTATCTATTCCCATCAGTGTGTAAGATTTTAAAAAATGGTACTAAATTAAAACGTTGGTCTGGCTTATTGAAATGACATTAATTAGCAACAGTCTTGGAAATTTTTAAAGCTTAATTTCAGATACACATGGTAGTGTGTGGTTCTTTTTAAAAAATTTTCAGCCAATTTAATGTAACTTAATACTATTAGAAACTTCATAACAAAGAAAGGGGCTTAACGATCCTATAGAAACTTCTTCTGATGGTGGCTTTAATATTATCAAAAAATGATCCTATTTTCAGTTTTGTGTGAGCAAGTTTTTCTAGTGTAGAAAAATTTAAAGATATAAAATTTTGAGAATTACATCTTAAACTTGCAGCAAAATTTTCAACATCCAAACCTGGAAATTATGACTTATAGCTAAAATGCCTTAGGCCTGAGGTTTCTGCTACGAATTCCAGTCTTTTCAGTTTTCCAGACCTCAGCCAGGACTTAAGTTGATATGCAAATAAAAAAAGCCTGCAGCACTCAGCAGGAGACAGATAAAAAAGAGTAAATGTGTCTTTTTACCTGAACTCAAACTAGACCTAACCAAAAAATTATATTATACGGTATTTACTAATTACTGGCCAGTCATCTTTTTTAGGACTCTTGCTTTTCTTAGATTCTGTATTTTTTTTGAGCTCATGATCTTGATTCTGCTGATGGGTTAATGTTTTCTGATCAGTTCTATTTTTGATCGACTCTGGAGTTTTTAGCATTTCAATGGAGATTTCACCTGAAAAAGCTACAAGGCTTTTACTATTGTGTTATGTGTTACATTTGTGTTACGTGTTGTATGTTGGTATGTCTGTATGTGTGTATGTCCATATATCATGCAGTGATATGACAATTGACAGATGAGGAGCACTCATGAAAAATTTAAGAATGTATCCAAATGTCTTTGATTCACGTGATTCATATGTTTTAATTCAAATTGGGTAAACAGATAAAAATAAAGATGTCTTTAAAATTAGGCCTATAAGTTTTCTAGGTTTTCAAAAAGGCCCTAATAAAATGTAGATGTCTATAAAATAATCTGCCTAAATTCAGAAATTTACAAGTATTGTATTGAAATGTGAACAGAAAGAGGTTAGTAGATGAAAAAGAGAAACTAAAAGGTTCCAGATATAGATCTAATAGAGGAAAAATGTGTTTCTAGATAAGAGAGTCTATATGATTAAGTAATTAAAAGGGATTAAGTAAATAATAAAAAAAGGTTTGTGTAACTTGGTTATATGTGTAAGTTTTGAGCAAGTAATCTTAAAAAAATAAACAGCTGGTAAAACAAGTACTGTTTTTATAAAATTGTGCCATGTTATTTCTTTAAAATCTAAACTTGTTTAATACAAAAACATCAATGTAATTGTGGTGTTAATGTGTTCATATCTTCCAGGTATACAAGTCTGTAAGGTAGAAGCTTCCAAAGACCATTGTATCAAGCTGGTGTTCTAAGGTTGTATGGTAATTCTAGGCTTAAAAGAAAAACATGTTGGAGATTTATGTATATCATTTGTGTTCTATAATTGGACTTGTTATCAATAAGATATGTACAGTTCCATGTTACTTTTTACACTGAGATGCAATCTAAAAGTATTTTTAACTTAATGAGAGCCAAATCTGTGAAGGTTTTATTGTAAACACAAAGGTAATGCCCATTCATTTCCATGTGAAAACTGTTTTCTTCAGGCTTCACAAAGGGGTGGCCTGAGACAAAGACTTTCCTGATATTCAGGGCAACATAACAATAGGTAATCAAAAGGCCAAAGCAGGGTTTCTCCACTGAGACTTTACTCGCTACACTGATATCTGAGTTTTCTGAGATGCTTGCCATTGCCTTCAGCTATCCAGTATATGGCCATGTCACAGATCTTGGAAGTGGTTCATATATTGGACACAAAATCATGAGCCTATTCTGGAGAGTGGCCAGAATTCAGGAAGAAAACAGGAACGTAGGAAGATAGTTGGTGTTGCCCATTGATAAGGCAAGCCACACTCCATTTATAAATTGTGCCGGATGAATGCTGGGAAGTTTTCTCCTTGAGAGGATACACCCATTGAGGCATTCTCTTTTCTAATGTCTACAACCACGGACACAGTGGGATACACAGACCTAAAAACACTCGCCTTGTCAAAGGACTAACTAGAAACACTCCAATCCAAACCAAACACACCCCCTTTCCTAACTATTCTCAGAACAAAAGAAAAAACCACAAACCCATACCCACAACCACAAAGGCACCTCCTTCCCCCAAGTAGGTCTGGAACTATCCAGAGTGTCCTCTGACCGGAGGGCCATACTATGTTCCCCAGAAATGGTCTGTCCTGTCTCAGATCTGGGCTCCTTGGTCAACTCTGTGAAGTTTTCAGGAGCCAGCAGTGAGCCTCTACCTGTTTTCTCCGGAAGGGCCGCTCTTCAGAATTTTTCTGGAATTTGGCCATTCTCACATAAGTAGGTACCACAAAAGACTGACTCTGTCCTCGGAAAATCCAAACAAGTGAGAACACTGGAACTGGTGCTGGGACTGGGTCTTGGTGCCTGGCTTCCTGGAACCCAAATTTGGAGAGTTCCATCAACAAGGATGTGAGGTGAGGTCACTTCCTTTAGTAACTGAATGAGGTCACTGCCTTGGCAACCAATTTGTCCTAACATTTGCTTCCTAAGGTCTCATAACATGGAGGATGTCCCTACTACCTGTGACACTTTCACAAGTTAGAATAGTATAGAAACCATAGTCACCTGGGAACAGCTCTCCACAAAGGCCTAGTTTGGTTCATCTCCTCTACCTTAAGAAGAGAGAATCTGATTCAGACACAACCCTTCATCCTGAACAGGTTGTTTGCCATGGAAGATGCCTTTTGCTCTATCATGTCCTTCATAGCTGCCTACATCTTCTCCAGGGATCATTTCTGCATGGAACTTTGAAGTTTTCAGCAGGTGGAAGATCCCCTGCATTCCTGTATTGTAAGACCAAATCTTTCCCTGCTTTTCTGAACACTTAGATTGAGGGAACAGTGTATGGTTAGGGTTAATAATATGTTCAATTAAAACCAAAATACTCCCACATGGCCCTCATTTTCTTCCATGTAGACATTCATCATAACCTCTGGCTGGAGGTTTCCATAAGGGGCGCAGCCCAAGACAGTGTCCAAAATAAGTTCCCTTTCCCCTCATTTTCCTAAAGTCAGGGTTTCCTGGACACCCTTCCTGTAAACCAGGATTGATCAAATAGGCCTGCCAGTAATACTGCTCTGTTTCTTCATTTTGAAGCCTACTGACTGTGAGGTATAGATTCTTTATGTGATTTGGAGTCATGTGAGAACCCAAGCACTGCTGCAGGGCTTTGAAGAACTCATTTGTCTCAAAGGATCCCTCCACTTACTTGATGGAGGTCAGGAACCAAACAGAGGAAGCAAGAGACTTCATCCACAATGACTGATCTTTTTGCCATTTTGGTTTTGGATGCACACATGGGATCTTTCTTTAGATCCATCAGGTGCTGAAAATCAAAGCCACAGCCTCTCTCAGAGCCGAAAGGATGATTCAGACACATCCCTTTCCAAAGCAATTAAGCAAAGAGCCACAGGTGATGCTCATTCATTTCCAATTGAAAGCAGTTTTTATAAGGCTTCACAAACTGGTGGCCTGAGGAAAAGACCTTCCTGACACTCAGGTCAACAGAACAGTAGGTTAGCAAAAGGCACAAAGCAGGGTTTCTCTACTGAGACTTTACTGGTCACACTGATATCCGAGTTTTCTGAGATGCTCCAAATTCCCTTTATCTATCCAGTACATGGCCATGTCACAGAACTCGACAGAGGTCCATATCTTGGACAAAAAAACATGAGCCTATTCTGGAGAGTGGCCAGAATTCAGGAAGAAAACAGGAACTAAGGAAAGAAGTAGGTGTTGCCCATATAAGGCAAGCCACAGTCCATTCATAAATTGGGCAGGATGTGTGCTGAGATGCTTTCTACTAGACAGGACACATCCATTGATGCATTCACTTTTCTAATATCTACAACCACGGAAAAAGTGGGAAACACAAACATAGAAACACTCGCCATGTCAAATGACTTACCAAAAACAGTCCACTCCAAACCAAACATACTGCCTTTCCTACCTATTCTCAGAACATGATACAAAACTACAAATTCACACCCACACCCACAAAGGCACCTCCATTACCCAAGTAGGTCTGTGACTATCCAGAGTGTCCTCAGACTGGTGGGCCTTACTCTGCTCCCTCGAAATGGACTTTCCTGTCTCAGATCAGGTCTCATTTACCAAGTCTGTAAAGTTGTCAGCATCAATCAGTGAGTCACTACCTGCTTTCTCAGGAAAGGCCCCTCTTCAGAGCTTTCCTGTCATTTAGCCATCCACACATCAGTATGTACCAAGAAAAACCGACTCTGTCCTTGGTAAATCCAAACAAGTGAACCCACTGGGACTGGGACTGGGACTGGCTCTGAGTGCCTGGCTTCCTGGATCCCAAGTTCAGAGAGTTCCATCACCAAGGAAGTGAGGTAGGTCACTTCCTTCAGGAACCGAATGAGGTCACTATCTTGGCAACCACTTTATCCTAACATTTGCTTCCAAGGGTCCCATGAGAGAGAGGCTGCCCCTACTTCCTGTGTCACATTCACAAGATAGAATGGTATATCAACCATAGGCACATGTTAACAGCTCTCCACACAGACCTGGTTTGGTCCATCTTCTCTACATTAAGAAGAGAGAGGCTTATTCAGACACATCGCTTCATCCTGACCAGGTATTTTACCAAGGAAGATATCTGTTGCTCTCTCAGGTTCTTCATAGCTGCCTACATCTTCTCCAGGGTTTATTTCTGCATGGAACTTGAGGTTCTCAACAGGTGGAAGATCCCCTATCTACCTGTATTATAACACCAACTCTGTCCCTGCTCTTCGTAAAGTTAAATTGAGGGAACAGTGCATGGTTAGGGTTAATAGCATGTTCGATTTGGGTTAGGAATCATTCTGTGAGATGAATAATGGTATTGGGAACCTCCGATATTACAAGCATATATAGGTGTAATATAAGTATGAAAACAGAAATCTAGGAAAGATTTCTAACCCAGATGAACATTGGGCCCTTGATTGGGATACTTAGCTTTGAATTATTTCCGCAAAGTTGTCTCAGATAAATCGATATACAATGGTATAGGACCTTGTACCTTGGATGACTGAATGAGGAAGAGATCGTCCAGACAAAAAGAGATAGTTTGAAAAGTTATTTAGATATAGGGTTTTGGTTACAGAGTGAATGTAAATGTCAGCATATGTGAAGAGTCAGTCACAGTGATGAACTGGGGAAAATGTTTAGGAAAGCAGATATCAATAGAGACATTAGGAAATCAGGGAAAGTACAAAGTGAGTGATAGGATAAGATGTTTTTAACATGGTTGAGTTTGAATATATAATCTTAGGAAGAAACAAATATGTAGTCACCAATAGGAATGATATTTGAGATCATTAGTTAATCAGGACATGGATGTTGTTAGTAATACATGCTCACATTAAATTTAGGCTTTGGTACAATCATAAGGGTGTCCTTTGCATTTTTTGTCAGGAATATTACTGTGTTGAAATGTAAATGTATATCAGGTGACTACAGTATTTCTTCAACTATTTCTGAAAGCAACATTTTAAGACTGATAAGTTAGTATTGGGGACACAAGTACGTGTACCCTGTGCCTATGATTATAAAGATGATGCCTTAATAGACCATACTGTAAATAAATAATATAACTTGATCAAACTTTAAATAATTGATTGAATTGATATCTAAAAATATATAGGAAATCTTATATTGATATACATAAGTTCATTCTAACCAGTTATACATCTAATGGTAATTTTAGCATTATGGTTTATGATGAAGAGTGTGGGAGTTTTGCTTCAAAAATGATTATGGAAATCGAAAATAATATGTTTGGAAATAATCTCATGCAAAGAACAGTCAAGAAACATGGAGGAATACATATGTTCTGAAGCAGCAAGTAATTGCAAGTGAACCAAATGCGTACAGATTTGTGAACTTGTGGATGAAAAGTATTATCCTATGATGTCCATAAACTGAAGAAATTGTAATGTACCAGTGTTGAATAAAAATGAACTTCAAAATACACATCATGTCCCATAGGATTTTACTTGCATTGATGTTAAACTGGGTCAGTTACTGTACAAATATTAGGATTTGTAAGCACCATTCACCAAAGTTAGTTTTCAGTACTGGGAAATAAATATGTATTTCATGTGGATGAATATTTCTGAGAATAATCTTGTGAAAATTTGATTATAAATCCACATATAGGAACATGAGTTAAATTAATGAGTGTATAATAAGACACATATATTTCATATTTTGAATAATCTGGAGAAAAAAAAAATATATATATATATATAGATACAAACACAGACATTAAAATGTAGTAATATGTATGCCAATCAAAATTCATTATGAAATATATATCATCCTCATATCCAAAAATATTCTTTTTACTGAGCATGGATTTATGTATAATGCTGTTCATCTAGGAAATTCACCAATATGTTGAATTTTCAGTTCCATCAGTATTTAGGGGGAGTGATCTCTTCTCACAATCTGTATCATCCTAAAACAGCAAGCTCACAAGAATGTACGTGTGATACCAGGTAGGATACTAAATATGCATAATAAATTTCATGAGATGAATAGGGTACAGAGAACGGGAGACAGAAATGTACATATGTGTTAACTTTAAAAACTCATGGAGAAGTATTACAATAAAAAGTTGACTAGATTTATAACACATACAATTGATAAAGCAGAAGGCAAGTCCTAGTATACACCATGCCTCCTATGTACGGCCTGTATTTCTATTCTGTTAGGTTTCTTTTTCTACATCATATTAAGATTAGTAGTCAGAGTCTAGTAGGGTATGGGTTAGTGACAGGGATTAAGTATTTCTAATGGAAAATAGGAAAATGAATCTAATGTGTATGCAAATATTTGCTAGACAAAAATCTTCCCACTGTCCTCCAAAACAATGCCTTGATATTTCCTTCACCACAAGTAATACACAATTAGTGGAGAAGAGTTTGAAAATCTGTGAATATATATCTGGAAAAGAAAATGCTCAGGAGTTCACAACCTTGGTAGAGGAATTTCCAAAAGTAAGGTACAGGGTAAACACTCCACAAACATGGAACTCTGGTGGCCTAATGAGTTTTTGAGAAACTGCCTCTGAGTTTGGGCCCTTGAAAAATTTGTTGTTGTCAGGAGCTTTAGCTTCCTTTGTATTGAGACCATCAAACCTGGGTTGGCATCTATGTGACCTGGATGACATGGTTCCTTATATGCTATTGAACATGAGGAAGAAGTTCTGAATTTTCCCTTTGTTAGTAAACTGAGGACACTGGGGTCTAAGTGTCTAACCATGTGATCTGTGAATCCATTTGGTCATACTCCACTTTTCGTGGTGTTTCTTACTGCTGCACTGGGAGTTTGGTTTTGGCTTCACGTAATACAAGGAGAAAAACTGGGACACAGTGCTAGAGGGAGTACTCTCACGTGTAGTGGTTGAGGGTCTGCAGGAGAATGCACCAACCAGGCTTCTATCCCAAAAAGCTTGCACCCATGTCCATTGCAACCTGATTCTGAACATTGCCCTGAAACCTCTCCATATAACAAGGTCCCTTTACTTGTAAGGTTCTGCTGGCTGCAACATGTCAGTCACAAGTCATTCGGAAACCAATGGCAGAACCACGTGTCCCCACGACAGATGTTTTATCATACACCTGCCCACCACTGCTCTGGGCCCACTAGTCAGCAGGCTCCAACTTTCTGGCACCTCTGTTCTCACCATTTTCATGAAACCCAGTCATTCAATGCAATGTCTGGTACACTCATGATCAGCAACAGATATCCAAAAGTTCTCCAGTGCCATCTGTTCATGGAAATTTAAAACATTCATGGTATTTATCTAGCCAATTTTCAAGGATGAAGTTGGAGGCACTGTGGCTTTCAATTTATTCAGGAACCATGAAATGGTGAGGAAGCTTATTTCAATTAAAGCTCGGGAGAACTCTCAGAGGCAAGGTTTCCCAAAGAGTGGCCAAAAGGTCACATTAAGCCAGGCCCATTGAGGTCTACAATTGAGGTCCATGTGTGTTTTGACTCTCAACAATGGCTGCCACGTCTTTCTGAATAAAGTCATGTGATATCCTGCCTGAGATTCCCAGTGCTCTTTGGAAAGCTATCCTGAGCCTAGATCTCAGTCTCCAAGGGCAACTCTCATGAGTGGCCTCCTAAAATCCCAACACAATTCATGTCAATACTTCTCTGAGTTCATTTCAGTCTCTAAGGGGAATCACTCCAGAGTTGAAGTCCATGCGGACCCAGTCATCTCTTCCAACCACCACACAAATGACCACAATTAAACCAAAGCACTCCCACATGGCCCTCATCTTCTTCAATATAAACTCTCATCATAACCTCTTGCTGGAGGTTTCCATGAGGGGCGCAGCCTAAGGAAGTGTCCAAAATAAGCTCACTTGCCCCTTATTTGCCTAAATTCAGTGTGGCCTGGAAACCCTTCCTGTGAACCAGATGTGATCAAATAGGCCTGCCATTAATACTGCTCTACTTCTCCAATTTGAGGCCTACTCTCTGTGGGGCATAGATTCTTTATGTGAATTGGGGTCATGAGAAAATCAAGCACCTATGGGCTACCCTCTGCAGGGCTTTGAAGAACCCATTTCAGTGAGTCGAGGAATTGGAACAAATGTTCTTTAGATATAGGGTTTTTGTTAAAGAGTGAAAGTAAATGTCAGCATATTTGAAGAGTCAGTCACAGTGATGAACTGGGAAAAATGTGTAGGAAATCAGATATCAATAGAGACATTAGGAAATCAGGCAAAGTACAAAGTGAGTGATAGGATAAGACATTTTTAACAGGGTTCAGATTCAATATTTAATCTTAGGAAAAAACACATATGTAGTCACCAATAGGAATGATATTTGAGATCATTAGTTAATCAGGACTTGGATGTTGTTAGTAATACGTGCTCACTTTCAATATAGGCTTTGGTACAATCATAAGTGTGTCCGTTGCATTTTGTGTCAGGAATATTACTGTGATAAATTTTGTATGTATATCAGGTGACTAGAGTATTTCTTCCACCAATTCTTAAAGCAATATTTTAAAGACTTATAAATTAGTATTGGGGATACAAATAGGTATACCATTGGTCTATGAATATAGAGATGATGCCTTAATAGACCATACTGTGAATAAATAATATAACTGGTTCAAACTTTAAATAATGGATTGAATTGATATCTGAACATATATAGGAAATTTTATATTGATACACATAAATTCATTCTAACCAGTTATACATCTAATGGTAATATTAGCATTATGGTTTATCATGAAGAGTGTCTGAGTTTTGCTTCAAAAATGATTATGGAAATAAAAAATAATGTGTTTGGAAAGAATCTTATGAAAAGAACAGTCAAGAAACATGGAGGAATACATGTGTTCTGAAGTAGGAAGTGATTGAAAGTGAACCAAATGCCTATAAATTTGTGAAATTGTGGATGAAAGGATATATCCTATAATGTCCATAAACTGCAGAAATAGTAATGTATCAGTGTGGAATAAAAATGAACTTCAAAATACACATCATGGTCCCATAGGTGTCTACTTGCATTGATGTGAAACTGGGTCAGTCACTGTGGAAATATTACGATTTGTATGCACCATTCACTGAATTTAGTTTTCAGTACTAGGAAATAAATATGTATTTAAGGTGGATGAATATTTCTAAGAATTATTTTGTAAAAATTTGATTATAAATCCACATACACACACATGAGTGAATTTAGAAAGTGTATAATAAGACACATATATTTCATATTTTGGAAAATCTAAAGAGTAGATATCTATATCTATATAGATAGGTAGATAGATAGATAGATAGATAATTAGATACTCACATACACAGACATTAAAATGTAGCAATATATATGCCATTCGAAAATCATAATAAAATAGATATCATCCACGTATCCAAAAATATTCATTTTACTGAACATTTATTTATGCATAATACTGTTCATCTAGGAAATTCACCCATTGGTAGAATTTCCAGTTACATTAGTATTTAGAGGGAGCGATCTCTTCTCACAATTTGTATCTTCCAAAATAAGCAAGCTCACAAGAATGTACATGTGATACCAGGTAGAATTCTAAAGATGCATTAAAAAATACATGTGATGAATAGGTACAGAGAAAGTGAGACAGAAATTTACATATGTGTTAATTTTAAAAACTCATGGAGAAGTATTACAATGAAAAGTTGACTAGATTTATAACACATACCATTGATAAAGCCGAAGGCAAGTCCAAGTATACACCATGACTCCTATGAAAGGCCTGTATTTCTATTCTGTTAAGTTTCTTTTTCTCCATCATATTTTGATTAGTAGTCAGAGTCTAGTAGGGTATGGGGTAGGGTCAGGGATTCAGTATTTCAAATAGAAAATAGGAAAATGAATCTAATGTGTATGCAAATATGTGCTACACAAAAATCTTCCCACTCTCATCCAGAACAATGCTTTGACATTACCTTCGCCCCAAATAAGACACAATTAGAGGAGAAAAGTTAGAAAATCTGTGAATACATATGTGGAAAGGAAAATGCTCAGGAGTTCACAAACTTGTAGGAGGTAGAACGGGTTACAAAAAGAGAGAGGGTAAACACTCCACAAACATGGAGCTCTGCTAGCCTTTTTGAGAAACTGCCTCTGAGGTTGGGCAGTTAAAATATATGTTGTTGTCAGGAGCTTTAGCTTCCTTTGTAGTGAGACCATCAATTCTGGGTCTCCATCTATGTGACCTGGATGACATGGTTTTTTATTTTCTAGTGAACATGAGGCAGCAGTGCTGAATTCTCTCTTTGTAGGTAAACTTTGGCCACTGGGGTCTAAGTATCTAACTGTGTTGTCTGAAAAGCCATTTGGTCATTATCCACTTTCATGGTGTTTTTTACTGCTGCACTGTGAGTTTGGTATTGGCTTCACGAAATACAAGGAGTTCTACTGGGACACAGTGCTGGAGGATGTACTGTCACGTGTGGTGGGTTACTAAAATGCACCAGTGGGGCTTCAATCGCACATAGCTTTTCAACTTGACAATAGCAACCTGATTCTGGACATTGGCAGGAATCCTCTCCATATAATAAGATGCCTTTACATACAGTCTGCTGGCTGTACCATGTCAGTCACAAGTGATTTCTAAGCCAATGGCAGATCCACGTGGCCCCACCAGAAATGTTTTTTTCACACACCTACACTCCACTGCTCTAGGCCCACTAGTCTGCAGGCTCCAACTTTCTGGCATCTATGTTCTACACTTTTTCCATGAAACCCAGTCAATCAAGGCACTGTCTGGTACAATCATGATCAGCAACAGGACATCCAGAGGTTCTCCAGTGCAACCTGGTCATGGTAATTTCAAAAAATTCATGGTATTTATCTAGATATTTTTCAATAATGAAGTTGGAGGCACTGTGGGATTCAATTTATACAGGAACCATTAAAAGGTGAGGAATCTCATTTCAATGAAAGGTCTGGAGAACTCTCACAGGCAAGGCTTCCCAAAGAGTGGGCAAAAGGTCACATGAAGCCAGGCCCATTGAGGTCTACAATGTGAATTCCATGTGTGTTTTGACTCTCAACTATGGCTGACAATCTTTCAAAATAAAATCTTGTGATATCCTGGCTGAGATTCCCAGTGCTCTGTGGAAAGTCACCCTGGGCCTAGATCTCAGTTTCCACTGGCGAATCTCATGCGTGGCCTCCAAAAATCTCAACACAATTCATGGCAATACTTCTCTGAGCTCAGTTCCACAACTCAGTCTCTAAGGGGAATCACAACAGAGTTCAAGCCCAGGTGGACCCAGGCATCTCTTCCAATTGCCACACAAATGACGACAATTAAAACCAAAACACTCCCACAGGGCCCTCTTCTTCTTTTATATAGACACTAATCATAACCTCTAGCTGGAGGTTTCCATGAGAAGCACAGCCCAAGACAGTGTCAAAAATAATCTCACTTGCCCCTCATTTGCCTAAAGTCAGGGTGGCCTGGACAACATTCCTGTGAAACAGAAGTGATCATATAGGACTGCTGTTAATACTGCTCCACTTCTCAAATTTGAGGCCTACTGACTGTGGGGTATAGATTCTTTGTGTGAATTGGAGTCATGAGAAAACGCAAGCACCTATTGTCCAGCCTCTGCAGGGCTTTGAAGAACTCATTTGACACAAATGATCTCTATTCTCACTTGATGGAGGTCATTAATATTACAGAGGAAGGCGAGAGGCTTCATGTACAATGACTGATCTTTTTTTCCATTTTGGTTTTGGATGCTCACATGGGATCTTTCTCTAGATACATCAGGTGCTGAAAATCTAAACCACAGGCTCACACAGGGCCAAGAGGCTGATTCAGACAAATCCCTTTCCAAAGCAATGAAGTAAAAAGCCACAGGTGATTCCCATTCATTTCCATTTGAAAACTCTTTTCTTCAGGCTTCACTAAGGTTTGGCCTTAGGCAAAGACCTTTCTGACATTCAGAGCAACAGAACAATAGGTAATCAAAAGCCCCCAAGCAGGGTTTCTCCTAGGAGACTTTCCTGGTTACTCTGATATGTGAGTTTTCTGAGATGCTCGCCATTCCCTTCAGCTATCCAGTACATGGCTATGTCACAGAGCTTGGAGGTGGTACGTATCTTGTACAAAAATACATGATACTAATCTTTAGAGTGGCCAGAATTCAGGAAAAAAATGAGAACATAGGTAGATAGCAGGTGTTGCCCATGGATAAGGCAAGCCTCAGTCCATTCATTAATTGGGAAGGATGCATACTGGGAAGTTTTCTACTAGACAGGACACACCCAATGAGCTATGTTCTTTTCTAATATCTACAAAGAAAAACACAGTGGGATACACAGACACAGAAACAGTCTCCTTGTCAAATGACTTACTAGAAACAGTCCACTCCATACCAAACAAACCTCCTTTTTTACCTATTCTCAGATCATGAGAAAAAACCACAAACACAAACCAACACCCACAAATTCACCTCCTTCTTCCAAGTAGGTCTGTGACTATCTGGAGTGTCCTCTGACTGGTAGGACATACGATGTAACCCAGAAATGGCCTTTCTGTCTCAGATCTGGTCTCTTTCGTCAAATCTGTGAATTTGTAAGGAGGCAGTGGTGAGCCAATTCCTATGCTCTCAGGAAAGACCCCTCTTCAGAGCTTTCTTGGTATTTGGCAACCCTTACATCAGTAGGTACCAAGAAAGACTGACTCTGTCCTTGGTAAATCCAAAGAAATGAGTCCACTGTGACTGCGACTGGGACTGGCTCAGGGTGCCTGGCTTCCTGGATCACAAAATTCAGAGACCTCCATCACCAAGGAAGTGAGGTGAGGTCACTACCTTCAGAAAATGAATGAGGTCACTGTCTTGGCCACCACTTTGTCCTAACAGTTTCTTCCTATTGTCTCCTGACATGGAGGCTGCCCTACTTCCTGAGATACTTTCACATGTTAGAATGGTATAGAAACAATAGTCACCTGGGAACAGCTCTCCACACAGGCCTGGTTTGGTCCATCTTCCCTACATTAAGAATAGAGAGGCTGACTCAGACACATCCTTTCATCCTGACCATGTTGTTTGCCATGGAATATGACTTTTGTTCTCTCAGGTCCTTCATAGCTGCCTGCATCTTCTCCAGGGATAATTTCTGCATGGATTTTGAGGTACTCAGCAGGTGGAAGATCTCCTAACTTCCTGTATTGTAATACCAACTTTGTCCCTGCTCTTCTGTAAAGTGAGACTGAGGGAATATTGTATGGTCAGGGTTAATAGCATGTTCGATTTGGGTTGGAAATCATTCTGCTGGATGAATAATTGTATTGGGAACCAGCGATATTTATAAGAATATAGAGGGAAAACATAAGTATGAAAACAGAAATCTAGGTAATATTTGAAGCCCAGAAGGATTTGGACCCTTGATTGGGATCCTTAGCTTGAGTTATGTTTTGCACCGAGGTCTCAGTTAAATTGATATACAATGGCATAAGACCCTGTACCTCAGATGATTAAATGTAGAAGAGAACATCCAGTCAAAAAGGGATTGTGTGTAGGATTAGGAAGATAGTCAGTAGGTTTAGGAGGAAGAGTGAGTCTAGGATTTGGACCAAATGTTCTTTAGCAATAGGGTTTTGGTTAGAGAGTGAATATAAATGACACCATATGTGAAGAGTCAGGCACAATGATGAACTGGGGAAAATATGTAGGAAAGCAGACATCATTAGAGACATTAGGAAATCTGGCAAAGTATAACATGATAGGATTAGAGATTTTCAACAGGGTTGAGGTTGAATACATAATCTTAAGAAGAAACAAATTTGTAGTCACCAATAAGATTGACATTTGAGAGCATTAGTCAACCTGGACATGGATATATTTAGTTATCCATGTTCACATTCCATTGAGGCTTTGGTACAATCATAAGGGTGACCTTCGCATTTTGTGTCCAAAATATTACTGTGATAATATGTATATGAAGATCAGGTGACATGAGTATTTCTTCCACCATTTCTGGGGGAAATATTTTGAAAAGATATAAATTAGTACTGGGGATACTAATAGGGTTACCCTGTGTTCATGAATATAGAGATGATGCATTAATAGACCATAATGTGAATAAATAATATGACTGGTTCCAAATTTAAATAATGGATTGTATTGATATCTGAAAAAATAGAAGAAATCATTTATTGATATACATACATTCATTCCAACCACTTACATATCTAATGGTTATCTTAGGGTTACCGTTTATCATGAATAGTGAATGAGTTTTGCTTCAAAAATGATTATGGAATCGAAAATAATGTGTTTAGAAAGAAGTCTAGTGAAAAGACGAGTCAAGAAACATGGAGAAATATAAGTGTTCTGAAGGAGGAAGTGATTGAAAGTGAACCAAATGTTTATAAATTTGTGAATTTGTGAATGAAAGGATATAATTTATGATGTCTATAAACTGAAGAAATAATAACGTACCAGGTTTGAATAAAAATGAACTTTAATAAACACATCACATCCAATAGGAATCTACTTGCATTGATGTTAAACTTGGTCAGTTACTGTAGAAATATTACGATTTGTAAGCACCCTTCCCTGAAGTTAGTTTTCAGTACTAGGAAACAAATATGTATTTCAGTGGATGTATATTTCTGAGAATAAACTTGTTAAAAGTTGATTATAAATCCACATATATGAATATGAATGAATTCAGGCGGTGTATAAGAAGACACATATATTTCATATTTTGGTAAATCTGGAGAATATATATATATATATAGACACACAAACACACACACATTATAATGTAGCAATATATATGCCAATTGAAATTCATCATGAAAAATAACTCATCCGCATATCCCAAAATATTCATTTTACTGAACAGTAATATATGTATAGTGTTGTTCATCTAGGAAGCTCACTCATGGGTTGAATTTTCTGTTAAAACAGCGTTTAGGAGGAGTGATCTCTTCTCACAATTTGTATCTGCCAATTCAGCCACCTCACAAGAATGTACATGTGAAACCAGGTAGGATTCTATTTGTGCATATAAAAATAAATTTGCTTAATAGGCTACAGAGAAAGGGAGACAGGAATTCACATATTTCTTAACTTTAAAAACACATGGAGAATTATTTCAACAAATAATTGACTAGATTTATAACTCCTACCTTATATCATGCAAAAGGTAAGTCCAACTATACACCATGCTTCCTCTGAAATGCTTGTATTTCTATTCTGTTTGGGTTATTTTTCTCCATTAAATTAGGATTAGTAGT
Source organism: Callospermophilus lateralis (assembly GCF_048772815.1). Taxonomy (NCBI): domain Eukaryota; kingdom Metazoa; phylum Chordata; class Mammalia; order Rodentia; family Sciuridae; genus Callospermophilus; species Callospermophilus lateralis. Next base: position 8,912,174 of record NW_027515613.1, read on the forward strand.
CAGAGTTTAGTAGGGTATGGGTTAGTGTCAGGGATTCAGTATTTCAAACAGAAAATTGTAAAATGAATCCAATGTTTATGCAAATATGTGCTAAACAAAATCTTCTCTCTCTCATCCAGAACAATGACTTGACATTCCCTTCGCCCCAAGTAAGTCAGAATTAGAGGAGAAGAGTTAGAAAATCTGTGAATATATATTTAGAATGGAAAATGCTCAGGAGTTCACAACCTTGGAGTTGATAGAGCAGTTTCCAAAAGTAAGTGACATGGTAAACACTCCACAAACATGGAGATCTGCTGGCCTAAACACTTCTTGAGAAATTGCCTCTGAGCTTGGGCACTTGAAATATATGTTGTTTTCAGGAGCTTTAACTTCCGATGTAGTGAGACCATCAAAGCTAGGTCTGCATCTATGTGACCAGGAGGACATGGTTTCTTATTTTCCAATGAACATGAGGCAGCAGTGCTAAATTCTCTCTTTGTAGCTAAATTGTGGCCATTGGGGCTAAGTGTCTCCCCATGTGGACTGTGAAGCCATTTGGTCATCCTCGACTTTTCATTGTGTTTCTTGCTGCTGCACTGGGAGTTTGGTATTTGCTTCACGAAATACAAGGAGTTCAAGTGGGACACAGTGCTGGAGGGAGTTCTGTCACGTGTGGTGGGTCAGTGTCTGCATGAGAATGCACCAAGTAGGCTTCTATACCACATAGCTTGCCCCTTGACCATAGCAACCTGATTCTAAACATTGCCGTGAAAAATCTCCATATAACAAGATGCCTTTATATAGAAGGGTCTGCTGGCTGCACCGTGTCTGTCTCAAGGCATTTGAAAGTCAATGGCAGATCCACATGGCCCCACCAGAGATGTTTTATCACACACCTGCACACCACTGCTCTAGGCCCACTACTCAGCAGGCTCCAACTTACTGGCATCTCTGTTCTACACGATTTTCATGATACCTAGTCAATCAAGGCACTGTCTGGTATACTCATGATCAGCAACAGGACATCCAATGGTTCTCCAGTGCCACCTGGTCATGAGAATTTCTAAAATTTTATGGTATTTATCTAACTATTTTTCACAGATGAAGTTGTTGGTACTGTGGGTTTCAATTCATTCAGGATCCATTAAATGTTGAGGAAGCTCATTTTAATGAAGGATCTGGAGATCTCTCACAGGCAAGGCTTCCCAAAGAGTGGCCAAATTGTCACATGAAGCCAGGCCCATTGAGGTCTACAATGTGAGGTCATGTGTGTTTTGACTCTCAACGATGGCTGCCAAGTCTTTCAGAATAAAACCTGTGATATCCTAGCTGAGATTCCCAGTGCTCTCTGGAAAGCCTCCCTGGGCCTAGACCTCAGTTTCCAAGGGCGACTCTCATGTGTGGCCTCCTGAAATCCCAACAACATTCATGGCAATACTTCTCTGAAGTTAGTTCCAAATCTCATTCTCTAAGGGGAATCACATCAGAGTTCAAGCCCAGGTGGACCCAGTCATCTCTTCCAACTACCACACAAATGACCACAATTAAAACCAAAACACTCCCACATGGTTCTCATCTTCTTCCATATAGACACACATCATAACCTGTGGATGGAGTTTTCCATGAGGGGCACAGCCAAACCAGTGCCCAAAATAAGCTCCCTTGCCCCTCATTTGCCTAACGTAAGGGTGGATTGGACATGCTTCCTGTGAACCAGGAGTGATCAAATAGGCCTGCCGTAAATGCTCCACTTCTCCACTTTGAGGCCTTCTTACTGTGGGGATTATATTCTTCTTTTTCTAAATTTTTTTGGAAATTTAATTGGAAAGTTAAAAAAATTGTTTTGCAGAATGTTAAATTTCTAATGGCAAAGCCTTCACCTTGTTTGTGAAGGAAACCTTGATGCCTTGCCAATCTGGTAACATGGAGACACTCAAAATTTTCTTTTACATACTACATGGATGAATGACTACAGCTCATAGTTTTTTAAAACTGAAAGGCAGATACCAGCAAGTAAGATAACAAATAAAAGACAATTTTATTAAAAAATAAAGTTGTTAAATGACTCAAATATTGGAAATTAAATTCTTTTTATTTTTGGTTGTTCAAAACATTATAAAACTCATGATATATCATCTTTCATACATTTGACTCAATTGGGTTATGAACTCCCATTTTTACCCCAAATACAAATCGCAGAATCACATCAGTTACACACTCACGTTTTTACATAATAGCATACTAGTTATTGTTGTATTCTGCTACCTTTCCTATCCCCTACTATTCCCCCTCCCCTCCCATCTTCCCTCTCTACCTCATCTGCTGTTGTTTAATTCTCTCCCTTGTTTTCCCCTCTTTAGCCTCACAACCTCTTATATGTAATTTTGTGTAACATTGAGTAGTCTCCTACCATTTCCATATGCTTTTCCTTCTCTCTCCCTTTCTCTCCCCCCACTCATCTCTGTTTAGTTTTAATATTTTTCTCATGTTCTTCCTCCCTGTTCTGTTCTTATTTGCTCTCTCTATATAAAAGGAAACATTTGGCATTTGTTTTTTAAGGATTGGATAGATTCGCTTAGCATAATCTATTCTAATGCCATTCATTTCCCTGCAAATTCTATGATTTTGTCATTTTTCAGTGCTGTGTAATACTCCATTGTGGATAGATGCCACATTTTTATTATCCATTCGTCTATTGAAGGGCATCTAGGTTGGTTCCAAAGTCTAGCTATTGTGAATTGTGCCGCTATGATCATCGATGTGGCAGTATCCTTATACTGCTCTCTATTAACATCCTCAGGGAAGAGTCTGAGAAGGGCGATATCTTGGTCAAATGGTGGTTCCATTCCCAGCTTTCCCAGGAATCTCCATACTTCTTTCCATATTGTACTCACCAATTTGCAGTCCCACAAGCAGTGTACAAGTGTACCCTTTACCCCACATCCTCACCAACACTTATTGTTGTTCGACGTCATAATGGCTGCCAATCTTACTGGAGTGAGATGGTATCTTAGGGTGGTTTTGATTGCATTTCTCTGACTGCTAGAGATGGTGAGCATTTTTTCATGTACTTGTTGATTGATTGTATGTCCTCCTCTGTGAAGTGTCTGTTAAGATCCTTGGCCCATTTGTTGATTGGGTTATTTGTTATCTCATTGTTTAATTTTTTTGAGTTCTTTGTATATTCTAGATATTAGGGCTCTATCTGAAGTGTAAGGGGTATAAATTTGTTCCCAGGATGTAGGCTCTCTATTTACCTCTCTTATTTTTTCTCTTGCTGAGAAAGATCTCTTTAGATTAAGTAAGTCCCATTTGTTTATTCTTTTTATTAACTCTTGGGCTATGGGTTTCCTATTAAGGAATTTGGAGCCCAACCCCACAGTATGTACATCGTAGCCAACTTTTTCTTCTATCAGACGCAGTGTCTCTGATTTTATATCTGGCTCCTTGATCCATTTTGAGTTCACTTTTGTGCATTGTGAGAGAAAGGGATTCAGTTTCATTTTGTTGCATATGAATTTCCAGTTGTCCCTGCACCATTTGTTGAATATGCTATTCTTCTTCCATTGCATGCTTTTAGGCCCTTTTTCAAATATAAGAAAGTTGTAATTTTGTGGATTTGTCTCTGTGTCCTCTGTTCTGTACCATTGGTCCATCTGCCTGTTTTGATACCAGTACCACACTGTTTTTGTTACTATTGCTTTGTAGTACAGTTTGAACTCTGGATTCACACTTCCTGCTTAGAATTGCTTTCGCTATTCTGGGTCTTTTGTTTTTCCATATGAAATTCATGATTACTTTATCTATTTCTACAAGAAATGCCATTGGGTTTTTGATTGGCATCGCATTAAACCTGTAGAGAACTTTGGGTAATATCGCCATTTTGATGATGTTATTTCTGCCTATCCATGTACAGGGCATACTTTTCCATCCTCTAACATCTTCTTCTATCTCTCTCTTTAGGGTTCTGTAGATTTCATTGAATAAATCTTTCACCTCTTTGGTTAGGTTGATTCCCAAGTTTTTTATTTTCTTTGAGTATACTGTAAAAGGAGTGGTTTTCCTCATTTAAATTTCAGAAGTTTTGTTGCTGATATACAGGAATGCCTTAGATTTATGCGTGTTGATTTTATATCCTGCCACTTTGCTGAATTCATTTACTAACTCTAGCCGTTTCTTTGTAGACCCTCTTGGGTCTGTTAAATATATTATCATGTCATCCAAAAATAGCGATAATTTAAGTTCTTCTTTTCCTATTTTTAAGTCTTTAATTTCTTTTGTCTGTCTAATTGCTCTGGCTAGTATTTCAAGAACTAAATCGAATAGAAGTGGTGATAGATGGCATCCCTGTCTTATTCCAGATTTTAAAGGGAATGCCTTCAGTTTTTCTCCATTTACGATGATGCTAGCCTGAGGTTTAGCATATTTAGCTTTTACATTGTTGAGGTAAGTTCCTGTTATTCCTAGTTTTTATAGAGTTTTAAACATAAAGGGATGCTGTAGAATGCTTTTTCTGCATCTATCGAGATGATCATATGGTTCTTCTAGTTAAGTCTATTGATGTGGTGAATAGTATTTATTGATTTCCGTATATTGAACCAGCCTTGCATCCCTGGGATGAATCCCTCTTGATCATGATGCACAATTTTTTTATGTGCTTTTGTATTTGATTTGCCAGGATTTTATTGAGAATTTTTGCATCGAAGTTTATTAGAGATATTGGTCTGTAGTTTTCTTTCTTTGAAGTGTCTTCGTCTGGTTTTGGGATCAGGGTGATGTTGGCCTCATAGAATGAATTTGGAAGAACTCCTTCTTTTTCTATTTTTTGAAATAGCTTGAAAAGTATTGGTATTAATTCATCTTTGAACGTTTTGTAGAACTCTGCTGTATAACCATCTGGTCCAGGGTTTTTTTTGGTAGGTAGTCTTTTGAAGGTTTCTTCTATTTCGTCCTTTGTTATTGGTCTATTTAAATTTTGTGTGTCTTCCGGACTCAATCTGGGCAGATCATATGACATAAGAAATTTATCGATATCTTCATTATCTTCTGTTTTATTGGAATATATGTTTTCAAAATACTTTCGAATTATCTTCTGTATTTCTGTAGTGTCTGTTGTGATATTGCTTTTTTTATCCCATATGTTAGTAATTTGAGTTCTCTTTCTGCTTCTCTTCATTAGCATGGCTAAGGGCCTGTCGATTTAATTTATTTTCAAAGAACCAACTTTTATTTGTTCAATTTTTTTGTTTCAATTTTGTTGATTTCTCCTCTAATTTTAATTATTTCTTGTCTTCTACTACATTTGTTGTTTTGCTCTTTTTTTCTAGGTTTTTGAGATGTAGTGTGAGATCATTTATTTGTTGTTTTTTTTTCTTTTTTTGAGGAAAGAATTCCAAGAAATGAATTTCCCTCTTAAAACTGCTTTCATTGTTTCCCACAGAATCCGGTATGTTGTGTCTGTATTTTCATTTGTATCTAAGAGATTTTTTATCTCCTCCTTTATGTCTTCTGTAACCCATTGATTATTCAGTAACATATTGTTCATTTTCCATGTGATGTAGAATTTTTCCTTCCTTCTTCAATCATTAATTTCAAGTTTCATTCCATTATGATCAGATATGGTGCATGGTATTATCTCCATACTTTTATATTTACTAAGAGTTTCCATATGGCATAATATATGGTCTATATTTGAGTAGGACCAATGTGCTGCTGAGAAGAACATGTATCCACTTTAGGATGTTTGATATATTCTATATATGTTGGTTAAGTCTAGGTTATTGATTGTGCTATTGAGTTCTATAGTTTCTTAATTCAGATTTTCTCTAGAGGATCTATCCAATGGCGAGGGTTGTGTGCTGAAGTCACCCGTAATTATTGTGCTATAGCCTATATGACTCTTGAACTTGAGGAGAGTTTGTTTAATGACTTGGCACCACCATTGTTTGGTGCATACAAATTGATAATTGTTATGTCTTGTTGGTGAATGTTGCCTCTTAACAGTATATAGTGTCCTTCTTTATCACTTTTGATTAACTTAGGTTTTAAGTTGATTTTATTCGATATGAGTATGGCCACTCCTTCTTGCTTCCGAGGGCCAACAATGGCTGCGAAGTCTTTCAGAATAAAATCATGTGATTTCCTGGCTGAGATTCCCATTGCTCTGTGGAAAGCCACCTTGGGCCTAGATCTCAGTTTGAAAGGGTGACAATCATGCGTGGCCTCCTAAAAACCAACACAATTCATATCAATACTTCTATGAGGTACGTTCCAGAACTCAGGCTCTAAGGGGAATCACACCAGAGTTCAAGCCCAGGTGGACCAAGTCATGTTTTCCAACCCCCACACAAATGACCACAATTAAAACAAAAAAACTACCACATGGCCCTCATCTTCGTCCATAAAGACCCTCATCAAAAGTTCTGGATGGAAGTTTCCATGAGGGTTGCAACTAAAGACAGTTTTCAGAATAAGCTCCCTTGCCTCTAATTTCCCTAAAGTCAGGGTGGCCTGGACACCCTTCCTGTGAACCAGGAGTGATCAAAAAGGCCTGCCATTAATTCCGCTTTGTTTCTATAATTTGAGGCTTACTGAATGTCAGGTATAGATTTTTTTATGTGATTTGGAGTCATGAGAAAACCCAAGCACATCTGCAGAGCATTCAAGAATTCATTTGACAAAGAGGATCCCTATTCTCACTTGAAGGGGGTCAGGAACCTAACAGAGAAAGGCAAGAATCTTCATCCACAATGACTGCTCTTTTTGCCATTTTGGTTTTGAATGCACACATGGGATCTTTCTTTAGATCCATCAGGTGCTGAGAATCGAAGCCACAGCCTCACACAGGGCCAAGAGGCAGATTCAGACAAATCCCTTTCCAAAGCAATTAAGCAAAGAGCCACAGGTGATGCCCATTTATTTCCATTTGAAATTTTTTTCTTCAGGCTTCACAAAGGGGTGGCCTGAGGCAAAGACCTTCCTGACATTCAGGGCAACAGAACCTTGATTGGTATACTGAGCTTGAATTATGTTCTGCACCGAGGTCTCAGATAAATCGATATACAATGGCATAGGACCGTGTACCTCAGATGATTGAATGTAGAAGAGAACATCCAGTCAAAAAGGGATAGTCTGTAGGATTAGGAAGATAGTCAGTAGGTTTAGGAAGAAGAGTGAGACTAAAAGTTGGACCAAAAGTTCTTTAGCAATAGGGTTTCAGTTAGAGAGTGAATGTAAATGTCAGCACATCTGAAGAGAAAGTCACAATGATGAACAGGGAAAAATATGTAGGAAAGCAGATATCAATAGAAAGATTAGGAAATCAGGCAAAGTATAAAGTGAGTGATAGGATTAGACATTTTCAACAGGCTTGAGGTTGAATATATAATCTTAGGAAAAAACAAATATGTAGTAATTAATAGGATTGACATTTGAGAGCATTAGGCACCCTGGACATGGATGTTTTTAGTAATCCATGGTCACTTTCCATTTAGGCTTTGGTACAATCATATGTGTGACCTTTGCATTTTTGTCCAGAATACTACCGTGATAAAATTTATATGTTGATAAGGTGACATGAGTATTTCTTCCACCATTATGGGGAGTAATATTCTGGAAACTTATAAATTAGTACTGGTGATACAAATAGGTGTACCTTGTGTTGATCATTATTGAGATGTTGCATGAATAGACCAGATTGTGAATAAAGTATATAACTGGTTCCAACTTTAAATAATGGATTGAGTTTGCATCTGAAAATATATTGGAAATCTTATATTGATATATATACAATCATTCCAACCAGTTATATATGTAATGGTAATATTAGGGTTACGGTTTATCGTGAAGAGTGAGTATTGCTTCAAAAATGATTATGGAATCAAAAATAATGTGTTTAGAAAGAAGTCTAGTGAAAAGACCAGTAAAGAAACATGGAGGAATACATGTGTTCTGAAGTAGTAAGTAAATGAGAGTGAACCAAATGCCTATAATTTTGTGAAGTTGTGGGTGAAAAAATATATCCTATGATGTCCATATACTGAAAAAATAGTAATGTACCAGTGTTGAGTAAAAATGAACTTCAAAATACACATCATGTCCCATAGCAATCTACTTGCATTGATGTTAAACTGGGTCAGGTACTGTAGAAATATTAGGATTTGTATGCACCACCTACTGAACTTAGTATTCAGTAGTAGGAAACCAATATGTATTACAGGTGTATAAATATTGCTGAAAATAATCTTGTAAAAATTGGATTTTGAACCCACATACATGAATATAAATGAATTTAGGGAGTGTATAATAAGACACATATTTTTCATATTTTTTTAAAATCTGGAGAATATATATACATATATATATATAATATATATATATATTATATATATATATATACATATATATACATATATAATATATATATGTATATATATACACATATATATTTTTTCCAGATTTAAAAAAAAATACATACACACACACACACACACACACACACACACACATTAATATTTAGCAATATATATGCCAATCGAAATTCATCATGAAATATAATTCATCCACATATCCAAAAATATTCATTTTACTGAACATGGATTTATGAATAGTGTTTTTCACTAGGAAGCTCACCCATAGGTTGAATTTTCAGTCCCATCATTATTTAGGGAGAGTCATCTGTTCTCACAATTTTATATTCCAAAATCAGGGAGCTCACAAGAATGTCCGTGTGATACCAGGAAGGATATTATATATATATGTATAAAAAAATACATGTGCTGAATAGGATACAGAGAAAGGGAGACAGGAATTTATATATGTGATAATTTTAAAAAATCATGGAGACATATTACAATGAAAAGTTGACTAGATTTAAAACACATACTCTTGATAATGCAGAAGGCAAATTGAAGTATACACGATGCTTCCTATGAAAGGCCTGTATTTCTATTCGGTTAGGTTTCTTTCTCTCCATGATATTAGGATTAGTAGTCAGAGTCTATTAGGGTATGGGTTAGTGTCAGGGATTCAGTATTTCAAATGGAAAAAAGGAAAATGAATCTAATGTGTATGCAAAAATGTGATACACAAAAATCTTCCCTCTCTCATCCAGAACAATGCCTTGACATAACCATCGCTAAAAGTAAGACACAATTAGAGGAGAGGAGTGAGAAAATCTGAATATATATGTGGAATGGAAAATGCTCAGGAGTTCACAACACTGGAGGTGGTAGAACAGTTTCCAAAAGTAAGGGAGAGGGTAAACAATCCAGAAACATGGAGCTGTGCTGGCCTTGAGACTTCTTGAGAAACTTCCTCTGAGGTTGGGAACAAGAAATACATGTAATTGTTAGGAGATTTAGCTTCGTTTGTAGTGACACCATGAAATCTGGGTCTGCATCTCTATGACCTGGAGCACATGGTCCTTATTTTCTAATGAACATGAGGGAGCAGTTCTGAATTCTCTCTTTGTAGGTAAACTGTGGCCACTGGGAGCTAAGTGTCTTTCCGTGTGGACTGTGAAGCCATTTGGTGATCCTCCACTTTCTAGGGTGTTTCTTACTGCTGCACTGGGAGTTTGGTATTTGCTTCACGAAATACAAGGAGTTCAACTGGGACAAAATGCTGGAGGGAGTTCTGTCATGTGTGGTTGGTCAGGGACGCAAAGAGAATGTACGAACCAGGCTTCTATCCTACATAGCTTTCCCCTTGACTAGAGCAACCTGATTCTGAACATTGCCCTGAAACCTCTCCATATGACAAGATGCCTTTACATATAAAGGTCTCCTGCCTGCACCATGTCAGTCGCAAGTCTTTCGAAGCCAATGGAAGATCCAGGTGGTCCTACCAAAAATATTTATTTACACACCTACAGTCCACTTCTCTATGCCCACTACTCATTAGGCTCCAAATTACTGGCATCTCTGTTCTACACCTATTTCACGAAAACCAGTCAATCAAGGCACTCTTTGGTACACTCATGATCAGCAACAGGAAATCCAAAGTTTATCCAGTGACACCTGGTCATGGGAATTTCAAAAATTTTATGGTATTAATCTAGTCATTTTTCAAAAATGAAGTTAGAGGCACTGTGGGTTTCAATTAATTAAGGAACGATTAAATGGTGAGGAAGCTCATTTCAATGAAAGCTCTGGAGAACACTCACAGAAAAGCCTTCCAAAAGACTGGCCAAAAGGTCACATGAATCCAGACACATTGAGGTGTACAATGTGAGGTCCATATGTGTTTGGACTCTCAACTAGGGCTGCCAAGTCTTTGAGAATTAAATCATGTGATATCCTGGCTCAGAATCCCCGAGCTCTGTGGAAAGCCATCCTGGGCCTAGATCTCAGTTTCCAAAGGCGATTCTCACGTGTGGCCTAGTAAAATCCCAAGAGAACTCACGACAATACTTCTCTGAGGTCAGATCAAGAACTCATTCTTTAAGGGGAATCACACCAGAGTTCAAGCCCAGGTGATCCCAGTCATCTTTTCCAACTACCACACAAATTACCACAATTAAAACAAGAACACTCCCATATGGCCCTCATCTTCTTTCATATTGACACTCATCATAATTTTGCTGGAGGTTTCCATGAGGGGAGCAGACCAAGACAGTGTTCAAAATAAGCTCCTTTGACCCTCATTTGCCTATAGTAAAGGTGGCCTGGACACCCATCCTGTGAACCAGGAGTGATCAAATAGGCCTGCCATTAATACCGCTCCAATTCTCCAATTTGAGGCCTACTGACTGTTTGGTTTATATTCTTTATGTGAATTTTAGTCATGAAATAACCAAGCACCTATGGGCTAGCCTCTGCAGGTTTTGAAGAACTCATTTGACCCAAAGGATCCCTATTTTCACTTGATGGAGTTCAGGAACCTTACAGAGGAAGTCGAGAGACTTCATCCCAATGGCTGCTCTTTCTGCCATTTTTCCTTTGCATGCAAACATGGGAACTTTCTTTAGATCCATCAGGTGCTGAGAATCTAAGCCTCAGCCACACACAGGGCCAGGGGGCTGATTGAGTCACATCCCTTTTCAAAGCACTTAAGAAAAGAGCCACAGGTATGCCCAATCATTTCCATTTGAAAACTGTTTTCTTCAGGCTTCACAAAGGGGATGGCCAGATGCAAAGACCTTCCTGACATTCAGGGCAACAGAACAATAGGTAAGCAAAAGGCCCAAAGCAGGGTTTCTCCTCTGAGACTTTCCTCGTCACACTGATATCTGAGTTTTCTGAGATGCTCGCCATCACCTACAGCTATCCAGTACATGGCCATGTCACAGAGCTTGGAGGTGGTACATATCTTGGACACAAAACCATGGGCCTATTCTTGAGATTGGCCGGAATTCAGGAAGAAAATAGAAACTTAGGAAGGTAGCAGGTGTTGCTCATCGATAAGGCAAGCTACAGTCCATTCATAAACGGGGCAATATGAATGCTGAGAAGCTTTCTACTAGACACGACACATCCATTGATGAATTCTCTTTTCTAATGTCTACAACCACGGAAACAGTGGAATACACAGACATAGAAACACTCGCCCTGTGAAAAGACTTACTAGAAACAGTCCACTTCAAATGAAACAAATCGACTGTCCTACCTATTCTCAGAAAATGAGACAAAACCACAAACCCACAACCACACCCACAAAGGCACCTCCTTCCCCTAAGTAGGTCTTTGATTATCCGGAGTGTCCTCTGACTTGTAGGCCATAATACGTTCCCCCGAAATGGCCTGTCCTGTCTCAGATCTGGTCTCCTTGGCAAACTCTCTGAACTTCTCAGGAGCCAACGTTGAGCCACTAACTACTTTCTCAAGAAAAGCCCCGCTTCCGAGCTTTCCTGGCATTTGGACTTCTCACGTCTGAAGGTACCAAGAAAGACTGACTGCATTTAGTAAATCCAAACAAGTGAGACCATAGGGACTGGGACTGCGACTGGCTCTGGGTGCCTGGCTTCCTGGATCCAAAGTTCAGAGAGTTCCATCACCATGGAAGTGAGGTGAGGTCACTTCCTTCCTGAACTGAATGAGGTCCCTGTCTTGGCAACCACTTTGTCTTAACTGTTACTTCCAAGGGTCCCATGAGATTGAGGCTGCCCCTACTTCCTGTGACACTTTCACAAGTTAGAATGGTATATCAACCATAGGCACCCAGGAATAGATCTCCACACAGGCCTGTTTTGGTCCATGTTCTCTACATTAAGAAGAGAATCTGATTCAGACACAACCTTTTATCCTGACCGGGATGTTTGCCATGGAAGATGACTTTTGCTCTCTCAGGTCCTTCATAGCTGCCTACATCTTCTCCAGGGATCATTTCTGCATGGGCCTTTGAGGTTATCAGCAGGTGGAAGTTTCCCTACGTTTCTGTATTGTAAAATCAACTCTTTCCCTGCTCTTCTATAAAGTTAGATTGAGGGAACAGTGTATGATTATGGTTAAAAACATGTTTGATTTGGGTTAGAAATCATTGTGCTGGATGAATAATGGTATTGGGAACTTGCAATGTGTATAAGAATATGTAGGTGTAATATATGTATGAAAAAAGAAATCTAAGTATGATTTGAAGGCCAGAAGGTCATTGGGCCCTTGATTGGGATACGCAGCATTGAATTACGTTCTGCAGAGATGTCTCAGATAAATCGATATACAATGGCATAGGACCTTGTACTTTGCATGAATTAATGTAGAAGGAACATCCAGTCAAAAAGGGATAGTCGGTAGTGAAAGGTTAATAAAATAGGTACTTGCTATTTCCTGTTTTTCTGTATGCTTAAAAAAACACTGTTGAAATCTTGAGAAATGTTTGCTAATCTTGTTCTAGAATGTACTGTTCCCAACTGCCAAACTGCAGAATGTACTGCCTCACTCGGTGTCACGCGAACCGCCCACTCACCCTTACACATCAGTAAACTTCCCTCCCTACCCTCTCCAAGGAATGTATGTAAGCTCTGCATAAGCTGTTCTCAGGGCTCTCTGATCTATTTAAGTTAGCTGTGAGCCCCAGCAAGCTGGACCCAAAATAACCCTTTGCTGTTGCATGAGACAGTCTCTTGGTAGTCTCTTCCTCCAACACTCACCTGACCTTTACATATTGAGGTTCCACCGAGTTCCGGCAGTGGCGGATGAGAGACCCCAACGGGCTCCTCTCGGAGCAAGTAAGGCGCCTCTTTCTGGTTTCAGGTGTCATGTTAGGGCTTGGCAAAATTGCTGGCGACGAAGAGCCTGGGGTCTCTCCGACGGTGGCTGAGAGACGTGTCACAGAGACATAGGGCACCTCCCTGGGGGACCCCGGAGAGGACTCGGAGAATCAAGGAACAATTGCTTCATCGACTCAGTGATATTTTCTTTTAGATTCGTTATTGCCATCCTATCGGGTTTTGCCGGCTACGCATTCCTGGTCTCAGTGTTGGATGTCCATTGCCTGTCTTTATGGTCTTGTCTTATCTGTGTCATGTGTCTTTGCTTTTAATGTTTGTGTACCTTTCATTATGGGACAGAGCACTTCAATGCCTCTGTCCCTGACCCTTGATCACTGAACCAAAGTCCGCTTAAGGGCTCAGAATCTTTCTTTTTTTAGTAAAACGCTGGACCTGGCAGACTCTCTGTGCCTCAGAATGGCCCATCTTTGGAGTCGTATGGCCCCAAGAAAGATCTTTCTACTTCCCACTAATTTAAAAAGTCAGAGATATTGTCTTTCAGCCAGGGCCACACAGCCATCCTGATCAACAGCCATATATCTTAACTTTGCAGGACCTCTGCAAATCTCCTCCTCCATGGGTGAAGCCTTTCCTTGCCCATGCCTCTGCTCATACTCCTTCCCACATGATCTCTCAAACCCTCACCTCTTCCTCCTCCTCCACCCTTTGTTTTCCCTGAGTCACAAGATTTGACTCTACTGGACTCTTCCTCCTCTCCTTATCCCCTGCCCTCGTCCCCTAACACACAACACACTCTAAGTGATTCCCCTGCTGCTGACTAAGCCTCTCTACCATTGGAGGAAGCTAAGCTGGTAATAGGATCTGATAATGGACCGATGTTCATGGCCCAGGTAAGTCAGGGGTTAGCCAGGAACCTGGGGATTAATTGGAAGTTATATTGTGCTTATAGACCCCAGAGTTCAGGACAAGTAGAAAGAATGAATAGAACCATTGAAGAGACCTTAACGAAATTAAGCTTAGAGACCAGCATAAAAGATTGGACTGTGCTCCTGACTTATGCAATGTTTCATGCAAGAAAAAATTCTTCTGTTTCTTTGAGTAACCTTACCCCCTGAGAAATTCTCTATGATGGCCCTCGTCCAGTAAGGGTCCTAAGCCCAACTGTAAGACCTAAGGATCCTTTCCACACCCTCTTGCTTGACAGACTTAAAGCTCTTGAAAGAACTCAGTGATACCTGTGAAAATAGCTGCCCACTGCGTAACAAAGTGTGTACCAGGGGATTCCACATCCATATCAAATAAGAGACTTCATGTATGTAAGATGACATCAGGTGTCATCCCTGGAACCCAGCTGGAAAGGACCATACCAGGTGCTACTTATAACACCTACAGTGGTAAAGGTATACAGAATCACTTCTTGGATCCATGCCTCTCATCTCAAGCCTGCTCCTTGTCCAGAATCTTTCTGGAAACTGGAAAAGACTGGTAACAGTTTCAAATTGTGTATTCGCCATGTGGATAAGGTTATATACTCTCCCCTTGGCCACAAGTAGTCCTAACCCTCATCAGCCTTTTAAGCAGCGATGGCTGATCACAAATCCTACTGGAAAAGTGTATAATCTATCTCACATACATCCCCCTTAGGGACCTGGTGGCCATCTCTCCACCCAGACATTTGTCAGCTGGCCATAGTTTTTTTCTATTGGGATATCCCTGATGAAGAAAATCCCACTAAAATACCATTAAATCCCTTCTGTACCATAGATAATGGAAACAAACATTATGGATGTAGGGACACGCGAGCCAGATGCAGGTTGGCTAGCCTAGATTACTTGTTTGCCCGGGAAACTATCAAAGCCACAAACAGTAACGGCTGTGTGGGGGAAAAACCAACTTCTTCTGTATGTCATGGAGATGTGAGCATACAGAGGCTGCCTGATGGAACCCCAATACTTCATCAAATTCAGTACACAGCATTGGCCATATTACCAAGTAGACAACAGAAAAAGGATGGCCCCCAGAGGGGTCTCTAGATCCTCAAATTTTGCGTGACCTTTTTAACTTCTGCAAGTGCTCAAAAGGGTGAAAGGAGATTCCCCTATGTGGAAGCCCTTTCCCTCCTTCACTCACATCCTGAACTATGCTTCTCCAATAGATTTTTATCCTCAGCCTTCTGCTCCAGACTCTCTGCTGTCACTCCCACCTCAGCAACGTGATTTCTCCCCTCCAATTACTAGATCAGAATCCCAAACCTCCACCAGTTCTCAGACAATTGCCCTCTTGTGAGGTAGCAGGTACTGAGGTACCCCTCCACCCACTCACTCCTCTCTCTTCCTGTCAGTGCCCACACCGGGTCCCACCAGGTCCTCTTTCCAGCTAACCCAAAGCTCAAACAAGCTGAGGAGAGCTCTCAGACCCTTATCCAAGATGTAATATAAATGGCCATTAAAGTTGCTTTGTCATCACTGAAAACAGGTTACTAAAATTTAAAGTCCCTCACAGGATTTTGGGATACTCACTCCCGTTTTCTGCTCTGCTCTACCTGTTCTACTGCTCAAGTTTTTTGCTAGGAAATTCCCAAACACCTTTCCAATTATTCTTTTTCATCTCTCTTTTTTCTCATTCTCACATCCTCGGAGCTTCTCTCAGCCCCACCTTCCCCGTGTTCCCCCTCTGTACCAGGCCCACAGAAAAGTCTTAAATGTCCTTCTCCAGAAGTCTTCACCATGGCTGACTTTAGAACTTTCAGCATAGAGTTTCTATAAAGAGTTCAATGTAGATAAACTTTCTCTTTTTGTATTGCCCTGTTATACTTGGCCACTGGCTAAAAAAACTCAGTACTTCTAAGCTAGACAACCCCTAACTAGTTTTTCATAAAATATGTGAACAAGTCCTCTGGCCTTCAGCTGGGGCTTCACAGAAATGGCCACATTTGTAAGATAAAGAAATTACCAACTGGGCTCCGTTGTAACAGCTGGCAGGGGGAAAATAAGAAAGGGAATAAAAAGCTCTCCTCCTCCCAGGTGTCCTTGAAAATTTAACTTGCCCAGAACAGAGGAAAAATCAGAAACATATACTGCTTTTTTGAACTTCTGAAGACTGTAAACTTCTGAGCCCCATCCCTTATATGTTGGGTACACAATTCTGAAACTACCTAAACTTGAGTTTCAGGGGATTAATTGATTACAACAGAAGCAATGCCCTCTGAATCCAGTTGCAACTATATAGGACTGTTTCCCTGTCTTCAGTGCTATCTTAGGTGCCTTGCCTTGTCTGTCCCTACAACAGCATAATTCTATATACTTAAACATTGTTTATGTTTTCATGAAATGGTCAACAAATGTGATTATTTTGAAATGTTGCAGATGTTTCCCAGAAAGCTCTATCATGACGCAGGTTCGTTTGAAGATCAAATAGGGGGGGCATACAACCGGTTCCACTGGGAACTTGTATCCCTCACTTTAGCCATCCTATTAGGAATAGGAGTTGCTGCACGGGTGGGCATAGGAACCACTGCCATTGTCCATGGGACACAACAAATGACCCAATTAGAAGAAGCAATAGAGCAAAACTAAGATATTAGAAACCTCCATCAGAGCTTTGCATGAATCTTTAACCTCTCTCTCTGAAGTTGTTTTAAAGAACAGTTGAGGGTTGGACCTCCTCTTCATTAGAGAAGGGGGCCTTTGTGCTGCATTGAGGGAAGAATGTTGTTTTTATGCTGACCATACTGGAGTTGTAATAAAATCTATGAGTAAATTTAAAAGACACCTTGAAGAGCATCAACAAGAGAGAGAGGCCCAAAAAGGGTGGCTTGAGTCTTGGTTCACACACTCCTCCTGGTTAACTACGTTTTTATCAACCCTGGCCGGTCCAATAATAATCCTCATATTATTGCTAACTATAAAATCCTGTTTGCTCAACCGTGTAATTTCTTTTCTCCAGGCTCAAATTGGACGAGTTAAACTTATGGTAATACCCCACTAGCAGACATAGAATGTGACACCCTCCAATGATCATTTTTATGATTAAAAGTAGCCAGAAGAAGAAGTGGGGAATTAAAGGTTAATAAAATATGTACTTGTCACTTCTTGTTTTTCTGTATGCTTAACAAAACACTATTGAAATCTTGAGAAATGCTTGCAAATCATGTTCCCAGAATGTTCTGTCCCCAACTGCCCAACTGCAGAATGTACTCCCTCACCCAGTTGAATGCAAACCACCCTCTCACCCTGACCCATCAATAAAATTCCCTCCCTGCCCTCTCCAGGGAAAGTATATAAGCTCTATTTAAGCTATTCTCAGGGCTATCTGCTCTATTCAAGTGATCTCTGAGCCCCAGCATGCTGGACACCCAAAAAACCCTTTGATGTTGCAAAAGATAGTCTGTTGGTGGTCTCCTCCTCTGAAGCTCGCCCCACATTTACTTGGATGATTGAATGTAGAAGAGAACATTCAGTCAAAAACGATAGTCTGTAGCATTAGGAAGATAGTCAGTACTTTTATGAAGAAGGGTGAGTATAGGAATTGGAAAAAAACATCTTTAGCAATAGGGTTTCGATTAGAGAGTGAATGTAAATGTCAGCACAGGTGAAGAGTCAGTCACAATGATGAACTGGGGAAAATATGTAGGAAAGCAGATATCAATAGAGACATTACAAAATCAGGCAAAGTATAAAGTGAGTGATAGGATTAGATATTTTGAACAGGGTTGAGTTTAAATATATAATCTTAGGAAGAAACAAATATGTAGTCACAATTAGGATTGACATTTGAGAGCATTAGGCAAATTTCAGGTGGATGAATATTTCTCAGAATAATCTTGTGAATAGTTGATTATAAATCCGCATAATAAACATGAATGAATTTAGGGAGTGTATATAAGACACATATATTTCATATTTTGAAAAATCTGGAGAGTGTATATATATATATATATATATATATATATATATATATATATATATACAAAACACACACACAGACAAAAAAGTAGCAAAATATATGTCAATCAAAATTCATTATAAAATATATATCATCCGCAGATCTAAAAATATTAATTTTACTGAACATGGATTTATGTATAATGCTGTTCAACTAGCAAGCTCAACCATAGGTTGAATATCCAATTCCAACAAGTTTAGTAGGAGTGATCTCTTCTAACAATTTGTATCTGCCAAGTCAGCCACCTCACAAGAATGTACGTGTGGTACCAGGGAGGAATCTATATGTGCATATAAGAATACAGAGAAAGGGAGACAGGAATTCACATATTTGTTAACCTTAAAAATACATGGACAACTATTTCAACAATAAATTGACTTGATTCATAACTCCAACTCTGTATCATGCAAAAGAAAAGTACAACAATACACCAGGCCTACTCTGAACTGCTTGTATTTCGATTCTGTTTGGGTTATTTTTCTCCATCATATTAGAATTAGTAGTCAGAGTCTGGTCTGGTATGGGTTAGAGTCAAGGATTCAGTATTTTGAATGGAAAATAGAAAACTGAATCCAATGTTTATGCAAATATATGCTACAGAAAATTCTTCCCACTCTCCTCCAGAACAATGCCTTGACATTACCTTCGCCCCAAGTAAGACACAATTAGAAGAGAAGAGTTAGAAAATCTGTGAATACCAATCAGGAATGGAAAATGCTCCAGATTTCACATCTTTGGAGGCGGTAGAGGAGTTTCCAAAAGTAAGGGACAGGGTAAACACTCCACAAATATGGAGCTCTGCTGGCCTAAAGACTTTTTGAGAATCTGCCTTTAAGGTTGGGCACTTAAAATATATGTTGTTTTCAGGAGCTTTAGCTTTATTTGTAGTGAGACAATCAATGCTCGATCTGCATCTATGTGACCTGGAGGACATGGTTATGTATTTTTCAATAAAAATGAGGCAGCAGTGCTGAATTCTGTCTTTGTAGGTAAACTGTGGCCACTGAGGTCTAAGTTTCTCCCCGTGTGGACTGTGAAACAACTTGGTCATCCTCCAATTATCGTGGTGTTTCTTGCTGCTGCACTGGGAGTTTGGTATTTGCTTCATTAAATACAACGAGTTCAAATGGGAAACAGTGATGAAGGGATTTCTGTCAGCTGTGGTGTGCAGGGTCTCCAGGAGAATGCACCAACCAGGGTTCTATCCCACGTAGCTTGCCCCCTTGACAATAGCAACATGATTCTGAACATTGCCCTAAAACCTCTCCATATAAAAATATGCCTTTACGTATATGGGTCTGATGGCTGCAGCATGTCAGTCTCAAGCCATTTGGAAGCCAATGGAAGATCCACATGGCCCCACCACAGATGTTTTATCACTCACTTGCGTAACACTTCTCTAGGCCCACTACTCACTAGGCTTCTACTTACCAGCATCTCTGTTCTACACCATTTTCCTGAAACCCAGTCAATCAAGGCCCTGTCTGGTATATTCATGATCATCAACAGGACATCAAAGGTCCTCCAGTGACATCTGGTCATGGGAATTTTAAAAATTTCATGGTAATTATCTAGCAATTTTTCACAGATGAAGTTGGAGGCACTGTGGTTTGCAATTCATTCAGGAACCATTAAAGGGTTAGGAAGCTAATTTCACGGAAAGCTCTGGAGCACTCTCACAGGCAAGGCTACCCAAAGAGTGGCCAAAAAGTCACATGAAGCGAGGCCAATTGAGGTCTATAAAGCGAGGTCCATGTGTGTTTTGAATCTCAATAATGCATGCCAAGTCTTTCAGAATAAAATCATGTAATATCCTGGCTGAGATTCCCAGTGTTCTGTGGAAAGCCAACCTGTGCCTAGATCTCAGGTTCCAATGGCAACTTCATGCCTGGCCTCCTAAAATCCCAACACAATTCATGGCAATACTTCTCTCAGGTCAGTTCCAGAACTCAGTCTATAAGGAGAATCACACCAGAGTTCAAGTCCAGGTGGACCCAGACAACTCTTCCAACCGCGACTCAAATGAAAACAATTAAAACCAAAATACTCCCTCATGGCCCTATTCTTCTTCCATATAGACACTAATCATAACCTCTTCCTGGAGTTTTCCATGAGTTGTGCAGCCCAAGAGAATGTCCAAAATAAGCTTCTTGCACCTCTTTTGCCTAACTTCAGGGTGGCCTGGGCACCCTTCCTGTGAATCAGGAGTGATCAAATAGGCCTGCCCTTAATACTGCTCTGCTTATCCAATTTGAGGCTCTCTGACTGTGGGGTCTAGATTCTTTATGTGAATTGGAGTCATGAGAAAAGCCAAGACAGTGTCCAAAATCAGCTCGCTTGCCCCTCATTTGCCTAAAGTCAGGGTGGCCTGGACACCGTTTCTGTGAACGAGGAGTGATCAAATAAGCCTGCCGTTAATACTTCTGTGTTTCTCCAAATTGACGCCTACTGATTTCAGGTATCAATTCTTTATGTGATTTGGAGTTATGCGAAAACCCAAGCACCTCTGCAGGGAATTGAAGAACTCATTTGACCCAAAGAATCCCTATTCTCACTTGATGGAGTTCAGGAAATTAACAGAGGAATGCAAGAGACTTCATCCATAATGAATGATTTTTTTTTTGCCATTATGGTTTTGGACCCACACATGGGACCATTCTTTAGATCCATCAGGTGCTGAGAATCTAAGTCATAGACACAAACATGGCCAAGAGACTAATTCAGACACATCCCTTCCCAAAGCAATTAAGCAAAGAGCCACAGGTGATGACATTCATTTCCATTTGAAAACTGTTTACTTCAGGCTTCACAAAGTGGTGGATTGAGGCAAAGAACTTCCTGACATTCAGTGCAAAACAACAATAAGTAAGCAAAAGGCCCAAAGCAGGGTTTCTCCACTGAGACTTTCCTGGTAACACTGATATCTGCGTTTTCTGAGATGCTCGCCATTCTCTTCAGCTATCCAGTACATGGCCATGTCACAGAGTTTGGAGGTGGTACATATTTTGGACACAAATCCATGAGCCTATTCTGGATAGTGGCCAGAATTCAGGAAGAAAACAGCAACTTAGAAAGATAGCAGGTGTTGCACATCAAAAAGACAAGCTTCACTCCATTCATATATTGGGAAGGTTGAATTATGGGAAGATTTACACTAGACAGTACACATCCATTAATGCATTCTCTTTTCCAATATCTACAACAACGGACACAGTGGGATACACAGACATAGAAACACTTGCCTTGTCAAATGACTTACTAGAAACTGTCCATTCCAAACCAAACTAACTGCCTTTCCCATCTATTCTCAGAACATGAGACAAAACAATAAACCCATACCCACTCCCACAAAGGCACCTCCTTCCCCCAATTAGGTCTGTGATTATCCAGATTGTCCTCTGACAGGTGGGCCATACTATGTTCCCCTGAAATGGTCCGTCTTCTCTAAGATCTGGTGAAATATAAGTATGAAAACAGAAATCTAGGTATGATTAGAAGCCCAGAAGGGTTTTTCCCTTGATTGGGATACTTAGCTTTGAATTATGCTCTGCAAAGTTGTCTCAGATAATTCGATATACAATGGCATAGGACCTTTTACATTGGATGATTGAATGTAGAAGAGAACATCCAATCAAAAAGGGATAGTCGGTAGGATTAGGAAGATAGTCGGTAGGTTTAGAAAGAAGAGTGAGTATAGGATTTGGACCAAAAGTTCTTTAGCAATAGGGTTTCGATTATAGAGTGAATGTAAATGTCAGCACATATGAAGTGTCAGTCACTAGGATCAACTTGGGAAAATATGTAAAAAAGCAGATATCAATAGAAACATTATGAAATCAGGCAAAGTATAAAGTGAGTGATAGGATTAGACATTTTCAACAGGGTTGAGTTTGAATATATAAATTAGGAAGAAACAAATATGTAGTCACCAATAGGATTGACAATTGACAGCATTAGGCAACCTGGACATGGATGTTTTTAGTAATCCATGTACACTTTACATTTAGGCTTTGGTACAATCATAAATGAGACCTTTACATTTTTTTGTCCAGAATATTACTTTGATTAAATGTATATGTACATCAGGTGACATGAGAATGTCTTCCACCATTTCTGCGAGCAATATATTGAAGATGTAAAATTAGAATCGGGGGTACAAAGAGGTGTACCCTGTATCTATGAATATAGAGATAAAGCATGAATAGACCCTAATGTGAATAAATAATATAACTTTTTTCAACTTTAAAAAATGAATTGATCTAATATCTGAAAAATTACAGGAAATTGTATAATGATATACAATCATTCATTCCAAGCAGTTATACATCTAATGGTAATATTCGTGTTTTGGTTTATCATGAAGAGTGTGTGAGTTTTGCTTCAAAAGTGACTTTGGAAATCGAAAATAATGTGTTTGGAAAG
This sequence comes from Callospermophilus lateralis, assembly GCF_048772815.1. NCBI lineage: Eukaryota > Metazoa > Chordata > Mammalia > Rodentia > Sciuridae > Callospermophilus > Callospermophilus lateralis. The sequence continues at coordinate 8,934,690 of NW_027515613.1, forward strand.
AAGACTCATGAAAATACCAGTAAAGAAACCCTGACAATACATGTGTTCTGAAGCAAAAAGTGATTAAATTTGAAACAAATGCCTATAAATTTGTGAACTTGTGGATGAAATGTATATCCTATGATGTGCAAAAACTGAAGAAATAATAATGTACCAGTGTCGAATACAAATGAATAAAGAATTACATATCATGTCCCATAGGAATCTACTTGCATTGATGTTAGACTGGGTCAGTTACTGTAGAATAATTAGGATTTGTATGCATCATTCCCTGAAGTTAGTTTTCAGTACTAGGAAACAAATATGTATTTCAGGTGGATGAATATTTCTGAGAATAATCTTGTGAAATGTTGATTAAAAATCTTCATACATGAACATGAATGAATTTAGAGAGTGTATATTAGACACATATATTTCATATTTTGAAAAATCTGGAGAGTGTATACACACACACACACACACACAAATAAAAAACACTCACAGACATTAAAAAGTAGCAATATAAATGCCAATCGAAATTCATCAGTAAATATATATCATCCACAGATGCAAAAATGTTTATTTTACTGAACATGAGTTTATGTATAATGTTGTTCTACTAGGACGCTCCCTATAGGTTGAATTTTCAGTTCCAACAGCGTTTAGGAGGAGTGATCTCTTCTCACAATTTGTATCTGCCAAGTCAGCCACCTCACAAAGATGTACGTGTGATACCTGGTAGGATTCTATATATGCATATAAATATACAAGTGTGAATAGGCTAAAGAGAAAGGGAAACATGAATTCTCATATTTGTTAACTTTAAAAACACATGGAGATCTTTTTCTATTAAACATTGAGCAGATTTATAACTCCTACCTTGTATAATGCAAAATGCAAGTCCAACTATACAACATGCCTCCAATGAACTGCTTGTATTTCTATAGGTTTGTGTTATTTTTCTCTATCATATTAGGATGAGTTGTCTGAGTCTAGTAGGTATGGGTTAATATCAGGGATTCAGTATTTCAAAAGGAAAATTGGAAATTGAATCCAATTTGTATGCAAATATATGCTGCACAAATATCCTCATACTCTCATCCAGAACAATGCCTTGAAATTACCTTCACCCCAAGTAAGACACAGTTAGAGGAGAATAGATAGAAAATCAGTGAATACATATCTGGAATGGAAAATGCTCAGGAGTTCACAACCTTGGAGGTTGTAGAGGAGTTTCCAAAAGTAAGGGACAGGGTAAACACTCCACAAACATGGAGCTCTGCTGGCCTAAAAACTTTTAGAGCAACTGCCTCTGAGTTTGGGAACGTGAAAATTATGTTGTTGTCAGGAGAATTGGCTTCCTTTGTAGTGAGACCATCAAAGCTGGGTCTGCCTCTATGTGACGTGGAGGACATGGTATCTTATTTTCCAATGAACATGAGGTAGCAGTGTTGATTTTCTTCTTTTTAGGTAAACTGTGGCCTCTGGGGGCTAAGTGTCTCCCCGTTGGACTGTGAAGCCCTTTGGTCCTCCTCCACTTTTTGTGGGGTTTTTGCTGCTGAACTGGGAGTTTGGTATTTGCTTCATGAAATTCAAGGAGTTCAACTGAGACACAGTGCTGGAGGGAGTTCTGCCATGTGCGGTGGTTCAGAGTCTGCAGAAGAACGCACCAACCACGCTTCTATACCTCAAAGCTTGCCACATTGCATCCTTGTCCATAGCAACCTGATTCTGAACATTGCCCTGAATCCTCTTCATATAACAAGATGCCTTTAATTACAAGGGTCTGCTGGCTGCTTCATGTAATCCACAAGCCATTTGAAAGCCAATGGAAGATCCACATTGCTCCAACAGAGATGTTTTATCACACTCCTGCCCACCAAAGCTCTAGGCCCACTTCTCAGCAGGCTGCAACTTTCTGGCACCTCATTTCTACACCATTTTCATGAAACCCAGTCAAGCAAGGCACTGTCTGGTACATCCATGATCAGCAACAGGACATCCAAAGGTTCTCCAGTGCCACCTGGTCATGGGAATTTCAAAAATTTCATGGTATTTATTTAGACATTTTTCAAGGATGAAGTTGGAGGCACTGTGAGTTTCAATTCATTCAGGAACCAGTAAATGGTGAGCAAGATTATTTCAATGAAAGCTCTGGAGAACCCTCACAGGCAAGACTTCCCAAAGAATGGCCGAAAGGGCACACTAAGCCAGGCCCATTGAGGTCTACAATATGAGGTCCATGTGTGTTTTCACTCTCAACTATGGCTGCCAAGTCTTTCGAATGAAATCATGTGATATCTTGGCTGAAATTCCCAGAGCTCTGTGGAAAGCCACTCTGGGGCTAGATCTCAGTTTCCAAGGGTGACTCTCATTCATGGCCTCTTAAATCACAACACAATACATGGCAATACTTCTCTGAGATCAGTTCCTGAACTCAGTCTATAAGGGGAATCACACCAGAGTTCAAGCCCAGGTAGACCTTGTTATGTCTTCCAACTGTCACACAAATATCCACAATTAAATCCAAAACACTTCCACATGGAACTCATCTTCTTCCATTTACACAATCATCATAACCTCTGGCTGGAGGTTTCCATGAGGGGTGCAGCCCAAGACAGTGTCCAATATAACCTCCCTTGCCCCTCTTTTGCCTAAAATCAGGGTGGCCAGGACATCCTTCCAGTGAACCAAGAGTGATCAAGTAGGCCTGCCATTAATATGGCACTGCTTCTCCAATTTGAGGCCTACTGACTGTGTGTTTTAGATTCTTTATGTGAATTGGAGTCTTGAGAAAAACCAAGCACTTATGGGCTAGCCTCTGCAGGGTTTTGAGGAACACATTTGAACCAAATGATCACTGTTCTCACATGATGGAGAACAGGACACTTACAGAGGAATGCGAGAGACTTCATCCACACTGACTGCTCTTTTGCCCATTTTGGTTTTGGATGCACACATGGGATCCTTCTTTAGATCCATCAGGTGCTGAGAATCTAAGCCACAGTCTCACACAGGGCCAAAAGACTGATTCAGACACATCCCTTTCCAAAGCAATTAAGCAAAGAGCCACAGGTGATGCCCTTTCATTTCCATTTGAAAACTGTTTCTTTAGGCTCTACAATGGTGTGGCCTGAGGCAAAGGCCTTCCTGACATTCAGGGCAACAGAACAATTGATGAGCAAAAGGCCCAAAGCTGGGTTTCTTCACTTAGAATTTCCTGGTCAAACTGATATCTGAGTTTTCTGAGATGCTCCCATTTCTTTCAGCTATCCAGTACATGGCCATGTCACAGAGCTTGGAGGTGGTACATATTTTGGACACAAAACCATGAGCCTATTCTGGAGAGTGGCCAGAATTCAGGAAGAAAACTGGAACTTAAGAAGATTGTTGGAGTTGTCCACCCATAAGTCAAGCCACAGTCCATTCATAAATTGGGCAGAATTCAGGAAGAAAACAGGAACTTAGGAAGATTGTTGGAGTTGTCCACCCATAAGTCAAGACGCAGTCCATTCATAAATTGGGCAAGTTGAGTCTAGACAGGACACATCCAATGATTCATTCTCTTTTCTAATATCTAAAACCACGGACACAGTGGGATACACAGACAAAGAAACACTGGCCTTGTCAAACGACTTACCAGAAACAGTTCACTCCAAACCAAACAAACCGCCTTTCCTACCTATTCTCAGAACATGAGACAAAATCTCAAACCCACACCCACACACACAAAGGAAGCTCCTTCCCCCAAGTAGGTCTGTGACTATTGGGAGTGTCCTCTGACTGGTGGGCCAAAATATGTTCTGATGAAATCGCCTGTCCTGTGTCACATATGGTCTCCTTGGCCAAATCTGTGAAGTTGTCACTAGCCAGCGGTGAGCCACTACCTGCTTTCTCAGGAAAGGCCCCTCTTTAGAGCTTTCCTGACATTTGTTCATCCTCACCTCAGTAGGTACCAAGAAAGACTGACTCTGTCCTTGGTAAATCCAAAAAATACGACCACTGGGACTGGGACTGAGACTGGCTCTGGGTGCCTGGCTTCCCGGATTCCAAGTTCAGAGAGTTCCATCACCAAGGAAGTGAGGTGAGATTACTTCCTTCAGGAATTCTTTGAGGTCATTGCCTTGGCAACCACTTTGTCCTAACTGTTGCTTACAATACTCCTATGAGATGGAGGCTGCCCTTTCTTCCTGTGACACTTTTACAAGTTAGAATGGTATATCAACCATAGGGACCCCGGAACAGCTCTCCACACATGCCTGGTTTGGTCTATCTTCTCAACATTAACAAGAGAGAGGCTTATTCAGACACAACCCTTCATCCTGGGAAGGTTGTTTGCGATGGAAGATGACATTTGCTCTCTCAGGTCCTTGATAGCTGCCTACATATTCTCCAGGGATCAAGTCTGCATGGACATTTGAGGTTCTCAGCAGGAGGAAGATACCCTACATTCCTGTATTGTAAGACGAACTCTGTCCCTGCTCTTCTGCAAAGTTAGATTAAGGTAAGAGTGTATGGTTAGGGTTAATAACATGTTCGATTTGGGTTACGAATCATTGCGAAGGATGATTAATAGTATTGGGAACCTGCGATATTTATAAGATTATAGAGGTGAAATATAAGTATGGAAACAGAAATCTAGGTAAGATTTGAAGCCCAGAAGGGCATTAGGCCCTTGATTGGGATACTTAGCTTATAATTACGTTCTGCACAGATGTCTCAGATAAATCGATAATCAATGGCATAGGACCTTACACCATGGATGATTGATTTTAGAAGAGAACATCCACTCAAATTGAGATAGTCGGTGGGATTAGGAAGGTAGTCAGTAGGTTTAGGAAATAGAGTGAGTATAGGATTTGGGGCAAAAGTTCTGTAGGAATAGGGTTTTTGTTATAGAGTGAATGTAAATTTCAGCACATGTGAAGAGTCAGTCACATGATGAACTGGGGAAAATATGTAAAAAGGAAAATATCAATACAGACATTATGAAATGAGGCAATTATACAGTGAGTGATAGGATTAGACATTTTCAATAGGGTTGAGATTGAATACATAATCTTAGGAAGAAACAAATATGTCGTCACCAATAGGAATGACATTTGAAAGCATTAGGCAACCTGGACATTTATCGTTTTAGTAATCCATGTTCACTTTCCATTTAGGATTTGGTACAATCATAAGTGCGATCTTTGCATTTTGTGCCCAGAAAAATATTGTGATCAAATGTGTATGTAGATCATATGACATGAGTATTTCTTCCACCATTACTGGGAGCAATATTTGAAGACATATAAATTAGTATTGGGGGTACAAAGTGGTGTACCCTGTGTCTTTGAATATAGAGATAATGCATGAATAGACCATACTGTGAATAAATATTATAACTGGTTCCACTTTAAATAATGGATTGAATTGATATCTGAAAATATATAGGAAATCATATATTGACATACAATCATTCACTCCAACCAGTTATATATCTAATGGTAATCTTAGGGTTATTGTTTATCATGAAGTGTGTGTGAGTTTTGTTTCAAAAGTGATTATGGAAATCGAAAATAATATGTTTGGAAAAAAGTCTCATAAAAAGACCAATCAAGAAATATGGAGGAATTCATGTGTTCTGAAGCAGGAAGTGATTGAAAGTGAAACAAGTGCCTATAAATTTTCTAAATTGTGAATGAAATATATATCCTGTTATGTGCATAAACTGATGAAATAGTAATGTACCAGTGTTGAATAAAAGTGAACGTCAAAATACACATCATGTCCAATAGGAATCTACTTGCATTGATGTTAAACTGGGTCAGTTACTGTAGAAATATTAGAATTGCATGCATTATTCACCAAAGAGAGTTTTTTTTTTATTTTTATTTATGGTTGTTCAAAACATTACATAGTTCTTGATATATCATATTTTACACTTTGATTCAAGTGGGTTATGAACTCCCATTTTTACCCTGTATACAGATTGCAGAATCACATCAGTTACACATCCATTGATTCACATATTGCCATACTAGTGTCTGTTGTATTCTGCTGCCTTTCGTATCCTCTACTATTCCCCCTGGCCTCCCCGCCCCTCCCCACTTCTCTCTCTACTCCCTCTACTGTAATAAATTTCTCCCCCTTGTATTATTTTTCCCTTTCCCCTCAATTCCTCTTGTATGTAATTTTGTATAACCCAGAGGGTCTCCTTCCAATTCCATGCAATTTCCCTTCTCCCTCCCTTCCTCCTCTCATCCCTGTTTAATGTTAATCATCTTGTCATGCTCTTCATCCCTATCTGTTCTTAGTTACTCTCCTTATATCAAAGATGACATTTGGCATTTGTTTTATAGGAATTGTGTAGCTTCACTTAGCATAATCTAGTCTAATGCTATCCATTTCCCTGAAAATTCTATGATTTTTTATTTTTCAATGCAAAGTAATAATCCATTGTGTATAAATGCCACATTTTTTTTATCCATTCTTCTATTGAAGGGCATCTAAGTTGGTTCCACAGTCTTGCTGTTGTGAATTGTGCTGCTATGAACATCGATGTAGCAGTGTCCCTGTAGCATGCTCTTTTTAGGTCTTTAGTGAATAGACCAAGAAGGGCAATAGCTGGGTCAAATGGTGGTTCCATTCCAAGCTTTCCAAGAAATCTCCATACTGCTTTCCAAATTGGCTGCACCAATTTGCAGTCCCACCAGCAATGTACAAGTGTACCTCTTTTCCCACATCCTTGCCAGCACTTCTTGTTGTTTGACTTCATAATGGCTGCTAATCTTACTGGAGTGAGATGGTATCTTAGGGTGGTTTTGATTTGCATTTCTCTGACTGCTGGAGATGGTGAGCATTTTTTCATGTACTTGTTGATTGATTGTATGTCCTCATCTGAGAAGTGTCTGTTGAGGTCCTTGGCCCATTTGTTGATTGGGTTATTTGTTATCTTATTGTCTAATTTTTTGAGTTCTTTGTATACTCTGGATATTAGGGCTCTATCTGAAGTGTGAGTAGTAATGATTTCTTTCCAGTATGTAGGCTCCCTATTTACCTCTTATTGTTTCTTTTGCTGAGAAAAAACTTTTTTAGTTGAGTAAGTCCCATTTGTTGATTCTAGTTATTAACTCTTGTACTATAGGTGTCCTATTGAGGAATTTGGAGCCCAACACCACAGTATGTACATCGTAACCAAATTTTTCTTCTATCAGACAGTGTGTCTCTGATTTGATATCAAGGTCCTTGATTCATTTTGACTTAACTTTTGTGCATGGTGAGAAAAAGGGATTCAGTTTCATTTTGTTATATATGGATTTTCAGTTTTCCCAACACCATTTGTTGAAGATGCTATCCTTCCTCCATTGCATGCTTTTAGCTCCTTTATCAAATATAAAATAGTTGTAGTTTTATTGATTGGTTTCTGTGTCCTCTATTCTGTACCATTGGTCCACCTGCCTGTTTTGGTACCAGTACCATGCTATTTTTGTTACTATTGCTCTGTAGTATAGTTTGAAGTCTGGTATCGCTATACCGCCTGATTCACACTTCCTGCTTAGCATTGTTTTGCAATTCTGGGTCTTTTATTTTTTCATATGAATTTCATGATTGCTTTCTCTATTTCTACAAGAAATGCCTTTGGGATTTTGATTGGCATTGGATTAAACCTATAGAGAACTTTTGGTAATATCGCCATTTTGATGATGTTAGTTCTGCCTATCCATGAACAGGGTATATTTTTACATCTTCTAAGATCTTCTATTTCTCTCTTTAGGGTTCTGTAGTTTTCATTGTATAAGACTTTCACCTCTTTTGTTAGGTTGATTCCCATTTTTTTTTTAGGATATTGTGAATGGAGTGGTTGTCCTCATTTCCATTTCAGAGGATTTGTCACTGATATACAGGAATGCCTTTGATTTATGCGTGTTGATTTTATATCCTGCCACTTTGCTGAATTCATTTATTAGCTCTATTAGTTTCTTTGTAGAACCTTTTGGGTCTGCTAGGTATAGAATTATGTCATCTGCAATAGTGATAATTTAAGTTATTCTTTTCCTATTTATATGCCTTTAATTTCTTTCATCTGTCTAATTGCTCTGGCCAGTCTTTTGATAACTATATTGAACAAAAGTGGTGAGAGCAGGCATCCCTGTCTTGTTCCAGATTTTAGAGGGAATGTCTCCAATTTTTCTCCATTCAGAATGATGCTAGCCTGCGGTTTAGCATAGATTGCTTTTACAATATTGAGGAATGTTCCTGTTATTCCTAGTTTTTCTAGAGTTTTGAACATAAAGGGATGCGGTACTTTGTCGAATGCTTTTTCTGCATCTATCTAGATGATAATATGGTTTTTATTTTAAGTCTATTGATGTGGTGAATAACATTTATTGATTTTCGTATATTGAACCCTCCTTGCATCCCAGGGATGAATCCTACTTGATCATGGTGCACATTTTTTTGATATGTTTTTGTATCTGATTTGCCAGAATTTAATTTAAGATTTTTGCATTTAGGTTCATTAGAGATATCGGTCTTTAGTCTTCTTTCTTTGAAGAGTCTATCTGGTGTAGGAATCAGGGTGATATTGGCCTCGTAGAATGAATTTGGAAGATCTCCCTCTTTTTCAATTTTCTGAAATAGCTTTAAAAGTATTGGTATTAGTTCATATTTAAAGGTATTGTAAAACTCTGCTGTATACCCATACGGTCCTAGGATTTTCTTAGTTGGTAATCTTTTGATGGTTTTTTTTTATTTCCTCAATTTATATTGGTATGTTTAGGTGTCTATATCCTCCTAACTCACTCTGGTCAGATCATATGACTTAAGAAATTTTTTGATGCCTTCACTATCTTCTATTATTTTAGAGTATAAGGATTCAAAGTAATTTCTGATTATCTTCTGTATTTCTGAAATATCTGTTGTGATATTGCCTTTTTCATCCCGTATGATAGTAATTTGAGTTCTCTCTCCTCATCGTTAGCATGGCTAGGGGTCTGTCCATTTTATTTATTTTTTCTTCCAATTGGTGTGACGTGTCTACCATGCCCGTGGACCCCTGTGGTGTTCTGCCAATCAGTTGCAGGTCTGCCTACCTTGCAGGCATGGGCGGCGGCACTGCTCTACTCCTACTCCAATTGGGGTGACGTGACTACCACGCCGGCGGGCCGCTGTGCCTGGTCCGCCGGTTGGTCGCAGGTCTGCCTACCTTGTGAGCACGGGCTACAGATCTGTTCTGCCCCTACTCCAAATATGGTAAAGTGTCTGCTGCGCCAGCCTGCCGCTGGGCCTCTTCTTCTGGTCAGGTGCAGGTCTGCTACCTTGCGGGCGCGGGTGGTGGCTCTGCTCTGCCCCTACTCCAATTGGTGTGTCGTGACTACCATGCCGGCAGGTTGCTGTGCCTGTTCTGTGCGTGGGCGAAGGCTCTGCTCTGCCCCTACTCCTATTGGGGTGATGAGACTACCATGCTGGTGACCCACTGGGATTTTACTAGGCGTGGGAGAAGGCTCTGCTCGGCAACTACTCCAATTGGGGTGACGTGACTACCACACCTGCGGGTCGCTGGGCCTGTTCTGTGCACGGGCGGCGGCTCTGTTCTGCCTCTACTCCAATTGGGTTGACGTAACTACCATGCAGGTGTGTCACTGGGTCTGTTCCAGTTGCGGGCAGCTGCTCTGCTCTGCCCCTCTGGCTTGATGACAAAGTGAGAGAGACCCGGGTGTTTGTGACTCACTTTCTTCACCAGGAGACCAACTGTTTCTGTCACTGCTGGTATCAATGAAGTTATCTCCTCTGCTGCTTTCTGATGACATCAGAAATTTGCCATGTTGTTATCCCATGTGAAAGGCAGCATTTTGTTCCCTTTTCTGGGTGACCAAAGCAATGAGTGAGTCCTGACCGGCCCTCACAAGCCGTGTCTCAATCCTGTTGCCACTGCCTATGAAGGCTCGGTTGATATTTACCTCCACAGTATTCAGCAAGACCCGGACCGAGAAGCAGTTTCCGCTGGTTCTTTAGCCCTGGGCCAGATCAGTTCCGAGAGGTGGAATTCGGCCGCTCTGAGCTTTGTGTATGTTCTAATAGGAGCAGGCTCCAAGACGGAGTTTCTGCAGGTTCTTTAGCACTGAGCCTGAGTAATTTGTCTGCAACACAAAGGTGAATGGCATCCTGAAATTACCTGTTCTATAGCTGAATGAGCTTCGATCAGTCAAAAACAGGGATGGTGACATCAGCTCTACAAGATAGTGGCCGCTGGCTTCCTCTGTGGTCTGACCGGTGTGGAGAACCGAATTGGACCGCATCCTTCCCCATCTCAAACAAAGAATTCAGCACTTAGCACAGTGATTGCATACCTGGCAGGAGCCCACAGAATCCACACCGCTGTATATTTGCATTGCTATCTCTTCGTTTCCCAGTGCGCGCCGCAGACTCTAGCCACAGACCGATTTCCTGAATAAGCAGCATGACGCTCCATGCGGACAAATCACTCGTGTTTGAGCTCGCGTAGCTGATCCTCGTGAGATGGAAATATGTCCACTAGGTTTTGGAGCACCCCAATTTTGCTGGAAATTTCTAACAAGATATATTTTAGCGGTTATAACTCGTCATTCTCCCGCACAGTGACGCGGTACATGGGGGTGATGCACTCCCTTCACCACCATCATATGATCCCCCGAAGTTAGTTTTCAGTACTAGGAAACAAATATGTATTTCAGGTGGATGAATATTTCTGAGAATATTCTTGTGAAAACATGATTATAAATCCACATACATGAATATGAATGAATTTAGGGAGTGTATAATAAGAAAAATATACTTCATATTTTGAAAAATCTGGAGAGTGAATATATATATATATATATATATATATATATATATATATATATATATACACTCACAGACATTAAAAAGTAGCATTATGTATGCCAATCGAAATTCACATGAAATAATATATCATCCACAGATCCAAAAATATTCATTTTAATGAACATGGATTTATGTTGTTCAACTAAGAAGCTCACTCATATGTTGTATTTTCAGTTCCAATAGCATTTAGTAGGAGTGATCTCTTCTCACAATTTGCATCTGCCAAGCCAGCAACCTCACAAAATGTACGAGTGATACCAGGTAGAATTCTAAATGTGCATATGAAAATACATGTGATGAATAGGCTACAGAGAAAGGGAGACAGTTATTCACATATTTGTTAACTTTTAAAACACATGGAGAACTATTTCAATTAAAATTCGCTAGATTTATAACACCTACCATTTATCATACGAAAGGCAAGTCCAACTATACACCATGCCTCCTGTGAACCTCTTGTATTTCTATTCTGTTTGAGTTATTTTTCTCCACCATATTAGGATTAGAAGTCAAAGTCTAGTAGGGTATGTGTTAGTGTCAGGGATTCAGTATTTTGAATGGAAAATTGGAAAATGTATCCAATGTGTATGCAAATATGTGCTACACAAAAAATTCCCACTCTCATTCAGCACAATGCCTTGACATTACCTTCGCCCCACATAAGACACAATTAGAGGAGAAGAGTTTGAAAATCTGTGAATACATATGTGGAATGAAAAATGCTCAGGAGTTCACAAATTTGCAGGTGGTAGAGGAGTTTCCAAAAGTAAGGGACAGGGTAAAAACTCCACAAACATGAAGTTCTGCCAGCCTAACATCTGGAGAAACTGCCTCTGAGGTTGGGAAATGAAATATATGCTGTTGTCAGGAGCATTAGTTTCATTTGTTGTGAGACCATCATAGCTGAGTCTTCATCTATGTGATCTGGATGACATGGATTCTTATTTTCCAATGAACATGAGGCAGCAGTGCTGAATTTTCTATTTGTAGGTAACCTGTGGCCACTGGGGTCTAAATGTCTCCCCTTGTGGACTGTAATTCCATTTGGTCATCCTCCACTATTCGTGGTATTTCTTGCTGCTGCACTGGGAGTTTGGTATTTGCTTCATGAAATACAAGGAGTTCAACTGGGACACAGTGCTGAAGTGAGTTCTGTCAAGTGTGGTGGGTCAGGTTCGTCAGGAGAATGCACCAACCAGGCTTCTATCCCACATAGCTTGCCCCATTTTCCATAGCAACCTGATTCTGAACATTGCCCTAAAACCTCTCCATATAACAATATGCTTTTACATATAAGGGTCTACTGGCTGCAAAATGTCAGTCACAATCCATTTGGAAGCCAATGGCAGATCCACATGCCCCCACCACAGATGTTTTATTACACACCTGCCATCCACTACTCTAGTACAACTACTCAGCAGGATCCAACTTACTGGCATCTCTGTTAAACACCATTTTCATAAAACCCAGTCAATCAAGGCACTGTCTTGTATACTCATGATCAGCAACAGGACATTCAAATGTTCTCCAGAGCTACCCGGTCATGGAAATTTCAAAAATTTCATGGTATTGATCTAGCCAATTTTCAAGGATGAAGTTGGAGGCACTGTGGATTTCAATTCACTCAGAAACCATTAAATGGTGAGGAAGCTCATTTCAATGAAAACTCTGGAGAATTCTTACAGGCAAGGCTTCCAAAAGTGCCCAAAAGTCAGATTAAGCCAGGACCATTGAGGTCTACAATGTATTTTCCATGTGTGATTTGACTCTCAAATATGGCTGCCAAGTCTTTAAGAATAATATCATGTGATATCCTGGCTGAGATTCCCTGTGCTCTGTGGAAAGTCACCTTGGGCCTAGATGTCACTTTCCAAGGACAACTCTCATGCATGGCCATCTAAAATTCCAACACAATTCCTGGCAATAATTCTCTGAGATCAGTAAAAGAACTCAGTCTCTAAGGGGAATCACACCAGAGTGCAAGCCTAGGTGGACCCAGTGATCTCTTCCAACCGCCAGACATATGTCCACAATTAAAACCAAACACTCTCACATGGCCCTCATCTTCTTCCATATAGACACTCATCATATCCTCTGGCTGGAGGTTTCCATAAGGGACGCATCCCACGACAGTGTCTAAAATAAGCTCCCTGCCCCTCATTTGCCTAAAGTCAGGGTGGCCTGGACTCTCTTCCTGTGAACCAGGAGTGATCAAATAGGCCTGCCTTTAATATTGCTTGGCTTCTCCAACTTGAGGCCTTCTAGCTTTGGGGTTTAGATTCTTTAAGTGAATTGGAGTCATGAAAATCAAGCACCTATGGCCTAGCCTCTGCAGGGCTTTGAAGAACTCATTTGACCCAAAGGATCCCTATTCTCACTTGATGAATATCAGGAACCTACCAGAGGAAGGCAAGAGAGTTCCTCAACAATATCTGATCTTTTTGCCATTTTGGTTTTGGATGCACGCATGGGATCTATCTTTAGATCCATCAGGTGCTGAGAATCTAAGCCACAGCCTCACACAGGGCCAACAGGCTGATTCAGACATATCCCAATCCTAAGCAATTAAGCAAAGAGCCACAGGTGATGCCCTTTCATTTCCATTTGAAAACTCTTTTCTTCAGGCTTCACAAAGTGGTGGCTTGAGGCAAAAAACTTCCTGACATTCAACAGAACAATAGGTAAGCAGAAGGACCAAAGCAGGGTTTCTCCACTGAGACTTTCCTGGTCAACAGATATCTGAGATTTCTGAGATGCTAGCCATTTCCTTCAGCTTCCAGTACATAGCAATGTCACAGATCTTGGAGGCGGTACAAATCTTGGACACAAAACCATGATACTATTCTGGAGAGTCGCCAGAGTTGAGAGAGAAAACAGGAAATTAGGAAGCTTGTAGGTGTTGCCCATCCATAAGGCAAGCCAGAGTCCACTCATTAATTGGGCAGGATGAATGCTGGGAAGCTTTCTACTAGACAGAACACATCCATTGATGCATAGTCTTTTCTAATGTCTACAACAATGGACTCAGTGGGATACACACACACATAGGAACACTCGCCTTGTCAAAGGACTTAATACAAATATTCCACTCCATACCAAACAAACCGCCTTTCCTACCTATCCTCAGAACATGAGACAAAACCACAAACTCACACCCACACCCACAAAGGCACCTCCTTCCCCCTAGTAGGTCTGTGACTCCCCGGAGTATCCTCTGACTAGTGAGCCATACTATGTTCCTCCAAAATGACCTCTCCTGTCTCAGATCATGTCTGCTTGGCCAACTCTGTGAAGTTCTCAAGAGCCAGCGGTGAGGCACTACCTGCCTTCTCAGGAAAAGCCCCTCTTCAGAGGTTTCCTGGCATTTGGCCTTCCTCACATCTGTAGGTACCAAGAAAGACTGACTCTGTCCTTGGTAAATCCAAACATGTCAGACCACTGGGACTAGGACAGAGACTGTCTCTGGGTGCCTGGCTTCCTGGATTTCAAGTTCAGAGAGTTCCATCACCAAGGAAGTGAGGTGAGATCACTTCCTTCAGGATCTGAATTATGTCACTGCCTTGGCAACCACTTTGTCCTAACAGTTGCTTCCAAAATACTATGAGGTGGAGGCTGCCCTGATTTTCATGGGACACTTTCTCTAGTTAGAATGTTATATCAACCGTAAGCACCCGGGAACAGCTTCCACACAGGACTGGTTTGGTCCATGTTCTATACATTAAGAAGAGAGAGATTGATTCAGACACAACCCTTCATCCTGACCAGGATGATTGCCATGGAAGATGACTTTTGCTTTCTGAGGTAATTCATAGCTGCCTTCATCTTCACCAGGGATCACTTCTGCATGAACATTTGAGTTTCTCAGCAGGTGAACATCCCCTAGATTCCTGTAGTTTAATACACACACTGTTCCTGCTCTCCTGCAAAGTTAGTGTATGGTTAGGGTTAATAATATGTTCGACTTGGGTTAGGAATCATTCTGCAGGATGAATAATGAGATTGGGAACCTGCGATATTTATAAGAATATATAGGTGAAATATATGTATGAAAACGGGAATCTAAGAAGGATTTGAAGCCCAGAAGGGCATTGAGCCCTTGATTTGGATACTTAGTGTTGAATTATGTTCTGTACAATTGTCTCAGTTAAATCGAAATACAGTGGCATAGGACCTTGTACCTTGGATGATTGAATGTAGAAGAGAACATCTAGTCAAAAAGGGATAGTCAGTAGGATTAGGAAGATAGTCACTAGGTTTAGGAAGAAGAGTGAGAATATGATTTGGAATAAAAAGCTTCTTTAGCAATAGGGTTTCATTGGGAGAGTGAATGTAAATGTCAGCACATGTGAAGAGTTAGTCACAATGATGAACTGGGGAAAATGTGTAGGAAAGCAGGTGTCAATAGAGACATTATGAAATCAGGCAAAGTATAAAGTGAGTCATAGGATTAGACATTTTCAACAGGGTTGAGTTTGAATACATAATCATAGGAAAAAACAAATATGTCGTCATGAATGGGAATGACATTTGAGAGCATTAGGCAACCTGGACATGGATGTTATTAGTTATCCACGTTCACTTTCCTTTTAGGCTTTTGTACAATCATAAGTGTTACATTTTTATGTTTTTTTTGTTCAGAATATTACTGTGATAAAATGTATATGTAGATCAGGTGACATGAGTATTTCTTTCACCATTTTTGGGAGCAATATTTTGAAGACGTATACATTAGTATTAGGGGTACAAAGAGGTGTACCCTGTGTCTATTAATATAGAGATAATGCATGAATAGACCATACTATGAATAAATAACGTAACTGATTCCACTTTAAATAATGGATTGAATTGATATGTGAAAATATATAAGAAATCTTATATTGATATACAATCATTCATTCCAACCAGTTATATATCTAATGGTAATATTAGGATTATGGTTTATGAAGAATGGTGTTGGAGTTTTGCTTTATACGTGATGATGTTAAACAAAAATAATGTGTTTGGAAAGAAGTCTCATGAAAAGACCAGTCAAGAAACATGGAGGGATACATGTGTTCTGAATCAGGAAGTGATTGATCGTGAAACAAATGCCTATAAATTTTCTAATTTGTGACTGAAATATATATCCCATGATGTGCATAAACTGAAGACATAGTAACGTACAAGTGTTGAATAAAAATGAAAGTCAAAATACACATCATGTCCCCTAGAAATCAACTTGCATTGATTTTAAACTGGCTAAGTAACTGTAGAAATATTAGGGTTTGTATGCACCATTCACTGAATTTAGTTTTCAGTACTAGGAAACAATATGTATTTCAGGTGGATGATTATTTCTGAAAATAATCTTGTGGAAAGTTGATTATAAATCCACAGATATGAATATGAATGAATTTAGGGAGTGCATAATAAGACACATATATTTCATATTTTGAAAAATATAAAGAGTATATATATATATATATATATATATATATATATATATATATATACATATACATATATATACACACACACGCAAAAGCACAGATATTAAAAAGTAGCAATACAGGAGATCCATTATGAAGGCAGGCATGGAGAAATCAAGTCTCTGATCTCTTCAGCTGCGTGGGCATAGGGAGTCGTAAACTGTCTGAATGCTGTTTGCTCAGAATCACTAGGCAATATTGACCTGTTGTGAATCTGGGGTGAACAGTCTGGGCCCCTCAGAACACACACAAAGCCCGGATTGGCTGCATTCAAGCTTAGATTCATCTGGTTTTTGTGACTCAGCACTAACATTCCCCCTGAAATAACTGGTCAGGCTTTCTGAATTGAGAGTTAAAAGCCAACTGAGCCTTCATAGGCAGTGGCCACAGGATTGAAATGGGGCTTGGGAGAGATAGTCAGGACCCACCTGTTGCATTGGTCACCCAGCAAAGGGAACGAACGGTCACCATTTGAATGGGATACCACCATGGCAGAGAACTGACGTCACAGGCGGAGGAGATAACTTCATTGAAACCAGCGCGACAAGTGTGTAATCCCATTGCCATATCTCTCAACACCGCAGGGAAACCTCAAGGGCCCTTCCCACCTCTGCCGTAATGGCCCCTCCCAGCTCTCCAAGGAGCTCGATACCCAGACCTAGGGAATCAAGATTGGCTCGGGACTCGCGGCGTGGAATTCCCTGCTACCGCTCCCACCAGTGCTGACAATTGAGGTCTCTTACACCACCTACCGGGGCCATGGCTCCTGAAGGGCAAGCAAATTCGCTGGAGGTTCTCAGCCCCAAGCTCTACAAACTTAGGGTTTGAGGAAGGCAAACAAGGAGAGTGTGCCCAGGCGTTCATGGAAACAGGGCTACCAGGAGCAGAGGCCTGGCTTGTAACCAGTATTGTGGTGAGCATCACAGGTGAGTGGGGCCTGGCTTGAGGAAGCACAAGAGAAAGCCCTAGGCACTCAGAATTGGAGACCCGCCCAGTCTGGGAGGAAGAGCTGCTGCACAGTGATTGGTTCTCACTTATTGAGAGGAGAAGCTTGGCCCAGTGCGCACAGCTCCACCTACTGGAAGAGAAGTTATTTGAACTCTAGGACTGCATGTATTATTATTATTATTTTATTTGTTTTTTTTCTTTCATTTTCATTTTTGTTATTGTTGTTCTTTAACTTTTTTAAATGTTTTTATTTTTTAATTTTTTTATTTTATTATTATTATTATTATTTTAAATTTTAATTTTCAATTTTTTAATCATCATCATTACTTAAAACTTTCTTTATTTATTTTCTATTTTTTTCTTTTGTCTTTTCATTTCTTTTCATTTTTCTTATTCCCCCTTTCTTGAATTCTACCTGCCTACTCTCATTCTCTTTAGTGACTTCTCCCTTCCCTTCTAATATCTTTCCTCCCAAGCATCAAATAAATTTATAAGAGTAAGCAGTAACTCAGTAGTCAAACAGAAGAAGAAGTAACATGAGCAGCATATAAAAACAAGGAAGAAAAGGAGTACGAACAATGAAGGACAGCCTAAATATTCAAGAGCACCTAGAGTCATCAGAAAAACGGTCATATAAAGAACTCAAGTAATACCTTAGACAGATGGAATGGAACCTTAAAGAGGATACGAGACAGCAAAAACAAACAGTGATACAACGCATTGAAAATGAATTACATAAACAGATAAAATGAGAAATTAAGCATCTTTATCAGGAGATAGAGATTATTAGAAAAATCAAACAATAATTCTAGAAATCAAGGAAATGATAAACCAAATTAAAAACTCAATTGAGAGTATCACTAACAGAGTAGAGCAAGTAGAAGACAGAATGTCAGATAATGAAGACAAAATATATCATCTTGAAAAAAGTCTAGCCAACAAAGAAATGCTGTAAAAAATTATGAGAAAACATTCAAGAGATATGGGATAACATAAAAAAAACAAACTAATGAGTCATATGGATAGAGGAAGGTACAGAGATTAAAACCAAGGGAATGAGAAACCTGGTGAATGAAATAATTACAGAAAACTTTCCAGAAATAAAAATGGAAACGGATAAACAAATTGTAGATGATTACAGGACACCGAGCACACAAAATCACAGTAGACCAATGCCAAGACACATTGTTATAAAGATATCCAATATACAGAACAAAGAGAAAATATTAAAAGCTACCAGAGAAAGGAGGCAGATTACAATCATTACAATCAGGGGTAAACCAAAAAGTTTAACAATGGATTTTTCATCATAGACGCTGGAAGTGAGAAGATCCTGGAACAACGTACTTCAAACACTGAAAGACAATGGATGCCAACCAAGAATTATGTATCCAGCAAAATTAAGCTTAAGATAAGACAACGAGATAAAAATATTTCATGATAAACAAAAGCTAAAAGAATTTCAGCCAGATAACCAGCATTGCAAAGCATCTTGAGCAAAACACTACACGAGGAAGAAATGAAAATCAACAACGAAAACCATCAGTGAGAAGTGCCTCAATAATGACAGAGGGAAGGGGAAAAGCAAATCATGGAGAATCAAACTAATTAAAAAATATATATATATAAAAACATGGGTGGCAGTACAAACCATATATCAATAGTAACTCTAAATGATAATGGCTTAAACTCTCGAATAAAGTGACATTGGCTTGTAACTTGAAATAAAAAAAAACAAATCCAACAATATGTTGCCTCCAAGGGACACATCTGAATGGAAAAGACATACACAGGCTGAAGGTGAAAGATTGGGAAAATTTATACCATGCGCACGGTCCTCGTAAGCAAGCAGGGGTGGCCATCCTCCTATCGAATAAAATCGACCTCAAGACTAATTTAATCAAAGGGATAAGGAAGGACTTTATATACTGTTAAAAGAAACCATTCACCGACAAGACATAACAATTATCAATATTCACGCAGCAAATAATGGTGCTGCGACGTTCATAAAACAATTTATCCTCAAGTTCAAGAATCAAATAGACCACAATACAATAATTATGGGTGACTTCAACTCACCTCTCTCACCATTGGACAGATCCTCCAAACAAAAGTTGAATAAAGAAACTATAGAACTCAATATCACAATCAATACCCTATACTTAACTGACATATATAGAATATATCAACCATCATCAAGTGGATATACTTTTTTCTCACCAGCACATGGATCCTTCTCAAAAATAGACCATATGTTATGCCATAGGGCAACCCTCAGTAAATATAAAGGGGTGGAGATAATACCATGAAGTTTTTGTGATCATAATGGAATGAACCTGGAAACCAATGATAAAGAAGGAAGAAAAAATCATACATCACATGCAAAATGAAGAATATGTTACTGAATGATCAATGGGTTACAGAAGACATAAAGGAGGAAATCCAAAAATTCTTAGAGATAAATGAAAATACAGACACAACATATCAGATTCTATGGGACACAATGAAAAGAAGTTTTAAGAGGTAAATTCATCGCCTGGAGGTCATTCCTCAAAATAGAAAAAAAAAACAAACAAACAAATGAGCTCACACTTCATCTCAAAGCCCTAGAAGAAGAAGAGCAAAACAACAGAAAATGTAGCAGAAGGAAAGAAATAATTAAAATCATAGCGAAATTGAAACAAAAGAAACTATTGAAAAAATTAACAAAACTAAAAGGTGCTTCTTCAAAAAGATAAATAAGATCGACAGACCCTTAGCCATGCTAACGAAGAGAAGAACAGAGAGAACTCAAATTACTAACATACGGGATGAAAAAGGCAATATCACAACACATGCTACATAAATACAGAAGAAAATTAGAAATTATTTTGAAAAACTGTATTCCAATAAAATAGAAAATAGTGAAGACATCGATAAATTTCTTAAGTCATATGATTTGACCAGACTGAGTCAGGAGGAAACACACAATTTAAACTGACCAATATCAATGGATGAAGTAGAAGAAGCAATCAAAAGACTACCAACCAAGAAAAGCCCAGGAACGGATGGGTATACAGCAGAGTTTTACAAAACCTTTAAAGAAGAATTAATACCAATACTTTTCAAGTTATTCAGGAAATAGAAAAACTGGAAGCTCTGCCAAATTCATTCTATGAGGCCAACATACCCATATTCTGAAACCAGACAAAGACACCTCAAAGAAAGAAAACTACAGACCAATATCTCTGATGAACCTAGATGCAAAAATCCTCATTAAAATTCTGGCGAATTGGATACAAAGGCACATCAAAAAAATTGTGCACCATGATCAACTTGAATTCATCCCTGGGATGCAAGGAGGCTTCAATATATGGAAATCAATAAATGTTATTCACAACATCAATAGACTTAAAGATAAGAACCATATGATCATCTTGATAGACGCAGAAAAACCATTCAACAAAGTAGAGCATTCCTTTATGTTCAAAACATTTTAAAAACTAGGGATTACAGGAACTTACCTCGACATTGTAAAAGATAACTATGTTAAGCCTCAGGCTAGCATCATTCTGAATGGAGAAAAATTGAAGGCATTCACTTTAAAATCTGGAACAAGGCAGAGATATCCTCTATCACCACTTCTATTCAATATAGTTCTCGAAAAACTGGCCAGAGCAATTAGAGAGATGAAAGACATTAAAGGCATAAAAATAGGAAAAGAAGAACTTAAATTATCACTATTTGTAGATGACATGATTCTATACATAGAAGACCCAAAAGGGTCTACAGAAAAAACTACTAGAACTAATAAATGAATGCAGCAATGTGGCAGGATATAAAATCAACATGCATAAATCAAAGGCATTTCTGTATATCAGCGACAAAACTTCTGAAACAAAAATGAGTCAAAACACTGCATTCCCAATTTCCTCAAAATAATTAAATACTTGGGAATAAACCTAACAAAAGAGGTGAAAGATTTATATAATGCAAACTACAGAACCCTAAAAAGAGAAATAGAATAAGATCTTAGAAAATGGAAAAATATACCCTGTTCATGGACAGGCAGAACTAACATCATCAAAATTGCTATATTACCAAAAGTTCTCTATAGGTTTAATACAATGCCAATCAAAATCCCAAAGGATTTTTTTTTTGTAGAAATAGATAAAGCAATCATGAAATTCAAATGGAAAAATAAAAGACCCAGAATAGCAAAGCAATTCTAAGCAGGAAGTGTGAATCAGGCAGTATAGTGATACCAGATTTCAAACTATATTACAGAGCATTCATAACAAAAACAGCATGGTACTGGTACCAAAACAGGCGGGTGGACCAATGGTACAGAATGGAGGACACAGAGACTAATCCAAAAATCTACAACTGTCTTATATTTGATAAAGGAGCTAATGGCCTGCAATGGAGGAAGGATAGCATCTTCATCAAATGGAGTTGGGTAAACTGGAAATCCATATGCAACAAAATGAAACTGAATCCCCTCCTCTCGCCATGCACAAAAGTTAACTCAATGTGGATCAAGGAGCTAGATTCAAATCAGAGTCTCTGCGTCTGATAGCATAAAAAGTTGGCTCCTATCTACATATTGTGTGGTCAGGCTCCAAATTCCTTAATAGGACACCCATAGAATAAGAGTTAATAATAAGAATCAACAAATGGGACTTACTTAAACTGATTTTTTTTTCTTAAAGAGAGAAACAATAAGAGAGGTAAATATGGAGCCTACATCATGGGAACAAATTTTTAGTCCTCACCCTTCACATGGAGCCCTAATATCCAGAGTATACAAAGTATACAAAGAACTCAGAAAATTAGAAAATAAGATAACCAATAACCCAATGCGCCAAGGACCTGAACAGAAACTTCTCAGAGGAGGACATAGAATCAATTAACAAGTACATGAAAAAATGCTCTCCATTTCTAGCAGTAAGAGAAATGCAAATAAAAACCACCCTAAAATACCATCTCAATCCAGTGAGATTGGCAGCCATAATGAAGTCAAACAACAACAAGTGCTGGCGAGGATGTGGGGAAAAGGGTACTCTTGTACATTGCTGGTGGGACTGAAAACTGGTGCGGCCAATTTGGAAAGCAGTATGGAGATTCCTGGGAAATCTGGGAATGGAAGCACCATTTGATCCAGCTATTGCCCTTCTCGGACTATTCCCTGAAGACCTTAAAAGAGCGTACTACAGGGATACTGCCACATGGATATTCATAGCAGCACAATTCACAATTGCTACACTGTGGAACCAACCCAGATGCCCTTCAATAGATGAATGGATAAAAAAATGTGACTTTTATATACTATGGAGAATTATGCAGCACTAAAAAATGACCAAATCTTGGAATTTGCAGGGAACTGCATGGCACTGAGCAGATTATGGTTAGCGAAGCTATCCAATCCCTAAAAAACAAATGCCAAATGTCTTGTTTGATATAATGAGAGCACCTAAGAACAGAGCAGGGAGGAAGAGCATGAAGAAAAGATTAACATTAAGCAGAAACATGAGGTGGGAGGGAAAGGGAGAGAAGAGGGAAATTTCATGGTAATGGAGAGAGACACTTATTGTTACACAAAATTACATATAAGAGGTTGTGGGAAAATAAACAGGGAGAGAAATGATTTAGAGTAGGTATGGTAGAGAGAGAAGATGGGAAGATAGGGGAGTGGGGATAGTAGAGTATAGGAAAGGTAGCAGAATACAACAGTAACTAATAGGGCATTATGTAAAAATATGGATGTGTAACTAATGTGATTCTGCAATCTGTATTTGGAGTAAAAATGGGAGTTCATAACCCACTTGAATCTAATGTATGAAATATGATATGTCAAGAGCTTTGTAATGTTTTGAGCAACCAATAAAAGAAAAAAAAAAGTAGCAATATATATGCCAATAGAAATTCATCATGAAATGTATATAATCCACAGATCGAAAAATATTCATTTTACTGAACATGGATTCATGTATAATGTTTTTCAACTAGGAAGCTCACCCATAGGTTGAATTTTCAGTTCCAACAGCGTTTAGGAGGAGTGATCTCTTCTCTCAATTTGCATCTACCAATTCAGCCACCTCACAAGTGTATACGAGTGATATCAGGTAGAATTCTATATGTGCATATAAACATACATGTGGTGAATAGGCTACAGAGAAAGGGAGATTGGGATTCACATATTTGCTAATTTTAAAAACACATGTAGAACTATTTCAACAAAAAATTGACTAGACTTATAACTCCTACATTATATAATGCAAAATGCAATTCCAACTATACACCATGCGTCCTCTGAACTGCTTGTGTTTCTTCTCTTTTTGGCTTATTTTTCACCATCATATTAGGATTATTAGTCAGAGACTAGTAGGGTATGGGTTATAGTGTCAGGTATTCAGTATTTCAAATGGAAACTGAAAAATGAATCCAATGTGTATGTAAATATGTGCTACACAAAAATCTTCCCACTCACATCCAGAACAATGCCTTGACATTACCTACGCCCCAAGTAAAACACAATTAGAGTAGAAAAGTGTGAAAATCTATGAATACAAATATGGAATGGAATATGCTCGGGAGTTCACAACCTTGGAGGTGGTAGAGGAGTTTCCAAAAGTAAAGGACAGGGTAAACACTCCACAAACAAGGAACTCTGCTGGCCTAAGAATTCTTGGGAAACGGCTTCTGAGGTTGGGCACTTGAAATTAATGTTGTTGTCATGAGCTTTAGCTTACTTTGTAGTGAGACCATCAAAGCTGGGTCTGCATCTATGTGACCGAAAGACATGGTTTCTTATTTTCCAATGAACATGAGGCAGCAGTGCTCAATTCTCTCTTTGTAGCTAAACTGTGTCCATTGGAAGCTAAGTGTCTCCCGGTGGGGACTGTGAAGACATTTGGTCATCCTCCACTTTTCGTGGTATTTCTTGCTTCTGCACTGGGAATTTGGTATTTGCTTCACAAAACATAAAAAGTTCATCTGGGATACAGTGCTGGAGGGAGTTCTGTCACGTGTGGTGGGTCAGGGTCTGCAGGAGAATGCACCAACCAGGCTTCTATCCCACATTGCTTGCCCCAATAACCATAGCAACCTGATTCTGAATATTGCCCTGAAAACTCTCCATTTAACAAGATGCCTTTACATATAAGGGTCTGATGTCTGCACTATATCAGTCACAAGCCATTTGGAAGCCAATGGCAGATTCACATGGCCCCACCATGATGTTTTATCACACACCTGCCCAACACTGCTCTAGGCCCCCTACTCAGCAGGCTCCAAATTACTGGCTTCTCTTGTTCTACAGGATTTTCATGAAACCCAGTCAAAAACAAGGCACTGTCTGGTATACACATGATCAGCAACAGGACATCAAAAGTTTCTGCAGTGCCACCTGGTCATGGGAATTTCAAAAATTTCATGGTATTTATCTAGCAATTTTTCAAGGGTGAAGTTAGAGGCACTGTGGGTTTCAATTCATTCAGGAACCATTAAGAGTTGAGAAAGTTCATTTCAATGAAAGCTCTGGAGAACTCTCACAGTCAATGCTTCTCAAACAGTTGCCAAAAGGTCTCCTAAAGCCAGGCCAATTGACATCTACAATGTGAGGTCCATGTGTGTTTTGACTCTCAAATATGGGTGCTAAGTCTTTCAGAATAAAATCATGTGATATCCTGGCTGAGATTCTCATGGCCTCTGTGGAAACCACCCTGGGCCTAGATCTCAGTTTCCAAGAGTGAGTCTCATGCGTGGCCTCCTAAAATCCCAACACAATTCATGGCAATACTTCTCTGAGGTCAGTTTCAGAACTCAGTCTCTAAGGGGAATCACACCAGAGTTCAAGCCCAGGTGGACCCAGTCATCCCTTCCATCCGCCAAAAAATGACCACAATTAAAATCAAAACACTACCACAGGGCCATCATCTTCTTCCATGTAGACACTCATCATAACCTCTAGCTGGAGGTTTCTATGAGCCCAAGGTAGTGTCCAAATAAGCTCACTTGCCCCTCATTTGCCTAAAATCATGATGGCCTGGACACTCTTCCTGTGAACCAGGAATGATCAAATATTCCTGCTGTTAAAGTGTTCCTCTTCTCCAATTTGAGGCCTACTGGCTGTAGGGTATAGATTCTTTATGTGATTTGGAGTCATGAGAAAACCCAAGCAAATATGGGCTAGCCTCTGCAGGGATTTCAAGAACTCATTTGACCCAAAGGATCCCTATTCTCACTTGATGGAGGTCAGGAACCTAAAACAAGAGGGCAAAAATATTCACCCACAATGACTGCTCTTTTGGCCATTTTAGTTTTGGAAACACATGGGATCTTTCCTTAGATCCATCAGGTGCTGAGAATCTAAGCCACAACCTCATACAAGGACAAGAGGCTGATTCAGACACATCCCAATACAAATCAATTAAGCAAAGAGCCACTGGTGATGTCCATACATTTCCATATGAAAACAGTTTTCTTCAGGCTACACAAAGGGGTGGCCTGAGGCAAAGACCTTCCTGACATTCAGGGTAATAGAAATAGAAGTAAGCAAATGGCCCAAAGAAGGGTTTCTCCACTGAGACTTTACTGGTCACACTGAAATCTGAGTTTTCTTAGATGCTCCCATTCCCTTCAGCTATCCAGTACATGGCCATGTCACAGAACCTTGTGGTGTTACATATTTGGGAAACAAAACCATGAGTCTATTCTGGAGAGTGGCCAGAATTCACGAAGAAAACAGGAACTTTAGAAGATAATAGATGTTGCCCATCCATAAGGCAAGCTGCAGTCCATTCATTAATTGGGCAGTATGAATGCGGGGAAGCTTTCAACTAGATACAACACATCCATTGATGCATTCTCTTTTCTAATGTCTACAACCACAGATACAGTGGGATACACAGACTTAGAAACACTCACCATGTCAAACGACTTACTAGAAACAGTCCACTCCAAACCAAACAAACCACCTTTTCTACCTATTCTCAGAACATGAGAAAAAACCACAAACTCACACCTACAATGGCAAAGGCACTTCCTTCCCCCAAATAGGTCTGTGACTCTCCGGAGTGTCTTCTGACTGGTGGGCCATATTATGTTCCCCCAAAATGGCCTGTCCTGTTTCAGATCTGGTCTCCTTGGCCAACTCTGTGAAGTTGTCAGGAGCCAACGGTGAGCCACTACCTGCTTACTCAGGAAAGGCCCCTCTTCAGAGCTCTGCTGGCATTTGGCCATCCTCACATCAGTGGGTACCAAGAAAGACTGACTATGTCTTTGGGAAAAGCAAACAAGTTAGCCCACTGGAACTGGGAGTGGGACTGGCTCTGCGTGCCTTCCTTCCTGGATCCCAGGTTCAGAGAATTCCATCACCAAGGAAGTGAAGTGAGGTCACTTCTTTCAGGAACAGAATATGCTCACTGCCTTGGTAACCACTTTTTGCTAACAGTTGCTTCCAGGGTTCCCATGAGATGGAGGCTGCCCCAACATCCTGTGACACATTCAGAAGTTAGAATGGTATATCAACCATAGGCACCAGGGAACAGCTCTCCACAGAGGCCTGGTTCAGTCCATCTTCTCTTTATTAAGAAGAGAGAGGCTGATTCAGACCATCAATTAATCCTGACCAGGTTGTTTGCCATGGAAGATGACTATTGCTCTCTCAGGTCCTACATAGCTGCCTATATCTTCTGCAAGGATCATTTCTCCATGGATCTTTGATGTTCTCAGCAGGTGGAAGATCATCTACATTCCTATATTGTAAGACCCACACTGTCCCTGCTCTTAAGTAATTTATACTGAGGGAACAGTGTATGGTTAGGGTTAATAACTTGTTCAATTTGGGTTACAAATAATTCTGCGGGATGAATAATGGCATTGGCAAAATGCGATGTTTACAAGAGTATATATGTGAAACAGAAGTATGAAAGCAGAAATCTAGGTAAGATTTGAAGCCCAGAAGGGCATTGGGGACTTGAGTGGGATACTTAGCTTTGAGTAATGTGCAGCACCGATGTCTCAGATAAATCAATATACACTGGCATCGGACCTTGTACCTTGGATATTGAATGTTGAAGAGAACATCCAGTCAAAAACCGATAGTCGGCAGGATTAGGAAGGTAGTTGGTAGGTTTAGAAAAAAGACTGAGTATAGGATTTGGACCAAAAGTTCTTTAGCAATAGAATTTAGGGTAGAGAGTGTATGTAAATGTAAGCACAGGTGAAGAGTCAGTCACAATGATGAACTGGGGAAAAATATAGGAAATCAGATATCAATAGAGACATTAGGAAATCAAGCAAAGTATAAATTGGGTGATAGGGTTAGACATTTTCAACAGGTTTGAAGTTGAATATATAATCTTAGGAAGAAACAAATATGTAGTCAAAAATAGAATTGATATTTGAGAGCATTAGGCAACCTGGACATGGATGTTTTTAGTAATCCATGCTCACTTTCCATTTACGCTTTGGTACAATTGTAAGTGTGACCTATGCTTTTTGTGTCCAGAATATTTCTGTAATAAAATGTGTATGTAGATCAGGTGACAATAGTATTTCTTCCACCAATTCTGGGAGCAATATTTTGAAGACTTACAAATTAGTATGGGGGTACAAATAGGTGTTCCCTGTTTCTATGAATATAGACATAATGCATGAATAGACCATACTGTGAATAAATAATATAACTGGATCCACTTTAAATAATGAATTGAATAAATATCTGAAAATTTATAAGAAATTTTAAATTGATATGCAATCATTCATTCCAACCAGTTATATATCTAATGATCATCTTAGGGTTACGGTTTATCATGAAGGGTGTGTGAGTTTTGGTTCAAAATTGATTATGGAAATAGAAAATAATATATTTGGAAAAAAGTCTCATGAATAGACCAGTCAAGAGACATAGAGGAATACATGTGTTCTGGAGCAGGAAGTGATTGAAAGTGAAACAAATGCCTATAAATTTGCTAACTAGTCAATAAAATATATATACTATGATGTGCATAAACTGATGAAATAGTAATGTACCAGTGTGGAATAAAAATTAACGTCAAAATACACATCATGTCCCATAGGAACCTACATGCATTAATGTTAAACTGGGTCAGTTAATGTACACATATTAGGATTTGTATGCACCTTTTACTTAAGTTAGTTTTCAGTACTAGGAAACAAATATGTATTTCGGGTGGATGAATATTTCTAAGAATAATCTTGTGAAAAGTTGATTATTAATCCACATACATGAACATGAATGAATTTAGGGAGTGTATATAAGACACATATATTTCATATTTTTAAAAATATGGAGAGTATATATATATATATATATATATATATATATATATATATATATACATATATACACACACACACACACACACACACACACACAAACACAGACATTAAAAAGTAGCAATATATATGCCAATCAAAATTCATCATGAAATATATATCATAAAGATGCAAAAACATTCATTTTAGTGAACATGGGTTTATGTATAATGTTGTTCCACTGGAAAGCTCACCCATAGGTTGAATTTTCAGTTCCAACAGCGTTTAGGAGGAGTAATCACTTCTCACAGTTTGTATCTGCTAAGTCATATATCTTACAAGGATGTACGTGTGATACCTTGTAGGATTCTATTTGTGCATATAAAAATACATGTGCTGAATAGGCTCCAGAGAATGGGAGACCGTAATTCACATATTTGTTAACTTTAAAAACACATTGAGAACTATTTCAATTAAATATTGAATAGATTTATAACACCTACCCTTTATCATGCAAAAGGCAAGTCCAACTCTGAACTGCAAGTATTTATGTACTGTTTGGGTTACTTTCTTCCATCATATTAGGATTAGTAGTCAGAGTCTAGTAGAATATGGGTTAGTGTCAGGGATTCAGAATTTCAAATGGAAAAAAGGAAAATTAATCTTCCAACTCTCATCCAGAACAATGCCTTGTCATTACCTTCGCCCCAAGGAAGACACAATTAGAGTAGAAGAGTTACAAAATCTGTGATTACATTTCTGGAATCGAAAATGCTCAGGAGTGCACAAACTTGGAGGTGGTATAGGAGTTTCCAAAAGTAAGGACAGGGTACACACTCCACAAACATGAAGCTCTGCTTGCCTAAAACTTTTTGAGAAACTGCCAGTGAAGTTGGGCACTGAAATATAGGTTGTTGTCAGGAGTTAATCTTCCTTTGTAGTGAGACCCTCAAAGCTGGGTCTTCATCTATGTGACCTGGAGTACATCGTTTCCTATTTTCCAATGAACACGAGTCAGCAGTGCTCAATTCTCTCTTTGTAGGTAAACTGTGTCTCCCTGTGTGGACTGTGAAACAATTTGGTCATCCTCCACTTTTCGTGGTGTTTCTTGCTGCTGCACTTGGAGTTTGGTTCATGCTTCACAAAATACAAGGAGTTCAACTGGGAAACAGTGCTTGAGATATTTCTGTCACGTGTGGTGCATCAGGGTCTGCAAGAAAATTCACCAACCAGGCTTCTATCTCTCAAAGATTGCCCCCTTGTCCATAGCAACCTGATTCTGAACATTGCCCTGAAACAACGCCATATAACAAGATGCCTTTACATATAAGGGTCTGATGTCTGCACTCTGTCAGTTACAAGCCATTTGGAAGCCAATGGCAGATCCAAATGGCCCCACCATGATGTTTTATCACACACCTGTCCACCACTGCTCTAGGCCCACTACTCAGCAAGCTCCAAAATACTGGCATCTCTGTTCTAAACAATTTTCATGAAACCCTGTCAATCAAGGCACTGTCTGGTACACTCATGGTAAGCAACAGGACATCGAAAGTTTCTGCAGTTCCACCTGGTCATGGAAAATTCAAAAATTTCGTGTTATTTATCTAGCCATTTTTCAAGGATGACGTTGGATGCACAATTATTCAGGAACCATTAAATGTTGAGAAAGTTCATTTCAAAGAAAATTCTAGAGAACTCTCACAGGCAAGGCTTTCCAAAGAGTGGACAAAAGGTCACTTGAAGCCAGGACAACTGAGATCTACAATGTGAGGTCCTATGTCTTTTGACTCTCAACTATGGCTGCCAAGTCTTTCAGAATAAAATCATGTGATATCCAGGCTGAGATTCCCAGTTCTTTGTTGAAAGCCACCCTGGTCCTAGATCTCAGGTTCCAAGGGCGACTCTCATGCGTGGCCTCCTAAAATTCCAACACAATTCATGGCAATTCTTCTCTGAGATCAGTTTCAGATCTCAGTCTCTAAGTGGAAACACACCAGAGTTCAAGCCCAGTTGACCCAGTCATCTCTTCTAACCGCCACACCAATGACCAGAATTAAAACCAAAACACTCCCACATGGCCCTCATTTTCTTCCATATAGACACTCATCATAACCTTGGCTGGAAGTTTTTATGAGGCACACAGCCCAAGACAAAGTCAAAATAAGCTCCCTTGCCCTTCATTTGTCTAAAGTCAGTGTTTCCTGGACAACGTTCCTGTGAACCAGGACTGATCAAAGAGGTCTGCCATTAATACTGTTCTGCTTTTCCAATTTGAGGCATACAGACTGTCGGGTATAGTTTCTTTATGTGATTTGCAGTCATGAGAAAACCCAAGCACCTATGGGCTAGCCTCTGCAGGGCTTGAAGAACTCAGTTGACCCAAAGATCCCTGTTATCACTTGATGGAGATCAGGAACCTTACAGAGGAATGCAAGAGACTTCATCACAATGACTTCTCTTTTGGCCATTTTGGATTTGGATGCACACATGGGATCTTTCTTTAGATCCATCAGGTGCTGAGAATCTAAGCGATAATCTCACACTGCACTAAGAGGCTGATTCTAACATATCCCTTTGCAAAGCAATTAAGCCAGGAGCCACAGGTGATGCCCATTTATTTCCATTTGAAAACTGTTTTTTTCAGGCTTTGGAAATGTGTGGCCTTAGGCAAAGTCCTTCCTTTCATTCAGGTCAACAGAACAATAGGTAAGCAAAATACCAAAGCAGATTTTCTCCACTGAGACTTTCCTGGTCACACTGATATCTGAGTTTTCTGAGATATTCACCATTCTCTTCAGCTATCCAGTACATGGCCATGTCCCAGATTGTGGAGGAGATACATATCTTGAACACAAAACCATGAGCCTATGGGAGAGTGACCAGATTCAGGAAGATATCAGGAATGTAGGAAGGTAATAGGTGTTGCCCATCCATAAGGTAACCTGCAGTCCATTCATAAATTGGACAGGATGAATTCTGCGAAGAATTCTACTAGACAGGACACATCTATTGATGCATTCTCTTTTCTATTGTCTACAACCACAAATACAGTGGGATACCCAGACATAGAAACACTCACCTTCTCAAAGGACTTACTAGAAACAGTCCACTCCAAACCAAACAAACCGACTTTCCTACATATTCTCAAAACTTGAGACAAAATCACAAACACACAAACACACACACACACACCCACAAAGGCACCTTCTTTCCCCAAATAGGTCTGTGACTATCCGGAGCGTCCTCTGACTGGTGGGCCATACTATGTTTCCCCGAAATGGGCTGTCCTATGTCAGATCTGGTCTTCTTGGCCAAAACTGTGAAGTTATCAGGAGCCAGCGGTGAGCCACTGCCTGTTTTCTCAGGTAAAGCCCCTCTTCAGAGCTTTCCTGGCATTTGTCCATCTTCAATTTAGTAGTTGCCAAGAAAGACTTACTCTATCTTTCTTAAATCCAAAAATTTGAGACCACTGGGACTTAGACTGGGACTTCCTCAGGGTGCCTGGCTTCCTGGATTCCAAGTTCAGAGTGTTCCATCAACAAGAAAGTGACATGGGTCACTTCGTCTAGAACTGAATGAGGTCACTGCCTTGGCAACCACTTTGTCCTAACAGTTGCTTCCAAGGGTCCATGAGATGGATCCTGCCCCTACTTCCTATGACACTTTCACAAGTTAGAATGGAATATCAACCGTAGGCACCCGGGAACAGCTCTCCACACAAGCCTGGTTTGGTCCATCTTCTCTACATTAAGAAGAGAGAGACTGCTTCAGACACACCCCTTCATCCTGACCTGTTTTTTTTTTTTTTTTTTGTCATGAAAGATGACTTTCGCACTCTCAGGTCCATCATAGCTGCCTACATCTTCTTTAGGGATCATTTCTGCATGGACCTTTGAAGTTCTCTGGAAGTTGAGGATCTCCTACATTCCTGTATTGTAAGACCAACTCTGTCCCTGCTCTTCTGTAAAGTTAGATTGAGGGAACAGTGTATGGTTACAGTTAATAACATGTTTGATTTGGGTTAGGATCATTCTGCTGGATGAATAATGGTATTGGGAACCTGCAATATTTATAAGATTATATAGGTGAAATATATGAATGAAAACAGAAATCTCGGTAACATTTGAAGCCCAGAAGGGCATTGGGTCCTTGATTGGGATACTTAGCTTTTAATTATGTTCTGCACAGATGTCTCAGATAAATCTATACACAATGGCATAAGCTCTGATACCTTGGATGATTGAATGTTGAGGAGAACAACCATTCAAAGAGGGAGAGTCGGTAGGATTAGGAAGATAGTTGGTAGGATTATAAAAAAGTGTGAGTATAGCATTTGGACAAATAGTTCTTTAGCAATAGGTTTTCAGGTAGACAGAAAATGTAAATGTCAGCATATGTGAAGAGTCAGTCACAGTGATGAACTGGGGAAAATATGTAGGAAAGCAGATATCAATAGAGACATTAGGAAATCAGGCAAAGTATAAAGTGAGTGATAGCAAAAGACATTTTCAACAGGCTTGAGATTGAATATATAATCTTAGGAAGTAACAAATATGTAGTCACCAATAGGATTGACATTTGAGAGCATTAGGCAACCTGGACATGGGTTATTTTCATAATCCATACTCACATTCCATTTAGGCTTTGGTACAATCGTAAGTGTGACTTTGCATTTTGTGGCCAGAATTTTACTGTGATAAAACGTATATGTAGATCAGGTGACATGAGTATTTCTTGCACCATTTCTTGGAGCAATATTTTGAAGGGGTATAAATTAGTATTGGGGGTACATATAGGTGTACCATGTATGTATGAATATAGAGATAATGCATGAATAGACCATACTGCGAATAAATAATATAACTTGTTCCAACTTTAAATAATGGATTGAATTGATATCTGAAAATACACAGGAATCATATATTGATATACATAAATTCATTCCAACCAGTAATACATCTAATGGTAATATTACGGTTGTGGTTTATCACCAAGAGTGTGTGAATTTTGCTTCAAATTTGATTATGGAAATCGAAAATAATGTGTTTGGAAAGAAATCACATGAAATGACCACTCAAAAACAAGGAGGAATACATATGTTCTGAAGCAGGAAGTGATTGAATATGTTACAAATTTCTTTAAATTTGTGAACTTGTGGATGAAATGTATATTCTATAATGTATAAAAACTGCAGAAATAGTAATGTACCAGTGTTTAATAAAAATGAACGTCAAAATACACATCATGTTCCATAGGAATCTACTTGCATTGATGTTAAAGTGGGTCAGCTACTGTAAAAATAGAAGGATTTGTTTGCACCATTCACTGAAGTAACTTTTTAGTACTAGAAAACAAATATGTATTTCAGGTGGATGAATATTTTTAAAATAATCTTATGAAAAGTTTAATATAAAACCACATACATGAACAAGAATGAATTTAGGGAGTGTATAATAGGACACATATATTTTATATTTTGAAAAATCTAGAGAGTATATATATATATATATATATATATATATATATATATATATACACACACACACAAAACACACAGAGAGACATTAAATAGTAGCAATATATATGCCAATTAAAATTCATTGTGAAATATATATCATCCACAGATCCAAAATATTAATTTTACTGAACATGGATTTATGTATAATGTTTTTCAACTAAGAAGCTCACTCATAGTCTGAATTTTCAGTTCCAAAAGCATTAATGAGGAGTGATCTCTTCTCACACTTTGTATCTGCCAAGTTAGCCACCTCTCAAGAATATACGTGTGATACCAGGTAGGATTCTATATGTGCATATAAAAATACATGTGCTGAATAGGCTACAGAAAAATGGAGACAGGAATTCACATATGTGTTAACTTTAAAAACACATGCAGAACTATTTCAACAAAAAATTGACAAGATTTATAACTCCTACCCTATAACATGCAAAAGGCAAACCAACTATCCACCATGCCTCCTCTGAAGTGCTAGTATTTCTATTCTGTTTGGGTTACTTTTCTCCATCATATTAGAATTAGTAGTCAGAGTCTACTAGGGTATGGGTTAGTGTCAAAGATTCAGCATTTCGAATGGAAAATTGAACAATGAATCCAATGTGTATGTAAATATGTGCTACACAAAATTATTCCCACTCTCATCCAGAACAATGCCTTGACAATTCCTTCACCCCAAGTAAGACACAATTAGAGGAGAAGATTTAGAAAATCTGTGAATAAATATGTTAAATGGAATATGCTCAGGAGCTCACAACCTTTGAAGTGGTAGAGTAGTTTCCAAAAGTATGGGACAGGGTAAAAACTCCACAAACATGGAGGTCTGCTGGCCTAGAGATTTCTAGAGAAACTGCCTGTGAGTTTGGGCACTTGAAAAATATGTTGTTGTCAGGAGCTTTAGCTTCCTTTCTAGGGAGACCATAAAAGCTTGGTCTGGATCTATGAGACCTGGAGGACATGGTTTCTTATTTCCCAATGTACATGAGGCAGCAGTGCTGAATTCTCTTTTTAGGTAAACTGTGGCCACTGGGGAATAAATGTGTGCCAGTGTGCACTGTGAAGCCATATGGTCATCTTCCATTTTCGTGGTGTTTCTTCCTGCTGCACTGGGTGTTTGATATTTGCTTCACGAAATACAAAGAGTTCAACTGGGTCACAGTGCAAGAGGAAGTTCTGTCATGTATGGTGGGTCAGGTTTTGCAGGAGGATCCAAGAACTAGGATCCTATCCTACATATCTTGCCCCCTTGACCATAGCACCCTGATTCTGAACAATGTCCTGAAACCTCTCCAAATAACAACTTGCCTTTACATGGAAGGTTCTGCTGGCTGCACCATGTCAGTCACAAGGCATTTGAAACCAATGGAAGATACACATGGCCCCACCACAGATGTTTTATCACATACCTGCCCACCACTGCTCTAACCTACTACTCAACAGAGTCCAACTTACTGGCATCTCTGTTCTACACCATTTACATGAAACCCAGTCAATCAAGGCACTGTCTGGTATATTCATGATCAGCAACAGGACATCAAAAGGTTTTCCAGTGCCACCTGGTAATGGGAAATTCAAAAATTTCATGGTATTTATCTAGCCATTTTTCAAGGATGAAGTTGGGGGCACTGTGAGTTTCAATTCTTTCAGGAACCATTAAATGGTTAGGAAGCTCATTTCAATGAAATCTCTGGAGAACACTCACAGGTAAGGCTTCCCAAAGAGTGGCCAAAAGATCATATGATGTTATGCCCATTTAGGTCTACAATGTGAGGTCCATATGAGTTTTGACTCTCAACTATGGGTGCCAAGTCTTTCAGAATAAAATTTGTGGTATCCTGGCTGAGAGGCTCAGTGCTCTGTGGAAAGCCACCCTGGGCCTAGAACTCAGTTTCCAAGGGCAACGCTCATGCCTGGCTTCCTAAAATCTCAACACTATTTATGGCAATACTTCTCTGAGGTCAGTTCCAGAACTCAGACTCTAAGGGAGTCACACCAGAGTTCAAGAACATGTGGACCAAGTCATCTCTTCCAACCGCCACCCAAATGATCACAATTTAAACCAAAACACTCCAACGTGGCGCTCATCTTCTTCCATATAGACACTCACAATAACCTATGGCTGGAGTTTTCCATGAGGGGCACACCCCAAGACCGTGTCCAAAATAAGCTCTCTTGCACCTAATTTGCCTAAATTCAGGGTGGCCTGGACACCCATCATGTGAACCAGGAGAGATTAAGTAGGCCTCCCGTTAATACTGCTCCGCTTCTTCAATTTGAGGCCAAATGACAGTGGGGTTTGGATTCTTTATGTGAATTGGAGTCTTGAGAAAACCCAAGCAAATATGGGCTAGCCTCTGCAGGGCTTTGAAGAACTCATTTGACCCAAAGCATCCCTAATCTGACTTGATGGAGGTCAGGAAAGTTACAGAGGAAGGCGGGAGACTTCATCCACAAGGACTGCTCTTTTGGCCATTTTGGTTTTAGATGTAAACATGGGATCTTTCTTTAGATCCATCAGGACCTGAGAATCTAAGTCACAGCCTCACACAGGGTAAATAGGCTGATTCAGACACATCCTTTCCAAAGCAATTAAGCAAAGAGCCACATTTAATGCCCATTCATTTCCATTTGAAAACTGTTTTCTTCAGGCTTCAAAAAGTGGTGGACTGAGGATAAGACCTTCCTGACATTCAGGGCAACAGAAGAATAGGTAAACAAAAGGCCCCAAGCAGGGTTTCTCCACTGAGACTTTCCTGGTCACACTGATATCTGAGTTTTCTGAGATGCTCACCATTCCCTTCAGTACATGGTCATGTCACAGAGCTTCCAGGTTGTACATATCTTAAACAGAAAACCATGAACCTATTCTGGAGAGTGGCCAGAATTCAGGAATAAAACAGGAACTAAGGAAGATAGCAGGTGTTGCACATCAATGAGGCAAGCTGCAGTCCATTCATAAATATGGCAGGATGAATGCTGTGAAGCTTTCTACTAGACAGGACATATTCATTGATGCATTCTCTTTTCTAATGTCTACAACCACGGACACAGTGGGATACACAGACATAGAAATTCTCGCCTTGTCAAACGACTTACAAGAAACAGTTCACTCCAAACAAAACAAACTGCCTTTCATACCTATTCTCAGAACATGAGACAAAACCACAAACCCACACCCACACAACAAAGGCAGCTCCTTTCCCCAAGTAGGTCTGTGACTATCCGGAGTGTCCTCTGACTGGTGGGCCTTACTATGTTCCCTGGAAATAGCCTGTTCTGTCTCAAATCTGGTCTTTTTGGCCAACTCTGTGAAGTTGTCAGGAGCCAGCGGTGAGCCACTGCCTGCTTTCTCAGGAAAGGCCCCTCTTCATAGCTTTCCTTGCATTTGGCCATCCTTACATCAGTAGGTCCCAAGAAAGACTGAGTCTGTCCTTGGTAAATCAAAATAAGTTTGACCACTGGGACTGGGACTGGGACTGGCTCTGGGTGCCTGGGTTCCTGGATTCCAAGTTCAGAGAGTTCCATCACCAAGGAAGTTAGGTGTGGTCACTTCATTTTGGAACTGAATGAGGTCACTGCCTTGGCAACAACTTTGTCTTAACAGTTGCTTCCAAGGTTACCATGAGAAGGAGGCTGCTCCTACTTCCTGTGACACTTTCACAGGTCAGAGTGGTATGTCAACCACAGGCATGCAGGAGCAGCTCTCCACACATGCCTGCTTTGGTCCACCTTCTCTACATTAAGAAGAGAGTGGCTGATTCAGACACATCCCTTCATCCTGAGCAGGTTGTTTGCCATGGAAGACTTTTGCTCTCTCAGGTCCTTCGTACTTGCCTACATCTTCTCCAGGGATCATTTCTGCGTGGACCTTTGAGGTTTTCAGCAGGTGGAAGATCCTCTATAATTCTGTATTTTAATACCAATTCTGTCCCTGCTCTTCTGTAAAATTAGATTGAGAGAACAGTGTATGGTTAGGATTAATAACAGGTTCGATTTGGTTTAGAAAGGAAACTACACGGTTGAGCAAACAGGGTCCTACAGTTAGCAATAATATGAGGATTTTTAATGGACCGGCCATGGCAGATAAAAGCGTAGTTATTCAGGTCACTATGTGAACCAAGACTCAAACCTCCCTTTTGGGGCCTCTGTCTCTCTTTGACGCTCTTCAAGTCGTTTTCTTAATTTACTCATAGATTCTTTTACAACTCCAGTATTGTCGGCATAAAAACAACATTCTTCCCTCAATGCAAGCAAAAAGGCACCTTTCTCTCATAAAGAGGAGGTCCAACACTCGCCTGCTTTGTAAAACAACTTCAGAAAGAGAGAGGTTAAAATTCCTGTAAAGCTGTGATGTCGGTTTTTAATGTCTTTAAACTTTGGCATATTTCTGCTTCTAATTGTGTCTTTGTTGTGTCTCATGGACTAGCCCACCCCTTCAGCAACTATTATTTATAATAGGATGGCTAAAGTGAGGGATACAGGTTCCCAGTGGAACCGGGTTGTATGCCCCCCTATTTGATCTTTAAATGAACCTAAGTCATGATAGAGAACTCTGGAAAACATCTGCATCATTACATAATTAATCACATACATTGACCATTTTATGAAAACATAAATAATGTTAAAGTGTATAGAATTATACTGTTGTAGGGACGGACAAGGAAAGGGACCTAAGATAGCACCAAACACAGGAAAACAGTCTTATTTGGTTGCATCCGGATTTAGAGGGCATTGCTTCTGTTGTAATCAATTAATCCCCTGAACCCCAAGTTTCGGTAGTTTTAGAATTTGTACCCAACATGTAAGGGAAGTGGCTCAGAAGTTCACAGTCTGTAGAAATTCACAGAAATCAGT
The DNA here is from genome assembly GCF_048772815.1 of Callospermophilus lateralis. NCBI lineage: Eukaryota > Metazoa > Chordata > Mammalia > Rodentia > Sciuridae > Callospermophilus > Callospermophilus lateralis. The sequence continues at coordinate 8,973,567 of NW_027515613.1, forward strand.
TTTTGTTTCTGTTTTTGTTCCTCTGTTCTGGGCAAGTTAACTTTTCAAAGACACCTTGGAAAGGGAGAGCTTTTTTGTCTCTTTTTTTTCTCCCTGCCAGCTGTCACCATGAAGCCCAATTGGTAACTTTTTTATCTTAGAAATCTAGCCATCTCTGTGAAGCCCCAGCTCAAGGCCAGAGGCCTTGTTCACATATTTTGTGAAAATCTAGTAAGGCGGTGTCAAGCTTAGGGGTGGTGATTTTTCCAGCCAGTGGCCAAGTAGAACAGGGCAACACGAAAAGTGGAAGTTTATCTACATTGAACTCTTTCAGAGGGACTCTTTTGCTGAAAGACCTAATGTAAGCCTCGATGAAGACTTCTGGAGAAGGTTATTTAAGACATATCTATGGACCTGGTACAGAGGGGGAAGACGGGGAAGGCGAGGCTGAGAGCAGCTCCGTGGATCTGAGAATGAGGAAGATGAGATGTAAAAGAATAATGGAAAAGGGGTTTGGGATTTTCCTAGAACCAAACTTGAGCAGTAGAACAGGTAGAGCAGAGGTGAAGATGGGAGTGAGTATTCCAAAAAGCCTGTGAGGGACTTTAAATTCTTAGTAACCTGTTTTCAGTGATGACAAAGCAACTTTAAAGGCTATTTTTATTACATCTTGGATAGGGGTCTGAGGGCTCTTCTCAGCTGGTTTGAGCTTTGGTTTAGCTTCTTAGAGGACTTGGTGGGACCTAGTGCAGGCACAGACAGAAAAAGAGAGGAGTGAGTGAGTGGAGGGGTACCTCGGTACCTGCTACCTCAGCAAGGGGGCAATGGTCTGAGAACTGGCTGAGGTTTGGGTTTTTGATGTAGTAATTGGAGGGAAGAAATCAGGTTGCTGAGGTGGGAGTGACAGCAGAGAGTCTAGAGCAGAAGGCTGAGGGTGAGGAACTATTGGAGAAGCATAGTACAGGATGTGAGTGAAGGAGGGAAAAGGATTCCACATAGGGGAATTTTCCCCTTTTGAGCACTTGCCGAAGTTAAAAATGTCACGCAGAATTTGAGGATCTAGAGAACCCTCTGGGGGCCATAGTTTTTGGTTGTCTAATTGGTTATATGGCCAATGCTGTGTACTGAATTTGATGAGGAGTTTGGGTTCCACCAGGCAGCCCCGGTATGCTCACATCACCATGAATTACACAAGAAGTTGGCTTTCCCCCCACACAGCCATGGCTGTTTGTGGCTTTGATAGTCCGCCGGGCATATATAGTAATCTAGGCTAACCAACCTGAATCTGGCTCGCTTTTCCGTGAATCCATAATGTTTGTTTCAATTATCTATGGTATGGAAGGGATTTAATGGAACTTTAGTGGGATCCTCTTCATTGGGGTTATCTCAATAGGAAAGACCTATACCAAGCTGAAAAATGTCTGGGTGGAGAGATAGCCACCAGGTCCCTAAGGGGGCTGTATGCGAGATAGACCATACTTCTTGTCTAGTAGGATTTCAGATCAGCCTTCACTGCTGAACAGGCTGATGAGGGTTAGGAGTACTGGTGGCCAAGGGGAGAGTCTATAGTCTTGTCCACATAGCGAATACGCAATTTGAAATGGTTACCAGTTTTTTCCAGTTTCCAACCAGAGTCTGGACACAGCGAAGGCTTGAGATGAGAGGCATGGATCCAAAAAGTGATTCTGTCTACTTTTATGGCTGTAGGTGTTACAAGTAGCACCTGGTATGTTCCTTTCCAGCGGGGTTCTAGGGATAACACCTGATGTTGTCTTATGTTGACGAAGTCTCTTACTTGATATTGATGTGGAATCCCCTCGTCCCCAGGTTGGTAGGCAGTGGCCAGCTGTTTCCACAGTTATCACTGAGTTCTTTCAATGGCTTTAAGTCTGTCAAGCAAGGGGTGTGGAAGGGATTGTTAGGCCTTAGAGTTGGGGATTAGGTCCCTTACTGGATGATGGCCATCACAGAGAATTTCATAGGGGGTGAGGTTACACAAAGAAACTGAGGGAGTATTTCTCTCATGAAACAGTGCATAAGGCAGGAGCATAGTCCAATCTTTTATGCCGGTCTCTAAGCTTAATTTTGTTAAGGTCTGTTTAATGGTTCTATTTATTTTTTCTACCTCTCCTGAGCTCTGGGGTATATAAGCATAATGTAACTTACAATTAATCCACACCTGACTTACCTGGGCCATGAACACAAGTCCATTATTAGACCCGATTATCTTAGACAGACCGTATCTTGGAAAAATATCTTCCAGGATCTTCTTGAGAACCATTTGCGCCGTTTTTTTTTTTTTTTTCTGTGTGTGTGTGTGTGTGTGTGTGTGTGTTTGTGTGTGTGTGTAAGGCTTCAATCCATCCTGAGAATGTATCCACAAAGACTAGGAGATATTTAAGTCCATACCTTGCTGGCTTAATTTCAGTAATGTCCACTTCCCAGAATTGTCCTGGTCTGGTTCCTCGTAGGTGCTTTCGTCTAAGAAACTTGGAAGGGTAAGCATTAAACAATTGACTGACCCGACAGGCTTTTGTTACCAGTTCAATTATTTCCTTTCGCTGTGAGTCAGTTAGTGGAAAACTCTGTTCATAATCCTACAGGAATGCCTGCAGTTTCTTTGAACCAAGGTGAGTGAGTTGATGTACATTTTTAACGTAGTGTAGGGCTTTCTGTAATTGCAGGCTGAGCTCAGTAAAGTTGAGGCGTTCAATGTCAGTGTCCTTAGATGTTATCTAAAACTTCCTGGTACTTAGGGGTCCATTGGAATTGGGCATCTCCCTTTAACAGCGGGTATAAAGGAGCAGCTAAGGACTCAAACCCATTTATCCATAACCTGCAAAACCCAGCAATCCCAAGAAACTCTTAGTTGTCTGCTGTAAGATGGGGTTGGTATCTGCTCAATGGTTTGTTTTCTGGGCTTAGTGAGCCATCGTTTACCGCCCCTAAGGAAATAGTCGAGGAGGATTACTTCTTGCTGGCAAATTGGGCAATTTTGGCCGAAGCTCTATACCCGAGTTTAGCAAGCTCGGATAATAGTGCTTGGGTCCCAGTTCACAGTTTTCCTTGGTGTTGGATGCCAGTAGCAGGTGATCCACATATTGAAGCTGGGTGAATTCGGGGTGTGTAGTTCAGAAGTTGTTGAGATCTCTGTGAAGGGCTTCATCAAAGAGAGTGGGGGAGTTTTTGAACCCCTCTGCGAGTCTAGTCCAAGTTAGTTGACTAGACTTTCCGGTTTCTGGGTCTACCCACCCAAAAGCAAACAGCAACTGACTATCTTTATGCAGAGGCAAGCAAAAGAAAGCTTGTTTTAAGTCCAGAACAGTATACCATTTCTGCTCAGCGTTCAGAGTGCAAAGCAGATTGAACAGATTAGGTACCGTGGGGTAAATGTCCTGCACTCTGTTGTTGATCTCTCTTAGGTCTTTAACAGGGTGATAGTCCCTGGTTCCTGGCTTTTTCTTCTAATAGCAGGGGAGTGTTCCAGGCCAATTGACAGGGCCTTAGGACCCCTAAGGCCAGATATTTCTGAATATAGGGCCTTAGCCCATCTTTAGCTTTTTATGCTTAGAAGATATTATTTGACATTGATTGGGGAGGCTGAGGTTTTTAACTCCACTGTTATTGGAGGTTGTTTCACGGCCAGGCCTAACACAGCAGTTTTTGCCCAGGCATCTCGGTAATCTGCTATCCATTTCTGGGGTAACTTGCCTGTTTGATCAGTCTTGGGGGGTGTGAAGAGTGGACGTTCATCTTCTACTAATATAGTTAAAGCCGTGACTATAGGAGTTTTTACTGAAGGTTTTAGAAATTTCATTTGGGGGCCTTCAGGGTTAAAAGTTATTTTGGCCCAGAGCTTGGTGAGCAGATCTCTGCCCATCAATGGGTGCGGGCATTCTGGAATTACTAGGAAGGAGTGATGGATTTTTCCTTTCCCCAGGTCCATGGTCCTCTTAGTAGTCTAAGCCCGATATTTACTGCCATTAGCCCTTTGAACTACAGACCTTTTATTTGATAGACGGCCCAATGGGGCCTTAAGGGCTGAGTATACTGCTCCTGTATTCACTTCAAAGTTTACTGGGGTCCCCTACACTTCAAATCTTACCCTGAGCTAGGGGAAAGAATCTGAGCCCCAACTTTCTTAGTCATCCCCCAGAGTCAGAATGGCTGGCTGGCATGTCTGTCTCTTTATAGGGCACTCTTTGGCCCAGTGTCCTTTTTTTTTTTTACAGTAGGCACATTGACCTGAGGCCAGGGGTGGCCTGTGGCATGGGCCCAGGTATCGCTTCCTGTCACCTTATGTCTTAATTTCTGGCCTCTTTCTTGTTGTGACCAGGATCTTAGTCAATGCCTTAGTCTTTCTTTTGCTTCTCTCATCCTCCCTCTGCTCCCTTTCTTTTTCCCTGTTTCTCTCTTATAGTATACTTTTTCGGCTTCTCTGACTAAATCTCTCTTTTAACTTTTTTTTTTAATATCCATGGCAGCTTCAACAATTAAGGCCATCGTGACAGATGCCTTTTGATCTGCTGCCTGAGGATCGAAAGGAGTATATCTCTTATATGCCTCCATAATTCTCTCTAGAAACATAGAGGAAGATTCATCAGGCCTTTAAATAATTTCTCTTACCATGTACAAATTAGTTGGTCACCTAGCGGCCCCTTGGATACCCGCAATTAGAGCCTGGCAATAATTGGACAGATGCTCCCTATCTTCAAAGGTGTTGGGGTCCCAGTTGGGTTGGTTAAAGGGGAAGGCAGCTTTTATTATGTTGGGAAGTTGTGTTGGTCGCCCATCAGGTCCGAGGATATTTTTTCTAGCTTCCAGGAGGTTTTTCTCTCATTCCTCTGTCATGAAGAGAGTCCCTAGGAGTTGTTGGCAGTCATTCCAAGTAGGCAGGTGTGAAAACGTTGGCGAGTTCTCTGAGTTTTTTTAGCTGGGCCAGCTTCCTCCAGGGAAGGAGGGGCTGTGTGTGTCATGGGACAGTCATCTGGAGGGCGCTGGGCCATTCTGGCTTCCTCGAATGGTGGAGAGGCTGAGTCAGCAGCAGGGGAATTACTTACAGGGTTTTGGGGGTTGGGGGACAAGGGCAGAGGATAAGGACGAGTAGAGTCTTGAGACTCAGGGAGAACAGAGGGTGGAGGTTGAGGAACAGAGAGTTTGAGAGATAGAATCATAGGGGAAGGAGTAGGAGTGGGTGCAGGGACAAGGAAAGGCTTCACCCATGGAGGAGGAGATTTGCAGAGGTCCTGACAAGTTAAGATATATGGCTATTGATCTGGATGTCTATGTGGCCCCGGCTGAAAGACAATATCTCAGACTTTTCAAATTAGTGCGAAGTAGAAACATCCTTCTAGAGGCCATCCGACTACAAAGGTGGGTTATTCTGAGACACAGAATCTGCCAGGTCTGGTGTTTTAATGAAAAAGAAAGATTCTGAGCCCTTAAGCAGACTTTGGTCCAGTGATTAAGGGTCAGGGACAGAGGCATTGAAGTGCTCTGTCCCATAATGAAATATACACAGACAGTGAAAGCAACAACACATGACACAGACAAGACAAGACAATAAAGACAGGCAATGGACGTCCAATACTGAGACAAGGACTGAGTAGCCGGCAAAACCTGATGGGCTGGCAATTCCGAATCTGAAAGAAAATATCACTGAGTCGAGGAGACTATGGTTCCTCGATTTCCCGAGTCCATCCCCCAGGGACATGGCCTGTGGCTCTGTGACATGTGTGTCAGCCACCGAGGGAGAGAGCTCATGCGCTTTACCAATAGCCATTTTGTCAAACCCTAACCTGAATCCTGAAACCAGAAAGAGGGGCCTTATTTACCCCCAGAGCATCCCGTTGGGGGTCTTTCATCTGCAGCTCCCGGATCTCGCTGGGGCCACCAGAAGTAAAGGTCGGGGGAGCATCAATGAAAGAGACCACAAGAGAGTGTCTAATGCAACAGCAAAGGGTTTATTGGGAGTCCGGCATGCAAGGGCTCAGAGCTCGCTTGAATAGAGCAGAGAGCCCTGAGAACAGCTTAAGAAGTGCTTATATATTTTCCTTGGAGAGGGCAGGGAGGGAAGTTTATTGATGGGTAAGGGCGAGTGGGCGGTTTGCGTGCAAATGGTTGATGGAGTACATTCTGCAGTTTGGCAGTTGGGGGCAGCACATTCTGGGAACAAGAAGAGCAAACAGTTCTCAAGATTTCAACAGTGTTTTATAAAGCATACAGAAAAACAGGAAGTGACAAGTACCTATTTTATTAACCTTTCAATATAAGTATGAAAACAGAAATCTAGGTTAGATTTGAAGCCCAGAATTTCATTTGGCCCTTGATTGGTATACTTAGCTTTGAATTACGTTCCGTAGAGATGTCCCAGAAATATGGATATACAATGACACAGGACCTTGTACCTTCTCAGAGGTCAGTTCCAAAACATAGTCTCTAAGGGGAATCACACCAAAGTTCAAGACAAGATGGACTCAATTATCTCTAACAACCACCACACAAATGACCACAATTAAAACCAAAACACTCCCAAATGGCACTCATCTTCTTCCAAATAGACACTCATCATAACTTCTGGCAAGAGTATTCCATGAGAGGCGCAGCACAAGACAGTGTCCCAAATAATCTCCCTTTCCCCTCATTTGCCAAAAGTCAGAGTGGCCTGGACACCCTTCCTGTGAACCAGGAGTGATCAAATATGCCTGCCATTAATACAGCTCTGTTCTTCAATTTGAGGCCTACTGACGGTGGGGTTTAGATTCTTTATTTGAATTGGATTCATAAGAAAACACAAGAACCTATGGGCTAGCATCTGCAAGGCTTTGAAGAACTCAATTGACCCAATGGATCCCTTTTCTCACTTGATTGAGGTCAGGAACCTTACAGAGGAATGCAAGAGACTTCATCAACAATGACTGATTTTTTGGCCATTTTGATTTTGGATCCACACATGGGATCTTTCTTTAGATCCATCAGGTGCTGATAATCTAAGCCACAGGGTCACACAGAGCCAAGAGGCTGATTCAGACACATCCCTTTACAATGCATTTAAGCAAAGAACCACAGGTGATGCCCATTCATTTCCGTTTGAAAACTGTTTTCTTCAGGCTTCACAAAAGCGTGGCCTGAGGCAAAGACCTTCCTGACATTCAGGGCAACAGAACAATAGGTAATCAAAAGGCCCTTTGCAGGGTTTCTCTACTGAGACTTTCTGGGTCACAGTGATATCTGACTTTTCTGAGATGCTTGCCATTCTCTTCAGCTATCCAGTACATGTCCATGTCACAGTGCTTGGAGGTGGTACATATCGTGGATGCAAATGCATGAACCTATTCTGGAGAGTGGCTAGATTTCAGGAAGAAAACAATAACTTTGGAAAATAGCAGGTGTTGCCCATCGATAAGGCAAGCCCTAGTGCATTCATAAATTGGGCAGGATGAATGCTGGGAAGCTTTCTACTTGACAGGAAACATCCATTGATGCATTCTCTTTTCTAATGTCTACAAGCACGGACACAGTGGGATACACAGACATAGAAACACTCGCCTTGTGAAACAACTTACTAGAAACAGTTCACTCCAAACCAAACAAACCAACTTTCCTGCCTATTCTCAGAACATGAGACAAAACCACAAACACACATCCACACCCACAAAGGCACCTCCTTCCCCAAGTACGTCTCTCACTCTCCAGAGTATCCTCATACTGCTGGGCCATACTATGTTCCCCCGATATGGCGTTTCCTGTCTCAGATCTGGTCTCCTTGTCCAACTCTGTGAAGTGGTTAGGAGCCAGCTGTGAGCCACTACCTACTTTTTCAGGAAAGGCCCCTCTTCAGAGAACTCCTGGCATTTGGCCATCCTCACATCAGTAGGTACCAAGAAAGACTGACTCTGTCCTTGCTAAATTGAAGCAAGTGAGACACTGGGACTGGGACTGAGACTGACTCTGTGTTCCTGGCTTCCTGGATCCCAAGTTCAGAGAGTTCCATTACCAAGGGATTGAAGTGAGGTCACATCCTTCAGGAACTGAATGAGGTCACTGCCTTGGCAACCACTTTGTCCAAACAGTTGCTTTCAAGCGTACCATGAGAAGGAAGCTTATCCTATTTTCTGTGGCACTTTCACAAATTAGAATGGTATATCAACCATAGGCACCAAGGAACCGCTCTCCACACAGGCCTGATTTGGTCCATCTTCTTTATATTTGGAAGAGAGCCTTTAGTCCAGGGAGCACTGCAGTGAACCTCTGCACTAAAACTATTAGCAAGCACCTGATGGAGGATGCCTCCATAGGTAAGTGGCTCCTTTATAACATCTTATATCTGGTTAAGGGAGATCTCTTCTGATGACAGAGATGTGGCACGGGGAATCTCACATATAATTCTGTCCAGGACAGTAACGAGAATCTTTCTGTCCTCTGTTCTGTTCTGTAGGGAATTCCTCTGGAACTGTAGAGAGGTGCCGACGGGCACGCACGCGCTCCTACCCTGGAGCTTTAGCAAGATGTTGCACTCTTCCCCTGTTTCTGTGTTTAGGCGCTGGGTTTCTGTTTTTTTGTGTTCTGTGTTCTATTTTTTGGTTTTTTGTTTGTTTGTTTTTGTTCGTTTTGTTGTGTGATTTTGGTGGTAAAAACTTAAGTATATTGGACATGAAAATAAGAAATAAAGAGATTAAGCCTGACACCCCTTAGGACTGTGTTTTAAGGAACTGCAATGAACTTTATCCCCCATTGTAAAGCAGGATGATAGAAGCCCCTAGCTGGCTGCCTGGAGCACACCCATTGCAGAGGGCTATGCCTGCTGGGGACCAAAGAACTGTGTATCTCCCAGGTTAACAAGTGAAACTCCTTTAAAACCCCTTGTCCCTCCAGATAAAGAGAGTCACAACTTTGGCAGAGTCCCCTGTGTTTCTCCTTTGTTAGCCAAGCAATAAAATTCCTTTTTTCTTTTTCTCAAAACCCAGTCCTCATTATTAAATTTGTATTAATTGGCTTCAAGGTCAGGAACCAAACTTTAAGTTACAAATCTTGTACCCACCCTCCGCCCCTGAACTTTGTGAGAGCTATCTGCTGAAATGTTAGGAGATAGAGCATGCTTGATGTGGAACTGAATCAGAGGAGCTAATCCTGTATTTAAAAGGGGAAACTGAGGGACTCCCAGCAGCTGCCAAAGCCCTGTTGATTCAGGGAATTACCTCCTTCCTTCCCTGCACTGTAAGGATTATGCCACCTCTGTCTTGTTAAAAAAAGAGAAAAAGAAAAAGGTGACACTAAATGCAGTAAAGTCACCATGGAGACACTTTATTTTACATTTCAGGTTGCCCTTCTGTGAAAACATCTGGTCCCCTTGTGGGGACATCTATGGTGCCACTGCTGTAGGAGATTTTTCTCTTTTCTGCTCTGGTTTAAAGGGTTCTGTCTGACAGCCATAGTCTGGACCTCCTTTCTGTCTGTATTGTGTCTTAGTTTCTGGCCCTTTAAGGCATCTGCAATAATGTGTTGATATTATAAATTGTTTTTGGGGAATGATCTTAGCTGAATGTGTGTCTAAATGATGATGTTTTATTTTAACAATCTGGTAACTGAATGGGTTTTTGAAGCATTGCACAATCTTGGAGTAAAAAGTCGGGTTTAGGTAATTGTTTAGTTTATGATTTCAGATAATTCATGCCAGAGAACTTAAATACTTAGGATGGATAACTGAAGAACTCTACTTCCAAGTTGGCAAGAAACTTCCCAATCATACGGTCTTTTTTTTTTTTTTTCACCAATTTTGAATTGGGTAGCCTGGGAAAATGTCACTGTGTGTACCAGTGCATTAATTTGGACATAAATAGTAAATCATAGTATGGTGTCTGTTGACAAAACAAGATGTAAAGATATAAAATTTTGAGAATTGTATCTTAAACTTGTATCATAATTTTCAACATCTGAACCTGAAAATTATGGTTAAAATGCCTTAGTCCTGAGATGTCTGTTCAGAATAGCAGTTTTTTTGCTGCTCCTTCCAGACCTCAGCCATGACTTATGTTGAAATGCAAATGAAAGAAGCCTGCAAGCTTTGTAGGAGAGTGATTTGAGGTCTAAGGGAAAAAAAGGTAAATTGTATGTTATTTACTAATTACTGGCAAGTCATTTTTTTCTAGGACTCTTATTTTTTTTCTTAGATACTTTATGTTTTTTGACCTCATGATTTTGAGCATACAGACCTAGGTTAATGTTTTTCTGAACAGTTCTATCTTTGACTAACTGTGGACTTTTTGAAACATTGCAATAAAGATTTCAACTACGAAAAGCTACAAGGCCTTTACTATTATTATGTGTGCACAAACTGTTATGTGTTGTATGTCTATATATACATATGTCCGTATATCATATATATGATACACAAATTAACATATATAAGGAGCGCTCATAAAAAAATAGCGCTTGTAAAAACAAATTTTAAAAAAGTGGATCCAAAGATCTTTAATTCACGTGATTTAAATGTTTCAATTTAAATTGGATAAAGAGATAAAAACAAATGTCTTTAAATTTAAGCTTACAAAGTTTTCTAGGTGTTCAAACATCTAACAAAATATTAACATCTACAAAATGTCTACTATGCCTTGGCTCTAGTACCTTTCCTTCAACATAAAAATGGTTTACACTGTTCAATACATTTCTCTAACTTTTTGATAAATAAGTAAAGTAAATTTGATATGGGATTACTCATTCATGAGTACTTTTGTTAGATATCTGATTGATTTACTAAGATCTGTATTTTTTTTAGTAAACTCTGTATAAGATTGTAATAATCAGTCATGTGTTAATGAGACAAAAATTTCTTAAAACATAAGTTTACCCATAACATTGAGTTTATTAAGATTTATGTTTTCTAGAGCAAGCAACCATAAAAATTAAACAACTGATTAAATAAAAACTGTTATTTTAGAGCACTGTACTGCCATTTCTTTAAAAGCCAAACTTGATTAATGTAGAAACATAAATGTAATTGTTATGCTATTAATGTTTTCATATCTTACAGGTATGCAAGTCTGTAAGGTAGAAACGTTTAAAGAGTATTATATCAAGCTGGTGCTCTCAAGTTGTGTGGTAAAAAATATATTGTGGATTTATTTACCTGTTATCAATAAGATATGTAAATTTTTATTTACTTTTTACATTGGGGAACAATTTAAATGTATTTTTAAGTTAATTAGAGCCTAATCTTTGTAAAGGTTAAAAACTTTCAGCCTTTCTTTAATTCATGTTTTAAATGTGATATCATATGGTGTTAGCTAATGTTCATGTGACCTCAAACAATTTATTTAAACATTGTCAAATGATATTTAAAAATAAAGATCAGCTTTAGAACTAAAATAGTTAAGGTTTATAAAGAGCCCTGCCTTACCTGAGAGAAGGCTGTGTGTCCCATCTTACTACATGTGAGAATGACTATGAAACCATTACGTCAGATAATATTTCTTTAAAGTTATGTTAAAAAGTTTTTTTTTTTATTGTCAATATTCCTAGGATCTCAAACAGGGGATATAATGTATAATTCAGCCAAAAAATTCAGGGAAGATATTACACGAACTAAGTATTTTTACTTTTGTTAATTTTAGTTTGAAATTTTCTTATAAGTGATCTAAAGATTCCCTGTTAGTGTTTTACAAATGTGTTGCTTTAAGAACACAACATGGGTTTATTCAAGATAATAAGTCATCAACTACAATACAGACAGAATAATACAGATCCCAATTAATAAAAAGGTAATTATAAAGTTATAGACATTAAAGCCCAGTACTCTTAATGTAAGGCTGTTAAAATTTATTTGCTGGATTTTTAAGATTAGGATTTAAAATGAATGTTAAATGAAAAGGGCCAAGAAAACCAATATTTGGCTCTTGCCCTCTGAGTCAGTCTGAATCCAGGGAACAGGGGACTTCTCTAAAGAGCTTTGCAACTCTGAGCCACATAACCTCCTGATCAGGGAGATTAATGAGACCACTGGAGAACAGAAAGCCAATCAGTACATTTGTTACAAAGAGGAGAGTCATCATAGAAAGGAGACATCCATGATGCTTCTGAGGGAAGCCAAATGGTCAAGCAAGACCTGGACCCACCTAGCGCAAATGGCACTAGCAGAACTGAGAATCTCTTCTCAAGTTTCCCCAGAATTGATTCCCACAAAAGCTCAGCTGACTGTTAACAATAGATAGAAACAAAAGTCAGTTTGACTGCTTCATCTTAAACACTTAGCAAAGACAGTTAAGACCAAAATACAGCCACTCCTGGGCATTTTAAATAATAATAATAATAATAATAATAATAAAATTTTAAGGTATGCACTTTATCTTATCCTCCCAAAATAAGTAAGACTGGAGGCTACAAAGAAGGATTCTCACACAGGAATGCCTAATACTTATAAAAAGAGACTATCAAGAAGAGCTGCCACAGGCAGAAGTTTTCGGTTTAAGACCTACAGATATTCCTAACCTACACAGGTAGGCTTGGTGTTTGCTAGTACGATTATCCAGCCCTGAGTAACAGAATTAAAGGTTTCTCTATTAGACGCAGAGGTCATACTAGTAAAAGGATTTTTACAAGATCAGATGACATTAAATTATTAAACTGTGTCTTATTGGGAGGGCCAACTGTAACACTTAAAGTTAAATATTAAGTTGACAGTCCTGATAATTGGGGATATTAAAGACTGGTGAGGGAATTTCTATACAGTGACTTGTTAAAGCTGCTGCAACATTTATTCAGTACTCATGGTTTTTGTTTCACTCATAGAAGAATCCATTCACAGATGACTTTACAACCTGTTCTTCCCCAACCTGACTTCAAACCGAACTGACTTCTAAAGGGCAACTCATGTCTCTCAACTGACTTCTAATAGGCAACTCATGTCCCTCACGACGAGCCCACTCACGTCACCCTGTCTCAGGACAGAAGAAGAAAAAATTAGTGACGCCACTCTTTTTACAACAATGGAGAGAAAGCTAAATAGACTATCAATATAAATAATTAATTAAGTCAGGTAAAATCAGGGAGATCGGTTTTGGGTGAGTTGTAAAAATTTGTAGACTCTTATCTGAGGGATTAAAATTTCCTCAGTGTTCTTCCCATAATCTATCAAAGATTTGAAAGGGACACAGAGAAAAGGGGGAAATTGTAGACCCAACCTGATCTTTTATTAAAATTGGGAGCCATCATGCCACAAAGCCATGAAAAGATAATTTTGGCTTTACCATAAATTACTTCAAATTCTGAACCTGCGTGGAATGCCTGCCCACGCCTTGAACTCACGCATGCCCAGCTCTCTGACCAGATAGCAGCCCTCTCTGAAACTTTAGTGACACATCATAAATATTTGCCTTCTCTGGCCAGACAACAACCCTCTCTGAGGCTCTAATGGTCCTCATGAATTCTGATGTAGGGACAGCAAAAAAATTGTAAACTACCTTTAATGTGATGTTTATCAGAGTTCTGTTATCTGTAACCCCCCTTTTGTGTAACTTTCTGGGCTATAAAACTGGGCTGTAGGAAAGCTGGGGATGCTGTCTTGTTCCCACCATTTTGGGAGGGAGAGGCAGCACGGCTGGTGGAAATAATAAGCTTAATTTTATTTGATTTTAATTTGAGTCAGTGGTCTTTTCTAGCGTCCTGGTCTAACAGGTAAACACTCCAAAGACGTGGAGCTCTGCCGGCCTAAAGACTTCTTGAGAAACTTCCTCTGAGTTTGGGCACTTGAAATATATGTTGTTGTAAGGAGATTTAGCTTCCTTTCTAGTGACACCATAAAAGCTGGGTCTGCATCTACGTGACCTGGAGGACATGGTTTTTTGTATTCTAATGAACATGAGGCAGCAGTGCTGAATTTTGTATTTGTAGGTAAACTGTGGCCACTTGGTGCTAAGTGTCTCCCCGTGTGAACTGTGAAGCCATTTGGTCATCCTCCACTTTTCGTGGTGTTTCTTGCTGCTGCACTGGGAGTTTGGTATTTGCTTCATGAAATACAACGAGTTCAACTGGGACCCAGTATTGGAGGGAGTTCTGTCAATTGTGGTGACAGAGAATGCACCAACCAGGCTTCTATCTCACAAAGCTTGCCCATTTGTCCATAGAAATCTGACTCTTAACTTTGCCCAGAAACCTCTCCATGTAACAAGAAGGGTCTGCTGGCTGCACCATATCAGTCACAAGCCATTTTGAAGGCAATGGAAAATCCTCCTGGCCACACCACAGATGTATTATCACACACCTGCCCACCACTGCAATAGGCCCACTACTCAGCAGGGTCCAACTTACTGGCATCTTTGTTCTACACCATTTTCATGAAACCCCGTCAATCATGGCATTCTCTTGTACACTCATGATCAGGAAAAAGACATCCAAAGGTTCTCCAGTGCCACCAGGTTAAGGGAATTTCAAAAATTTTATTGTATTTATTTACCCATTTTTCATGGATGAAGTTGGAGGCATTGTGGGTTTCAGTTCATTCAGGAACCATTAAATGGTGAGGAAACTCATTTCAATGAAATCTCTGGAGAAATCTCACAGGCAAGTCATCCCATAGAGTGGTCAAATGGTCACATGAAGCCAGGCCCATTGAGGTCTTCAATGTGAAGTCCATGGGTGTTCTGACTGTCAACTATGGCTGCCACATCTTTCAGAATAAAATCATGTGATATCTTAGCTGAGATTCCAAGGCTCTGTGGAAAGTCACCCTTCTTTTTTGATCTCAGTTTCCAAGGGGAAATCCAATGCGTGGCCTAATAAAATCTGAACACAGTTCATGGCAATGTTTCTCTGAGATCAGTTCCAGAACTCAGACTCTAAGGGGAATCACACCAGAGTTCAAGCCCAGGTAGACCCTGTCATCACTTCCAAGCACTACACAAATGACCACAATTAAAACCAAAACACTCCCACAAGGCCCTCATCTTCTTCCATATAGACACTCATCATAACCTGTGGCTGGAGGTTTCCATGAGGGGCTCAGCCCAAGACAGTGTACAAAATAAACTCCCTTGCCCATAATTTGCCTAAAGTCAGGGTTGCCTGGACACCCTTCCTGAGAACCAGGAGTGATCAAATAAGCCTGCCATAAATACTGCTCTGCTTCTCCAATTTGAGGCCTACTGACTCTCGGGTATAGACTCTTTATGTGAATTGGAATCATGAGAAAACCCAAGCACATATGGGCTATCATCTGCAGGGTTTTGAGAACTCATTTGACACAAAGGATCCCTATTTTTACTTGATGGAGGTTAGGAACGTTACAGAGGAAGGCGAGAGACTTCGTTCACAATGACTGCTTTTTTGGCCATTTTGGTTTTGGAAGCACACGTGGGAACTTTCTTTAGATCCATCAGGTGCTGAGAATCTATGCAACAGCCTCACACATGGCCAAGAGTCTGATGCAGACACATTCCTTTCCAAAGCAATTAAGCAAAGAGCAACAGGTGATGCCCATTAATTCCCCTTGAAAACCATTTCCTTCAGGCTTCACAAAGGAGTGGCCTGAGGCAAAGACCTTTCTGACATTCAGGGCAACAGAACAATAGATAAGCAAATGGCCCATTGCAGGGTTTCTCGAATGATATCTGAGTTTTCTGAGATGATCCCATTCCCTTCAGCTATCCAGTACATGGCCATGTCACAGAGCTTGGAGGTGGTACATATCGTGGACACAAAACCCTGAACCTATTCTGGAGAGTGGCCAGAATTCAAGAAGACATACAGGAACTTAGGAAGATAGTAGTTGTTGCCCATCCATTAGGAAAGCCACAGTCCATTCATAAATTGGGCAGGATGAATGCTGTGAAGTTTTCTACTAGACAGGACACATCCATTGATGCATTCTCTTTTCTAATGTCTACAATCACGGACACAGTGGGATAAACAGACATAGAAACACTCGCATTGTCAAAAGACTTACTAGAAACAGTCCACTCCAAATCAAACAAACCGACTTTCCTATATATTCTCAGATCATGAGACAAAACCACAAACTCACACGCACACCCACAAAGTCAACTCCTTCCCCCAAGTAGGTCTGTGACTATCCGGAGTGTCCTCTGACTGATGGGACATACTACGTTTCTCCGAAATGGTCTGTCCTATGTCACATCTGGTCTCCTTGGCCAACACTGTGAAGTTGTCAGGTGCCAGTAGTGAGACACTACCTGCTTTCTCAGGAAAGGTCCCTCTTCAGAGCTCTCCTGGAATTTGGCCATCCTCACATCAGTAGTTACACAGAAAGACCGATTCTGTCCTTGGTAAATCCAAACATGTGTGGCCACTGGGACTGGGACTGGGAATGACTCTGGGTGCCTGGCTTCCTGGATCCCAAGTTCAGAGAGTTCCATCACCAAGAAAGTTATATAGGTCACTTCCTTCAGGAACTGAATGAGGTCACTGCCTTGGCAACATCTTTGTCCTAACAGTTGCTTCCAAGTGTCCCAATAGATGGAGGCTGCCCCTACTTCCTGTGACACTTTGACAAGTAAGAATGGTATATCAAACATAGGCACCCGTAAACAGCTCTCCACACAGGCCTGGTTTGGTCCATCTTCTCTACATTAAGAAGAGAGAGACTGCTTCAGACACACCCCTTCATCCTGACCTGTTTTATTTTTTTTATTTTTTATTTTTTTTGTCATGAAAGATGACTTTCGCTCTCTCAGGTCCTTCATAGCTTTCTATATCTTCCCCAGGGTTCACTTCTGCATGGACCTTTGAGGTTCTCAGCAGGTGGAAGATCTCTTACATTTCTATATAAGACCAACTTTGTCCTTGCTTTTCTGTAAAGTTAGGTTGAGGAAACAAAGTATGGTTAGGGTTAATAACATGATTGATTTGGGTTAGGAATCATTCTGCTGCATGAATAATGGTATTAGGAACCTGCAATATTTATAAGGATATATAGAGGTGAAATATATGTATGAAAACACAAATCTAGGTAAGATTTGAAGCCCAAAAGGGCATTGGATCCTTGATTGGGATACTTTACTCTGAATTATGTTGTGCACATGTGTCTCAGATAAATCTATACATAATGGCATAGGACCTTGTACCTTGGATAATTGAATGTTGAAGAGAACATCCAGTCAAAAAAGGATAGTTGGTAGGATTAGGAAGATACGTGATAGGATTAGAAAAAAGAGTCAGTATAGGATTTGGACAAAAAGTTCTTTAGCAATAGGGTTTCAGGTAGACAGAAAATGTAAATGTCAGCACATTTGAAGAGTCAGTCACAATGATGAACTGGGGAAAATATGTAGGAAAGCAGATATCATTAGAGACATTAGGAAATCAGGCAAATGATGAAGTGATTGATAGGATTAGACATTTTCAACAGGCTTGAGGTTGAATACATAATCTTAGGAAGAAACAAATATGTAGTCACCAATAGGATTGACATTTGAGAGCATTAGGCAACCTGGACATGGGTGATTTTCATAATCCATACTCACATTCCATTTAGGCTTTGGTACAATTGTAAGTGTGACTTTGCATTTTGTGGCCAGAATATTACTGTGATAAAATGTATATGTAGATCAGGTGACATGAGTATTTCTTGCACCATTTCTGGGAGCAATATTTAGAAGAGATATAAATTAGTATTGGGGAAACAAATAGGTGTACCATGTGTGAATATATAATATAACTGATTCCAACTTTAGAAATTGGAATAAATTGATATCTGAAAATACACAGTAAATGTTATATTGATATACATACATTCATTCCAACAAGTTATACATCTAATGGTAATATTAGGGTTGTGGTTTATCATAAAGTGTGTGAGTTTTGCTTCAAAATTGATTATGGAAATCGAAAATAATGTGTTTGGAAAGAAGTCTCATGAAATGACCAGTCAAAAGCAAGGAGGAATACATGTGTACTGAAGCAGGAAGTGATTGAATGTGTTTCAAATGTCTTTAAATTTGTGAACTTATGCATGAAATGTTTATACTATGATGTACAAAAACTGAAGAAATAGTAATGTACCAGTGTTAAATAAAATGAACGTCAAAATACACATCATGCCCCATTGGAATCTACATGCATTGATGTTAAATTGGGTCAGTTACTGTAGAAATATAAGGATTTGTTTGCACCATTCAGTGAAGTGAGTTTTCAGTACTAGAAAACAAATATGTATTTCAGGTGGATGAATATTTCTGAAAATAATCGTATGAAAATTTGATTATAAAACCACATACATGAGCATGAGTGAATTATTAAGGGAGTGTATAATAAGACACATATATTTCATTTTATATTTGGAAGAATATATATATATATATATATATATATATATATATATATATATATATATATATATCACACAGAGAAACATTAGGAAGTAGCAATATATATGCCAATCAAAATTCATCGTGAAATATATATCATCCACCGATCCAAAAATATTAATTTTACTGAACATGGATTTATGTATAATGTTGTTCAACTAAAAATCTCACTCATAGTTTGAATTTTCAGTTCCAAAAGCGTTTAGGAGGGGTGATCTCTTCTCATACTTTGTTTCTGCCAAGTTAGCCTCCTCACAAAAATGTACGTGTGATACCAGGTATGATTTTATATGTGCATATAAAAATACATGTGCTGAATTGGCTACAGAAAAAAGGAGACAGAAATTCACATATGTGTTAACTTTAAAAACACATGGAGTACTATTTCAACAAACAATTGACAAGATTTATAACTCCTACACTATATCATGCAAAAGGCAAGACCAACTATACACCATGCCTCCTCTGAACTGCTTGTATTAATATTATGTTTGGGTTATTTGTCTCCATCATATTAGGATTAGTAGTCAGAGTCTCTTAGGGTATGGGTTACTGAAAGGGATTCAGTATTTCGAATGGAAAATTGGAAAATGAATCCAATGTGTATGTAAATATGTGCTACACAAAAATCTTCCCACTCTCATCCAGAACAATACCTTGACAACACCTTCACCCCATGTAAGACACAATTAGAGGAGAAGAGTTAGAAAATCCATGAATACATATCTGGAATGGAATGCGATCAGGAGTTCACAACCTTGGAAGTGTTAGAGGAGTTTCCAAAAGTAAGGGACAGGGTAAACACTTCAAAAACATGGAGGTCTGTTGTCCTAGAGACTTCTTGAGATACTGCCTGTGAGGTTGGGCACTTGAAATATATGTTGTTGTCACGTGCTTTAGCTTCCTTTCTAGTGAAACCATCAACCTGGGTCTGCATCTATGTGACCTGGAGGACATGGTTTCTTATTTTCCATCCGTGGGTGGGCCCCTTGCTTAAGAGCTCTGGCTACTGGACAAATTTTACACAATGAAGCCTCTAATCTGACTTTTGGGGCCCCTTGAACTATCTACTCCCCACATCACTTGAAAGATCTTTTACCTTAAAAGGGCCTTCAAACCCTCCCTACATCCAGAGTTCTGTCGCTCCTCACTTCCTTTCTGGAAAACCCTAATATTATTTTCCTCCCCTGCTCTGCACTGAACCCTGCCTCACTGCTCCCAATGACTCCCATGTCTCACACACCAACTCATAATTGCTTGGAAAACTTAGATGATTTCCTCCCCTGTCATTCTTCCAATTTTGAGAGACCACTCACCAAGCCTGACCTTATCTGGTTTACTGACAGCAGTTCCTTTAGGCAGAATGGAACTCATTACTCTGGATACACTGTATTTTCAGCCACTGAGATTATAGAGGCCAAAGTTTTGCCTTCAGGAACTACAGACCAGCAGGCTGATTTTATAGCATCCACTCGTGCCTGCCTTCTAGCACAAGGCAAATCCCTCACCCTCTAAACTGATTCAAAATATGTCTTCCATATCTTATTATCCCATGCTGCAATTTGAAAGAAGCGAGGCCTACTTACCACCAAAGGTAATGCGATCACTAATTCAGCTCTTATAAAAAATCTGATAGAGGCCTCCCACTTACCCACCCAGTTGGGAGATGTCCATTGTAGGTCCCATCAGAAGGACGGCTCTCTTATCACTGAGGGCAATGCCAAAGCTGACCAGGTGGCACGAATGGCTGCTACCACTTCCAAACATGGCCCCCATGGTGGACATATAATGGCCACTTTAGACAGCTCATCTGAAGCCCCTACTTCTTTCAGTAAGAACAAGCATCTTTTCAAGTTCCTTCATACTCTATTCCTTTCCAATTCTCAGTCTTTGACCCTCTTTTTACAGAGTTTCTTCTTCCTCACTCCCTCTGACAAGCCATGCTACAGAATATAGCCTCTAATTGTCAGATCTGTCAGCGGACCAACCCTCATACTCCTTTAAGGCCAAAACGTTTCCCTTCCCAACAAGCCCGGGGACACATTCCCTCTGCTGACTGGCAGGTAGACTTCACCAACATGCCCACAGTATGGCACACTAAATACCTCCTTGTCTTTGTGGACACTTTCTCTGGTTTGGTTGAGGCATTTCCCACTTCCAATAAAAAGGCTTCCACTTTAGCTTCAATCTTACTGACAGACATCATCCCCAGGTTTGGTATGCCCACTTCCCTACAATATGACAATGGCCCTGAGTTTACTTCTAGGATCACACAAAAGGTCTCTCAAGCCCTCTCCTTCAAGTGGCATTTCAACTGTCCATATTTCCCCCAGGCTTCAGGGAATGTGGAAAGGGTAAATCGTACTCTAAAGGAAGTCCTTACCAAATTGACAATGGAATTAAACATAGACTGGGTCAAACTCCTTCCCTTGGCTTTGCTTCGAATCAGAGCTCTCCCTAAGAAACCATCTTTACTGTCTCCTTTTGAGATAATATATGAAAGACATCTTATAACCCCTGCGTTGGTCATTTCACAAGGACCTCTCACCCGAGATTTGACTTTGCCTCTCTTGCTTCATCTCCGCTCGGAACTCTGGAAATATCAGGACTGGCTTCTTCGGGACCCAGTCTCCTCTCCAAACACTCCTCCCTTAACACCTGTTAGTCTAGTCAATTATAATACCCCAGAGGAGAAAGGGACTCTTGCCCCAAAATGGGATGGCCCCTATCCTGTCATTCTCTGTACCCCCACCGCCGCCAAACTCTCCTTACCAGACAACCGTCTCACTCCCTGGAATCACATGTCTAGGTTGAAGCCACATCACCAGGAGGCCCCACATGCTGACGACAGGGCCACCCCAGAGGAACTCCAAGAATCACCTCCTGAACCTCCCCTTTACTCCTGCTCTCCACACCCATCTCACCCATTTAAGTTGCGGCTCACACGGTTTTCCTTGCAGCCCAATTCCTCTTAAAGAAGGCACAATGAGCTCTCCCAACACCCTAGTCTTCTCTAACTGCTTGTTTTTTGTGCTCTGCTTATTTTCTGTGCTCTGTCAGGACTCGTCTTTACCCTCCTCACCTACCATGCATTTATTCACTCTTCGGGAACGATACTCAGAACATGGCATGCAGAAGGTCCGCGGAGTGGATGCAACTACTTGCTTCATCCACAACTGCACCTCTATTTCCCTAAAATTGTCACCTTCAAGGACCTTCGTCCCTGGTAGCTGGAACTGGCCTTTCATTTGCTTCCTTTTTGATCAAACAAAAGATTATTGTCATTGGTGGCCTGAGATATATAATGGGTGCCCCTATTGGTCATGCAGGTTCCATGATGAACGTGGTAGCTATTCTTACCACTCACTCGGTTACCCTGAAGGGTGGACTTCTAGTTACATAAAGTGGCATAAAGGCTCTTCATCCAATAACAATGGATGGTATACTTTAGATGAACCTGACCCCAAGGCCAAACGTTGGGGCTATGTTGAGTTTGCTGTCTATGCTCAGACAACCTCAGTCAGACCCACAGGGTGGATGACTATTGGCCGCACCCTGATTACGCCACCTAAGGCAACCATCCAGGTAGTCGAACACATTAAGGACTCAGAATCAAAACTTCGAGATCGTATCCATAGCTCATCCAAAGAGGATTCAGAGCCTTCAACCCCCTCAGGTCCCCCTCCCACATGGCTCAATTTGCTACACCAAACGTTTTGATTATTAAACTCCACCCGTCTTTCTTTACCTACTTCTCAGTGCTTTCTCTGTGCTTCACTTGTCGTCCACTTCTAGCAGCAGTCCCATTAGGGGCAGAAACTATTCCAGCAAAACCCTACAATTTCTCTAAAAAGGACAACCCCTACATGTGACACGTATCCCACTGTGGGAAAGTTATTCCACCAATACTTTATTTCCTTTCATCTGTTTCCACCTGCCAATAATGAATCCTTTACCTGTTTGTTCCTTGAGCTACAACACCCCATAGAGCCCTGTGTTTAGGCAACCTGAACATTTCCTCTGGTGTAATGGGTCTTTAAGTACCTCAACGATCAATGTCTCTGGCACCTGTTTCTTGGTTACTGTAGTTCCTCAGCTATCTTTGTATACTCCCACCGAATTCCGACAGTTGGCCCTACGTTCCTGCACCCGTAGGGTAGTCTTTCTGCCGGTTCTGGTAGGCCTCATTTTAACAACCTCAGTGACGAGTCTCGGACTCTCTGGTGGAGCTATAGGTCACGCTCTATGGGCATCCAATGACCTTCAACAAAAACTGCAGGAAACACTCAATACCATGGCTGAGTCTCTGGGTTCCTTGCAGCGGCAGGTTACATCATTGGCACAAGTGGCTTTACAGAACCAAAGGGCAATTGATCTTCTCACTGCAAAAAAGGGGTTACATGCCTATTCCTCAGAGAGGAATTTTGCTATTATGTTAATGAATCTGGGCTAATAAAAAAAATGTTGTTAAATTGCAGGAATTATTGACCGAATTGCTCAAACATACCTCCTCCAATCCCATCATGGGGTTCTTCCAATCCTATCTTGCCATGTACTTACTACATATCTTGGGGCCCCTTATTGGGATGCTCCTTTTTTGTGCTTTCTTGCCCTGCAAAATGAAGTGCCTTCAAACCCAACTGCAAAAAATTCCTAATCAAACTTTCAACCCGCTTTTGCTTAGGCACTACCAGCCTCTGATGACCTATGAACCCCCAACATCTCCAAGAGAACAGTAACTCAGTGATGAAGCTCACTACCAGGCATGATGGAATGCAATGGGTATCAGACAGCGGGAGACAACGAGCTCTGAGAACCTCTTAATCTGCCATCCTGCATTCATGAGTCTTTACCACCTTCTAAGATTTCTCATGGCCCTTGGCCTCTTCTATGTCAGTCCCCCAACATGGAACTTCTGCCAAAAAATGACATTTCCTTTAATTTTTATCTTCATTCTGTTTTTATTTGCTCTGATCTTCTTCAGGTGCTGGTGACGCCATGTCCAGGCAACGCTTCCAGTATTTCCTAGAGTCTCTGTTACAGGACCAGTGGCTGATACCAACAATCTCTTCCATCCAGGACTAGTTTCATGCCATCGACAACTTTGGCTTCAGGGAACATTCATTGACTTCACCCCTACGAAAGTAGCTGTCTATAGCCACTGGGTTTTATTTCTGGCTGCCATGATAATCCCAAACCTGCTCCCTGAGCATTCCTCCACTTCTCTTTCTAGGCCCCACACCACCCCCACACCCAGGAAGCAGACGGATCTGACAAATGACGCCCCACTTCCTAAGAAAACAAAAAGGGTGGAATGTTGGGAAAAGAATAAATGGCAGCCATACCCCAGAGAAAAACCTCAACATGGCGCCTAAGGACTTCTTCTTCCTACCTTCTTCATTTCTGCAGTGGCGCAAAAAGTTCCCACCCTTGTGAACTCTCACGTCAGCGCCAATTTCAAATCTCACTTGTGGGGAACCTTAGCCCCAATGAGAACTAATTCCTGGGCTCTGGAGCTGATATCTAAAAGAACTTGCCAATAAACGGGTTGCTGCCATTTATCTAAGCCCTACCATCTCCTCCTTAGTTCTATATAAGCACACAGCTTTGAGCAATAAAATTGGAATTCTCCCGGTGAAGTGTCATTGCGTGGGGAATTATTTCACTCATGATCAGCAACAGGATATTCAAAGGTTCTCCAGTGCCACCTGGTCATGGGAATTTCAGAAATTTGATGGTATTTATTTAGCCATTTTTGAAGGATGAAGTTGGAGTCACTGTACGTTTCAATTAATGCAGGAACCATTATGTGGTGAGGAAGCTCATTTAAATTAAAACTCTGGAGAAATCTCACAGGCAAGGCTTCCCAAAGAGTGGCCAAAAGGTCACATGAAGCCAGGATCATTGAGGTCTACAATATGAGTTCCATATGTGTTTAGACTCTCAACTATGGCTGCCAAGTCTTTCAGAATAAAATCATGTGATATCCTGGCTGAGATTCTCACTGCACTGTGGAAAGACACCCTGGCACTCGATCTCAGTTTTCAAGGGAGGCTTCTCATGCGTGGCCTCCTAAAATCCCAACACATTTCATGGCAATACTTCTTTGAGGTAAATTCCAGAACTCAGTCTCTAAGAGGAATCATGCCAGAGTTCAAGCCCAGGTGGATCCAGTTATCTCTTCCAACCGCCAAACAAATGACCACAATTAAAACCAAAGACTCCCACATGGCCCTCATCTTCTTCCATATAGACACTTATCATAACCTCTGGCTGGAGTTTTTCATGAGGGGTGCAGCCCAAGACAGTGTCAAAAATAAGCTCCCTTGCCCCTCATTTGCCTAACGTCAAGGTGGCCTGGACACCCATCTGGTGAACCAGGAGTGATCAGATAGGCTAGCTGTTAATACTGCTCTGCATCTCCAATTTGAGGCCTACTGACAGTCAGGTATAGATTCTTTATATGATTTGGAGCCATGAGAAAACCCAAAAACCTATGGGCTAGCCTCTGCAGGGCTGTGCATAACTCATTTGACCCAAAGGATCCGTATTCTCACTTGATGGTGGTCAGGAACCTTACAAATGAATGCGAGAGACTTCATTCACAATAATTGCTCTTTTGGCCATTTTGGTTTTGGATGCACACATGGGATCTCTCTTTATATCCATCAGGTGCTGAGAATCTAAGCCACAACCTCACACAGGGCCAAGAGGCTGATTTAGACACATCCCTTTCCAAAGCAATTAAGCAAAGAGCCACAGGTGGTGCCCATTCATTTTCATTTGAAAACTGTTTTCTTCAGGCTTCACAAAGGGGTGGCCTGAGGCAAAGACCTTCCTGACATTCAGGGAAACAGAACAATTGATAAGCAAAAGTCCGAAAGCATGGTTTCTCAACTTAGACTTTCTTGGTCACACTGATATCTGTGTTTTCTGAGATGCTTGCCATTCCCTTCAGCTATCCAGGACATGGCAATGTCACAGAGCTTGGAGGTGGTACATATTTTGGACACAAAACCATGAGACTATTCTGGAGAGTGGTGAGAATTCTGGAAGAAACAGGAACTTAGGTAGGTAGCAGGTGTTGCCCATGGATAAGGCAAGCTGCAGTCCATTCATAAATTGGGCAGGATGAATGCCGGGAATCTTTCTACTATACAGGACATATCAATTGTTGGATTCTATTTTCTAATGTCTACAACCATGGACACAGTGGGATACACAGACATAGAAACACTTGCCTTGTCCAACGACTTACTAGAAGAAGACCACTCCAAATCAAACAAACCGTCTTTCCTACCTATTCTCAGATCATGAGACAAAACCACAAAATCACACTCACACCCACAAAGACACCTCCTTCCCCCATGTAACTCTGTGACTATCCGGAGTTTCCTCTGAGTGGTGGGCCATACTATGTTCCCCCAAAATGGCCTGTCCTATCTCAGATCTGGTCTCCTTGGCCAACTCTGTGAAGTTGTCAGGAGCCTGCGGTGAACCACTACCTACTTTCTCAGGAAAGGCCCCTATGCAGAGCTCTCCTGGTATTTGGCCATCCTCACATCTGTAGGTACCAAGAAAGACTGACACTCTCCTTGGTAAATTCAAACAAGTGAGCCTACTGGGTCTGGGACTGGACTGGCTCCGGGTGCCTGGCTTCCTGGATCCCAAGTTATGAGAGTTCCATCACCAAGGAAGTGAGGTAGATCGCTTCTTCAGGAACTGAATGAGGTCATTGCCTTGACAACCACTTTGTCCTAACAGTTGCTTTCAAGAGTCCCATGAGATGGAGGCTGCACCTACTTCCTGTGACACTTTCACAAGTTAGAATGGTACATAAACCATGGGCACCCGGGAACAGCTCTCCACCTAGGACTGGTTTGGTTCATCTTCTCTACATTAAGAAGAGAGAGGCTGATTCATACACATCCCTTCATGCTGACAAGGTTGTTTGCCATAGAAGATGACTTTTCTCTCTCAGGTCTTTCGTAGCTGCCTACATCTTCTCAAGGGATCATTTCTGCATGGACCTTTGATGTTCTCAACAGCTGGAACATGCCCTACAATCCTGTATTTTAAGAGCAACCCTGTCCCTGCTGTTCTGTAAAGTTCGATTGAGAGAACAATGTATGGTTTTGGGTTAGTAACATGTTCAATTTGGGGTTAGGAATCCTTCTGCATGACGAATAATGTTATTGGGAAACTATGATATTTACAAGAATATATAGGTGAAATATAAGTATAAAAACAGAAATCTATGGAAGATATGAAGTCCAGAAGGGCATTGGGCCCTTAATTGGTACACTTAGCTTTGAATTATTTTCTGCAAAAATGTCTCAGATAAATCTATATACAATGGCATAGGAGCTTGTACCTTGGATGATTGAATGTCGAAGAGAACATCCACTCAAAAAGGGATAGTCGGTAGGATTAGGAAGATAGTCAGTAGGTTTACAAAGAAGAGTGAGAATAGGATTTAGACGAAAAGCTCTTAAGCAATAGGGTTTCAGGTAGACAGTGAATGTAAATGTCAGCACAAGTGAAGAGTCAGTCACAATGATGAACAGGGGAAAATATGTAGGAAAATAGATATAAATAGAGACATTACTAAATCAGGCAAAGTATAAAGTGAGTGATAGGATTAGACATTTTCAACAGGCTTGAGGTTGAATATATAATCTTAGGAAGAAACAAAAATGTAGTCACCAATAAGATTGACATTTGAGAGCATTAGGCCACCTGGACATGGAAGGTTTTAGTAATCCATGCTCACTTTCCATTTAGGCTTTGGTACAAACTTAAGGGTGACTTTTGATTTTTTTGTCCAAAATATTACTGTGATAAAATGTATATATAGATCAGGTGACATGAGTATTTCTTCCACCATTTTTTGAGGAATATTTTGAAAACGTATAAATTAGTATTGAGGGTAAAAATAGGTGTACCCTGTGTCTATGAATATAGAGATAATGCATGAATACATCATACAGTTAATAAATAATATAACTGGTTCCCCTTTAAATAATGTATTGAATTGATATCTGAAAATATATAATAAATCATATATTTTTTAAATTAATTTTTATTGTAGGTTGTTCAAAACATTACATAGTTCTTGATATATCATATTTCACACTTTGATTCAAGTGGGATATGAGCTCCCATTTTTACCCCATATACAGATTGCAAAATCACATCAGTTGCAGAACCATTGATTTACATATTGCCATTCTGGTGTCTGTTGTATTCTGCTGCCTTTTCTATCCTCTACTATCCCCCCTGCCCCCTCCCCTCCCCTCTTCTCTCTCTACCCCCTCTACTGTAGTACATTTCTCCCCCTTATATTTTCCTCCTTTCCCCTCAAATCCTCTTGTATGTAATTTTGTATACCCCTAAGCGTCTCCTTCCATTTACATGCAATTTCCCTTCTCTCTCCCTTTCCCTCCCACCTCTCATCCGTCTTTAATGTTAATCTTCTTATCATGCTCTTCGTCCCTACTCTGTTCTTAGTTACTCTTCTTTTATCAAAGAAGACATTTGGCATTTGTTTTTAAGGGATTGGCTAGCTTCACTTAGCATAATCTGCTCTAATGCCATCCATTTCCCTCCAAATTCTATGATTTTTTCATTTCTTAATGCAGAGTAATACTCCATTGTGTATAAATGCCACATTTTTTTTATCCATTCGTCTATTGAAGGGCATCTAGGTTGGTTCCACAGTCTTGCTATTGTGAATTGTGCTGCTATGAACATGGATGTAGCAGTGTCCCTATAGTGTGCTCTTTTTAGGTCTTTAGGGAATAGACCGAGTAGGGGAATAGCTGGATCAAATGGTGGTTCCATTCCGAGCTTTCCAAGAAATCTCCATACTGCTTTCCAAGTTGGCTGCACCAATTTGCAGTCCCACCAGCAATGTACAAGAGTACCCTTTTCCCCACATCGTCGCCAGCACTTGATGCTGTTTGACTTCCTAATGGCTGCCAATCTTACTGGAGTGAGATGGTATCTTAGGATGGTTTTGATTTGCATTTCTCTGACTGCTAGAGATGGTGAGCATTTTTTCATATACTTGTTGATTGATTGTATGTCCTCCTCTGAGAAATTTCTGTTCAGGTCCTAGGCCCATTTGTTGATTGGGTTATTCGTTATCTCATTGTCTAATTTTCTTAGTTCTTTGTATATTCTGGATATTATGGCTCTGTCTGAAGTGTGAGGAGTAAAGATTTGTTCCCAGGATGTAGGCTCCCTATTTACCTCTCTTATTGTTTCTTTTGCTGAGAAAAAACTTTTTAGTTTGAGTAAGTCCTATTTGTTGATTCTAGTTATTAACTGTTGTGCTATGGGTGTCCTATTGAGGAATTTGGAGCCCGACCCCACAGTATGTAGATCATAGCCAACTTTTTCTTCTATCAAATGCCATGTCTCTGATTTGATATCAAGTTCCTTGATCCACTTTGAGTTAAATTTTGTGCATGGCGAGAGAAAGGGATTCAGTTTCATTTTGTTGCAAATGGATTTCCAGTTTTCCCAACACCATTTGTTGAAGATGCTATCCTTCTTCCATTGCATGCTTTTAGCCCCTTTATCGAATATAAGATAGTTGTAGTTTTGTGGATTGGCTTCTGTGTCCTCTATTCTGTACCATTGGTCCACCCGCCAGTTTTGTTACCAGTACCATGGTGTTTTTGTTACTATTGCTCTGTAGTATAGTTTGAAGTCTGGTATAGCTATCCCGCCTGATTCACACTTCCTGCTTAGCATTGTTTTTGCTATTCTGGGTCTTTTATTTTTCCATATGAATTTCATGATTGCTTTCTCTATTTCTACAAGAAATGCCGTTGGGATTTTGATTGGCATTGGATTAAACCTATAGAGAACTTTTGGTAATATCGCCATTTTGATGTTGTTACTTCTACCTATCCATGAACAGGGTATATTTTTCCATCTTCTAAGATCTTCTTCTATTTCTTTCTTTAGGGTTCTGTAGTTTTCATTGTATAAGTCTTTCACCTCTTTTGTTAGGTTGATTCCCAAGTATTTTACTTTTATTGAGGATATTGTGAATGGGGTGGTTGTCCTCATTTCCATATCAGAGGATTTGTCGCTGATATACAGGAATGCCTTTGATTTATGCGTGTTGATTTTATAGCCTGCCACTTTGCTGAATTCATTTATTAGCTCTAATAGTTTCTTTGTAGACCCTTTTGTGTCTGCTAGGTATCGAATCATGTCATCTGCAAATAGTGATAATTTGAGTTCTTCTTTTCTATTTTTATGCCTTTATTTTCTTTCATCTGTCTAATTGCTCTGGCCAGTGATTCGAGAACTATGTTGAACAGAAGTGGTGAGAGAGGGCATCCCTGTCTTGTTCCAGATTTTAGAGGGAATGCCTTCAGTTTTTCTCCATTCAGAATGATGCTAGCCTGAGGCTTAGCATAGATTGCTTTTACAATATTGAGGTATGTTCCTGTTATCCCTAGTTTTTCTAGAGTTTTGAATATAAAGGGATGCTCTACTTTGTCGAATGCTTTTTCCGCATCTATCGAGATGATCATATGGTTCTTATTTTTAAGCCTATTGATGTGGTGAATAACATTTATTGATTTCCGTATATTGAACCAACCTTGCATCCCAGGGATAAATCCTACCAGATCATGTTGCACAATTTTTTTGATATGTTTTTGTATCCGGTTCGCCAGAAGTTTATTGAGGATTTTTGCATCTAGGTTCATTAGAGATATTGGTCTGTAGTTTTCTTTCTTTGAAGTGTCCTTGTCTGATTTAGGAATCAGGGTGATGTTGGCCTCATAGAATGAATTTGGAAGTTCTCCCTCTTTTTCTATTTCCTGAAATAGCTTGAAAAGTATTGGTATTAGTTCCTCTTTAAAGGTTTTGTAAAACTCTGGTGTATACCCATCCGGTCCTGGGCTTTTCTTAGTTGGTAGTCTTTTGATGGTATCTTCTATTTCCTCAATTGATATTGGTCTGTTTAGGTTGTCAATATCTTCCTGACTCAATCTGGGCAAATCTTATAACTTAAGAAATTTATCGATGCCTTCACTATCTTCTATTTTGTTGGAGTATAAGGATTCAAAATAATTTCTGATAATCTTCTGTATTTCTGAAGTGTCTGTTGTGATATTTCCTTTTTCATCCCGTATGCTGGTAATATGAGTTCTCTCTCTTCTTCTCTTCGTTAGCATGGCTAAGGGTCTGTCGATTTTTTTTATTTTTTTCAAAGAACCAACTTTTAGTTTTGTCAATTTTTTCTATTGTTTCTTTCGTTTCGATTTCATTAATTTCAGCTCTGATTTTAATTATTTCTTGTCTTCTACTTCTTTTGCTGTTGTTTTTCTCTTCTTTTTCTAGGATTTTGAGTTGAAGTATTACATCATTTATTTGTTGTTTTTTTCTTTTTTTAAGGAATGAACTCCAAGCAATAAATTTTCCTCTTAGAACTGCTTTCAATGTGTCCCATAGATTCCAATATGTTGTGTCTGTGTTTTCATTTATCTTTAAGAATTTTTTAATTTCCTCCTTGATGTCTTCTATAACCCATTGATCATTCAGTAACCTATTGTTCATTCTCCAAGTGATGCATGATTTTTCCTTAATTCTTTTATCGTTAATTTTCAATTTCATTCCATTATGATCAGATAAGATGCATAGTATTATCTCTACTCCTTTATATTGTCTAAGAGTTGCCCTGTGACATAATATATGATCTATTTTTGAGAAGGATCCATGTGCTGCTGAGAAAAAAGTGTAACTGCTTGATGTTGGGTGGTATATTCTATATATGTCAATTAAGTCTAGGTTATTAATTGTGTTATTGAGCTCTATAGTTTCCT
Source organism: Callospermophilus lateralis (assembly GCF_048772815.1). Classification (NCBI taxonomy): domain Eukaryota; kingdom Metazoa; phylum Chordata; class Mammalia; order Rodentia; family Sciuridae; genus Callospermophilus; species Callospermophilus lateralis. The sequence continues at coordinate 9,004,711 of NW_027515613.1, forward strand.
TATTCACTTTTGTTTGGAAGATCTGTCCAGTGGTGAGAGAGGTGTGTTGAAGTCTCCCATGATTATTGTATGGTGGTCTATTAGACTCTTGAACTTGAGAAGTGTTTGTTTGATGAACATAGCTGCACCATTGTTTGGGGCATATATATTTATGATTGTTATGTCTTGTTGGTGTATGGTTCCCTTGAGAAGTATGTAGTGTCCATCTTCATCCCTTTTGATTAACTTTGGCTTGAAATCTATTTTATTTGATATGAATATGGACACTCCTGCTTGTTTCCGAAGTCCATATGAGTGATATGATTTTTCCCAACCTTTCACCTTCAGTCTAAGTATGTCTTTTCCTATCAAATGCGTCTCCTGAAGGCAGCATATTGTTGGGTCTTGTTTTGTGATCCATTCTACTAGCCTGTGTCTCTTAATTGGTGAGTTTAAGCCATTAACATTTAGGGTTATTATTGAGATATGGGTGTTCTTCCAGCCATATTGGTTTATTTATGTTACTAAACATGGTTTGTTTTCCTCTTTGATTATTCCCCCCCCCCTTCACTGTACTACCTCCCGCTGTTGGTTTTCATTGACATTTTCCATTTCCTCTTCCTGTAATATTTTGCCGAGGATGTTTTGAAGAGATGGTTTTCTAGCTGCAAATTCTTTTAACTTTTGTTTATCATGAAAGGTTTTAATTTCATCTTCCATCCTGAAGCTTAATTTCACGGGATACACAATTCTTGGTTGGAACCCATTTTCTTTTAGTGTATGAAATATGTTATTCCAGGATCTTCTAGCTTTCAGAGTCTGTGTTAAAAGATCAGCTGTTATCCTGATTGGTTTACCCCTAAATGTAATCTGCTTCCTTTCTCTTGTAGCTTTTAAAATTCTCTCCTTATTCTGTATGTTGGGCATCTTCATTATAATGTGTCTAGGTGTGGATCTCTTATGATTTTGCACATTCGGCGTCCTGTAGGCTTCTAGGATTTGGGATTCTGTCTCATTCTTCAAGTCTGGGAAGTTTTCTCGTATTATTTCGTTGAATAGATTGCTCATTCCTTTGGTTTGGACCTCAATACCTTCCTGTATCCCAATGACTCTTAAGTTTGGTCTCTTTATGTTATCCAATATTTCTTGAATGTTCTGCTCATGGTTTCTTAACAGCTTTGCTGAGCTGTCTATGTTCTTCTCCAGTTGAAATACTTTGTCTTCATTGACTGATGTTCTATCTTCTAAGTGTTCTACTCTGCTGGTAGTATTCTCAATTGAGTTTTTAAGTTGGTTCATTGTTTCCTGCATTTCCAGGATTTCTGTTTGTTTGTTTTTTATAACCTCTATCTCCCTGAATAATTGATCTTTTGCTTCTTGGATTTGTTTATGTAATTCATTGTCGAAGTGGTCGAAGTGGTCTTTCATTGTCTGATTTTGCTGTCTAATGTCTTCCTTGAGACTCCAGATCATCTGAAGCATGTATATCCTGAATTCTTTATCTGACATTCCATCTGCTGCAGATATTACCGCTTCTAAAGTTGAATTGACCTGCATTGCTTGTGGTCCTTTTTTTCCTTGTCTTTTCATACTGATCGCGTTTCTTTCTGCTTGGTGAAACTGTTGTGTTATTGATTGTTCCCCCTATATATTTATATTGCTTTTGTATAGCTGCATCGTCTCCCTTGCAGGCTTTGGCGGTGGTTCTGCCCCTCCTTCAATTGAGGCAATGTGCCTACCACGCCGGGAGGCCGCTGTGCCTGTACTTTTGATGGGCCTGTTCTTTCGGTGGTCACAGGTCCGCCTACCTTGCAGGAGTGAGCAGCGGTTTTGCCCCTCCGCTGGCCACTAGGCCTGTTCTGTCTGTCGGTTGCAGGTCTGTCTACCTAAAAGGCGCTGGTGGTGGCTCTGCCCCTCCCCCAACCGGGGTGATGTATCTGGCGGGCCACTGGGCCTGTTTTGTCGGTGGTCACGGTTCCGCCTACATTGCACGTGCGTGGAGCAGCTGTGTCCCTCTGAGAGTTGCTGAGCCTGACCTGCCGGTGGATGGCAAGTGTGCCTACCTTGCAGGCGCAGGGGTGGCTCTGCCACTCCGCGGGTCACTGGGCCTGATCTGCTGGTGAGTTGCAGGTCTGCCTAACTTGCAGGCGCCCGGCGGCTCTGCCCCTCCCCCAACCGGGGTGGGGCGATGTGTCTGGCCGGCCGCTGGGCCTGTTCCATTGGTGGTCACGGTTCAGCCTACCTAGCAGGCACGTGGGGCAGCTGTGTCCCTCCGCAGGTTTTTTGGGCCTGACCTGTCGGTGGGTCGCAGGTCTGCCTACCTTGTAGGCTCGGGGGGTGGCTCTGCCGCTCTGTGGATTGCTGTGCCTGTTCTGCTGGTGGGTCGCGGGTCCGCCTACCTTGCAAGCACCCGGCGGCTCAGCCCCTCCCCCAACCGGATCTATGTGTCTGGCGGTCCACTGGGCCTCTTTTGTCGGTGGTCACGGTTCTGCCTACCCTACACGCACGTGGAGCAGCTGTGTCTCTCTGAGAGTTGCTGGGCCTGACCTGTCGGTGGGTGGCAAGTGCGCCTACCTTGCAGGCCCGGGGGTGGCTCTGCCGCTCCGCGGGTTGCTGGGCCTGATATGCTGGTGAGATGCAGGTCTGCCTAACTTGCAGGCGCCCGGCGGCTCTGCCCCACCCCCAACCAGGGTGGGGCAATGTGTCTGACCGGCCTCTGAGCCTGTTCTGTTGGTGGTCAGGGTTCTGCCTACCTAGCAGGCTCGTGGGGCAGCTGTGCCCCTTCGCAGTTTCTTGGGCCTGAACTGCCGGTGGGTGGCAAGTGCGCCTATCTTGCAGGCCCGGGGGTGGCTCTGCCGCTCCACAGTTGCTGGGCCTGATCTGCTGATGAGTCGCAGGTCTGCCTACCTTGCAGGCGCCCGGCTGCTCTGCCCCTCCCCCAACCGGGGCGGGGCGATGTATCTGGCCGGCCTCTGGGCCTGTTCTGTCGGTGGTCAGGGTTCTGCCTACCTAGCAGGCTTGTGGGGCAGCTGTACCCCTCCGCAGTTTGTTGGGCCTGACCTGCCGGTGGGTGGAAAGTGTGCCTACCTTGCAGGCCCGGGGGTGGCTCTGCCGCTCCGCGGTTGCTGGGCCTGATCTGCTGGTGATTCGCAGGTATGCCTAACTTGCAGGCGCCCGGCGGCTCTGCCCCTCCCCCAACCTGGGCGGGGCGATGTGTCTGGCCGGCCGCTGGGACTGTTCTGTTGGTGGTCACGGTTCAGCCTACCTAGCAGGCACGTGGGGCAGCTGTGCCCCTCCGCAGGTTTTTGGGCATGACCTGCCGGTAGGTCACAGGTCTGCCTACCTTGTAGGCTCGGGGGGTGGCTATGCAGCTCTGTGGATTGCTGTGCCTTTTCTGCTGGTGGGTCCCGGGTCTGCCTACCTTGCAGGCGCCCGGTGGCTCTGCCCCTCCCCCAACCGGAGGGATGTGTCTGGCGGTTCACTGGGCCTGTTTTGTCGGTGTTCACAGTTCCACCTACCTTGCACACGCGTGGAGCAGCTGTTTCATTAGTGCCTGGGCACACTCTTCTTGTTGGCCTCTCTCAGGCCCTAAGTTTGTAGAGGTTGGGGCTGAGAACCCCCAGCCAATTTGTTTACCTTCTGGTAGCCACGCCCCCGTATCTGGTGCAAGAGACCTCAGTTGTCAGCACTGGTGGGAGCGGTAGCCGTGAGTCCCACGCCGAGGCGAGTCGGTGCAAGAGACCTCAGTTGTCAGCACTGGTGGGAGCGGTAGCTGGGAGACCCGCGCCGCGCAGCTCCCGCCAGCTCCTGTGCCAGTGCTGCCTCCGGGTTTTCTTGACTACCACGCCGGCAGGTCACTGGACCTGTTCCAGGCCCAGGCGGCGGCTCTGTTCGGCCCCTCTGGCCTCCACAGTATTCAGCAGGACCCGGACCGAGAAACAGTTTCTGCGGGTTCTTTATCACCGGGCCAAAACAGTTCCGGGAGCCAGAATTCGGCCTCTCCGGACTTGGTGCATGCTCCGACAGGAGCAGGCTCCAAGAAGCAGTTTCAGCAGGTTCTATAGCCCTGGGCCAGAGCAGCTCCGGGAGCCGGAACTCCGACACTCCGGGCTCGGTGCGTGTTCTGATAGGAGCAGGCTCCAAGAAGCAGTTTCCGCGGGTTATTTAGCACTAAGTCTGAGCAATTTGTCTGCGAGATGCAGACAATTGTCAGCCTGAAATTACCTGTTCTATAGCTGAAAGAGCTGCAATCAGTCGAAAACAAGGATGGTGACGTCAGCTCTCCAAGATGGTGGCCGCTGGCTTCCTCCGTGGTCTGACCGGTGTGGAGAACCAAACTGGACCATTTCCTTTCCCCGTCTCCAACCCAGAATTCAGCTCCGAGCTCAGCAAATGCCTAGCTGGCAGGAGCCCACAGAATCAGCATCACTGTATCTCTGCGCCACCAGCCTGTCGTTTCCCAGCGCGCGCTGCAGACTCCAGCCATGGGGTGATCTGCCGAACAAGCAGCGCTCCATACAGACGGACAGATCGCTCGCATTTGAGCCCCTGAAGCTGATCCTCGTGCGATGAAAATCCTTCCACTAGGTTTTGGAGCACCCCAATTTTGCTAGAAATTCCTAACAAGATAGCTTTTAGCCGTTCTAACTCGTCATTTTCCCTCACAGTGACGCAGTACACGGAGTTACTGCACTCCCTTTGCGGCCATCTTGCCTCTCAAGAAATCATATATTGATATAGAATCATTCATAACAACTAGTTATACGTCTAATTGTAATCCTAGGCTTATGGTTCATCATGAAGAGTGTGTGAGTTTTGCTTCAAAAGTGATTATGGAAATCAAAAATAATGTGTTTTGAAAGAAGTCTCATGAAAAGACCAGTTTGAAACATGGCGGAACACGTGTTTTCTGAAGCAGAAAGTGATTGAAAGTGAAATATATGCCTATAAATTTGTGAACTTGTGGATGAAATATATATCCTATAATGTGCATAAACTGAAGAAATAGTAATGTACCAGTGTTGAAATAAAAATGAACTTCAAAATACTTATCATGTCCCATAGGAATCTACTTGCATTGATGTGAAACTGGATCAGTTACTGTAGAAATATTAGGATTCATATGCACCATTCACTGAAGTTAGTTTTCAACACTAGGAAAAAAATACGTATATCAGGTGAATGAATATTTCTGAGAATAATCTGTTGAAAAGTTTTTTATAAATCCACATACATATTCATGAATGAATTTAGGGAATGTATAATAAGACACATATATTAAATATTTTGAAATATCTGGAGAGAATATATATATATATATATATATATATATATATATATATATATATATATATAACCACACACAGATTTTAAAAATTAGCAATATATATGCCAATCGAATTACACCGTGAAATACATATCATCCACAGATCCAAAAATATTCATTTTACTGGATATGGATTTATGTATAACTTTTTTCAACTAGGAAGCTCACCCATAGTTTGAATTTTCAGTTCAAACAGCGTTTAGGAGGAGTGATCTCTTCTCACACTTTGTATCTGCCAAGTTATGTAACTCACAAGAATGTACGTGTGATACCAGGTAGGATTCTATATGTGCATATAAAAGTACATGTGCTGAATAGAATACAGAGAAAGGGAGACAGGAATTCACATATTTGTTAACTTTAAAAGCACATGGAAAACTATTTCAACAAAAAATTTACTAGATTTATAACTCCTACCATATATAATGCAAAAGGCAAGTCCAAGTATACAACGTGCCTCCTCTGAACTGCTTGTATTTCTATTCTGTTTCGGTTATTTTTCTCCATCATATTAGGATTAGTATTCAGAATCTAGTAGGATATGTGTTAGTGTCAGGGATTCAGTATATCAAATGTAAAATAGAAAAATGAAACCAATGTGTATGCAAATATGTGCTAAACAAAATCTTCCCACTCACATCCAGAACAATTCCTTGACATTTCCTTTCCCCAAAGTAAGACACAATTAGAGGAGTAGAGTAATAAAATCTGTGAATAATATGCTCAGGAGTTTACAACCTTGGAAGTGGTAGAGGAGTTTTCCTAGTATGGGACAGGATAAACACTCCATATATATGGAGCTCTGCTGGCCTAAATACTTCTTGAGAAACTGCCTCTGAGTTTGGGCACTTGAAATATATCTTTTTGTCAGGAGCTTTAGCTTCTTTCTAGTGAGACCATCAAAGCTGTGTCGGCATCTATGTGACCTGGAGGACATGATTTCTTATTTTCCAATGAACATGAGGCAGCAGTGCTGAATTCTCTCTTTGTAAGTAAACTGTGGCCACTGGGGGCTAAGGGTATTCCCATGTGGACTGGGAAGCCATTTGGTCATCCTCCACTTTTCGTGGTGTTTCTTGCTGCTGCACTGGGACTTTGGCATTTGCTTCATGAAATAAAAGAAGTTCAACTGGGACACAGTTCTGGAGGCAATTCTGTCATGTGTGGTTGGTCAGGGTCTGCAGGAGAGTGCACCAACCAGGCTTCTATCCCACATAGCTTGGCCACATGTCTATAGCAACCTGATTCTGAACATTGCCCGGAAACATTTCCATATAACAAGAAGCCTTTACATGGAAGGGTCTGCTGGCTGCACCATGTCAGTCACAAGCCATTTGGAAACAATGGCAGATCCACATGGCCCCACCACAAATTTTTTATCACACATCTGCCTACCACTGCTCTAGGCCCACTACTCAGCAGGTTCCAACATACTGGCATCTCTGTTCTACACCATTTTCATGAAACCCACTCAATCAAGGCACTGTCTTGCATATTTACGATCAGCAACAGGACATCCAAAGTTTCTCCAGTGCCACCTGGTCATGGGAATTTCAAAAATTTCATGGTATTTATCTAGGCATTTTTCTAGGATGACGTTGCAGGCACTGTGGGTTTCAATTCATTCAGGAACCATTAAATGGTGAGGAAGCTCATTTCAATGAATGCTCTGTAGAACTCTCACAGGAAAGGCTTCCCAAAGAGTGGCCAAAATGTCACATGAAGCCAGGCCCATTGAGGTCTACAATGTGACGTCCATGGGTGTTGTAACTCTCAACTATGGCTGCCAAGTATTTCAGAATTAAATCATGTGATATCCTGGCTGAGATACCCAGGGCTTTGTGGAAAGCCACCCTGGGCCTAGATCTCAGTTTCCAAGGGTGATTCTCATGGGTGGACTCCTAAAATCCCAACAAAATTCATGGCAATACTTCTCTGAATTCAGTCTCTAAGGGGAATCACACCAGAGTTCAAGCCCAGGTGGTCCAGGTCATGTCTTCATACTGGACACAAATGACAAATTTAAAATCAAAACCCTCCCAATGGCCCTCATCTTCTTCCATATAGACACTAATCACAACCTCTGGCGGAAGGTTTCCATGAGTGGCGGAGTCCAAGAGAGTGTCCAAAATAACTCCCTTGACCCTCATTGGCGTAAATTGAGGGTGGTCTGGACACCCTTCATGTGAAACAGGAGTAATCAAATATGCTAGACGTTAATACTTCTATGCTTCTCCAATTTGTGGAAAACTGAGTGTCAGGTATATATTTTTATGTAATTTGCAGTCATGAGAAATCACAAGCACCTCTGCAGGTCTTTGAAGAACCCATTTGACCCAAAGGATCCCTATTCTCACTTGATGGAGTTCAAGAACTTTAAAGAGGAAGGCGACAGACTTCATCCACAAGGACTGCTTTTTGGCCATTTTGGTTTTGGATGCACACATGGGATCTCTCTTTACATCCACCAGGTGCTGAGAATCTAAGCCACAACCTCACAAAGGGCCAAGAGGCTGATTCAGACACATCCCTTTCCAAAGCAATTAAGCAAAGAGCCACAAGTGATGCCCATTCATTTCCATTTGAAAACTGTTTTCTTTAGGCTTCACAAATGGGAGGCCTGAGGCAAAGACCTTCCTGACATTCAGGGCAACAGAACAATAGGTTAGCAAATGGCCCAAAGCAGTGTTTCTCCACTGAGACTTTCCTGGTCACACTGATATCTGAATTTTCTGAGATGCTCACCATTCCCTTCAGCTATCCACTACATGGCCATGTCACAGAGCTTGGAGGTGGTACTTATCTTGTTCACAAAATCATGAGCCTATTCTGGAGAGTGGCCAGAATTCAGGAAGAAAACAGGAACTTAGGAAGATAGCAGGTGTTACCCATCCATAAGGCAAGCCGCATTCCTTTCATACATTCTGCAGAAAGAATTCTGGTAAGCTTTCTACTAGCCTGGACACATCCTTTGATGCATTCTCTTTTCTAATGTCTACAACCATGGACACAGTGGGATACACAGACTTAAAAACACTCGCCTTGTCAAATCACATGTTAGAAATCGTCCACTCCAAACCAAACAAACTGCCTTTCCTACCTATTCTCAAAACATGAGACAAAATCACAAACACACACTCACACCCACAAAGTCACCTCCTTTCCCAAAGTAGGTCTCTGACTATCGGGTGTGACCTCTGACTGGTGGGCCGTACTATGTTCCCATCCAATGGCCTGTTCTGTCTCAGATCTGGTTTCCTTGGCCAACTCTGTGAAGTTGTCAGGAGACAGCAGTGAGCCACTTCCTGCTTACTCAGGAAAGGCCACTCTTCAGAGCTTTCCTGGCATTTGGCCATCCTCACATCAGTAGATACCAAGAAAGACTGACTCTGTCCTTGGTAAATCAAAAGAAGGGAGACCACTGGGACTGGGCCTGGGACTAGATTTGTGTGCCTGGATGCCTGGATCCCAAGTTCAGAGAGTTCCATCACCAAGAATGTGAGGTGAGGTCACTTCCTTCAGGAACTGAATGAGGTCAATGCCTTGGCAAGCACATTGTCCTAACATTTGCTTCCAAAGGTCCCATGAAATGGAGGCTGTCCCTAATTCCTTTGACACTTTCACAAGTTAGAATGGTATATCAAACATTGGTAACCAGGAACAGCTCTCCACAGAGGCCTCGTTTTGTCCTTCTTCTCTACATAAAGAAGAGAGAGGCTGATTCAGACACATCCCTTCATGCTGACCAGGTTGTTTGCAATGAAAGATGACTTTTGCTCTCTCAGTTCCTTCATAGGTGCCTACAACTTCTCTAGGGATCATTTGCGCATAGACCTTTGAGTTTCTCAGCAGTTGGAAGATCCCCTACATTCCTGTATTTTAAGACCAACTCTGTCCTTGCTCTTCTCTAAAGTTAGATTGAGGGAACAGTGTATGGTTAGGGTTAATAACAGGTTTGATTTGGAATAGAAATCATTCTGCTGGATGAATAAAGGTATTGGGAATCTGCGATATTTTCAAGAATATATAGGTAAAATATAGGAATCTGAAAACAGATATCTAGGTAAGATTTGAAGCCCAGAAGGGCATTGGGCCCTTGATTACGGTATTAAGCATAGGACCTTGTAACTTGGATGATTGATTTTCCAAGAGAACTTCCAGTCAAAATGGATAGTCAGGAGTATTAGGAAGATAGTCGGTATGTTTATAAAGGAGAGTGAGTATAGGATTTGGACCAAAAGTTCTTTAGCTATAGGGTTTCGGGTATTGAGTGAATGTAAATGTCAGCACATGTGAAGAATTAATCACAATGATGAACTGGGGAAAATATGTAGGAATGCAGATATCAATAGAGACTTTAGGAAATCTGGCAAAGTATAGTCGGTAGTGAAATGTTAATAAAATAGATTCCTTTCACTTCCTGTTTTTCTGTATGCTTAATAAAACACTGTTGAAATCTTGAGAAGTGTTTTCTAAACTTTTTCCCAGAATGTGCTGTCCCCAACTGCCAAACTTCAGAATGTACTCCCTCACCCAGTTGCACGCAAACTGCTCACCCGCCCAGGCCCATCAATAAACTTTCCTCCCTGCCCTCTTCAAGGAAAGTATATAAGCTCTGCTTAAGCTGTTCTCAGGGTTCTCTGCTCTATTCAAATGAGCTCTGATCCCCAGCATGCTGGACCCCCAATAAACCCTTTGTTTTTGCATGAGAGAGTCTCTTAGTGGTCTCTTCCCCCAATGCTCTTCCGATCTTTATATATGGAGATTCCACCGAAATCCAGCAGCGGTGAACGAGAGACCCCAATGGGCTACTCTCAGGGTAAGTAAGGCGCCTCTTTCTGGTTTCAGTTTTCAGGTTAGGGCTTGGCAAAATGGCTGTCGATGAAGTGTGTGAGCTCTCTTTGATGGTGGCTGGCAGACGTGTCACAGAGCCACAAGCCAAGTCCCTGGGGGACGCCACAGAGGACTCGGGAATCGAGGAATAATAGTCCCCTCGACTCAGTGATACTTTGTTTCAGATTCGGTATTGCCAGCCCATCGGGTTTGCCGCCTGCTCAGTCTTGGTCTCAGTGTTGGACGTCCATTGCCTGTCTTTATTGTTTTCTCTTGTCTGTGTCCTGTGTCGTTGCTTTTACTGTTTGTGTATCTTTCATTATGGGACAGATCACTTCAATGCCTCTGTCCCTGACCCTTGATCTATGGACCAAAGTCCGCTTAAGGGCTCAGAATGTTTCTTTTTCAGTAAAATGCTGGACCTGGCAGACTCTGTGTGCCTCAGAATCGCCCACCTTTGGATTCGGATGGCCCCTAGAAGGATCTTTCTACTTCCCACTAATTTAAAAAGACAGAGATATTGTCTTACAGCCAGGGCCACATAGCCATACTGATAAACAGGAATATACCTTAACTTGGCAGGACCTCTGCAAATCTCCTCTTCCGTGGGTGAAGCCTTTCCTTGCTGTGTCCCCGTTCCTACTCCTTCCCCCACGATCTCTCAACCCCTCTGCTCCTCCTCCTCCTCCACCCTCTGTTCTCCCTGAGTCACAAGATTTGACTCTACTGGACTCTCCTGCCCTTCCTTATCTTCTACCCTTGTCCCACAAGCCCCAACACCCTCTAAGTGATTCTCCAGCTGCTGACTCAGCCTCTCTGCAATTGGAGGACGCTAAGCCAGCCCAGGGCCCTCCAGATAACTCCCCTGCATCACACACAGCCCCTCCTCCCCTGGAGGAAGCTGGACTTGCTAAAGGAACTCGCCGGTGGCAAATGATTGAAAACCCTGGAACTCCCGTGTTGCTTCCCTCCATCCCTAAGGGCCAATGATTGACGATGGCCATGGGGAAAAAAATGGAAGCCTACCAGTATTGGCCTTCTCCTCTTCAGACCTATATAAATGGAAAAATAACAATCCCCCTTTTACCGAGGACCCAACCTGGCTCTCAGGTCTGGTGAAGTAATTGATGTTTTCACACCAACCTACTTGGGATGACTGCCAACAACTCCTAGGGACTCTCTTCATGACAGAGGAACAAAAGAGAATCCTCCTGGAGGCTAGAAAAAAGTATCCTCGGACCAAATGCGTGACCGACACAACTTCCCAACATATGCAAAGACGGCTTTCTCTTGAAACGACCCAACTGGGACCCCAACACCTTTGAAGGTAGGGAGCATCTGTCCACTTATCGCCGGGCTCTAATAGTGGGTATCTTAGTGGCCGCTAGGTGACCAACTAATTTGGCGAAGGTAAGAGAGATTACTTAAGGGCCTGATGAATCTCCCTGTATGTTCCTAGAGATAATTATGTAGGTATATAAGAGACATACTCCTTTGAATCCTCAGGCAGAGGATCAAAAGGCATCTGTCACAATGGCCTTTATTGGGAAAGCTGCCCTGGATATTAAAAGAAAGTTACAATGCTTAGATGGATTACAAGATATGACTTTGAGGGATTTAGTCAGAGAACCCGAGAAGGTATACTTTAAGAGAGAAACTGAGGAAGAGAAGGGAGCTGAGTGAGGATAAAAGAAACAAAAGACAGACTAAGGCATTGACTAAGGTCCTGGTCACAACAACAAATAGGCCAGAAACTAAGAAACAGAGAGACAGGAAGGGACACCTGGGCACACACTAGAGGCCACCCCTGGCCTCAGATCAATGTGCCTACTCTAAAGAAAAAGGACACTGGGCCAAAGAGTGCCCTAGAAAGAGACAGCCATTCCAGCCAGATATTCTGACTCTGGAGGAATACTAAGAAAGTCCGGGCTCAGATCCTCTCCCTGACCTCAAGGTAACTTTTGAAGTGGAGGGGAACACAATAAACTTTGAAGTAGATACAGGGGCAATATACTCAGCCCATAAGGCCCATTGGGCCCTCTACCGAATAAAAGGTCTCTAATTCAAGAGTCTAACAGAAGTAAATATCGGGCTTTGACAACTAAGAGTACCATGGACCAGGGAAAAGGAAAAATCCATCACTCCTTCCTAGTAATCCCAGAATGCCTGGCCCCATTGATGGGCAGAGTTCTGCTCACCAAGCTCTGGGCCAAAATAACTTTTAACCCTGAAGGCCCCCAAGTGGAATTTTTTAATCCTTCAGTAACTACTCCTATAATCATGGCTCTAACTATGTCAGTAGCAAATGTTCATCAACTCACTCACCTTTGTTCAAAGAAACTGCATTCATTCGTGAAGGATCAAGAACACAGTTTTCCACTAACCTACTCACAGCAAAAGAAAATAACTGAATGGGTAACAAAAGCCTGTCAGGTCCATTAATTGGTTAAAGCTTACACTTCCAAGCTTCCTGCAGGAAAGCACCTATGAGGAACCAGACGAGGACAATTCTGGGAAGTGGACTTTACTGAAATTAAGCCAGTAAGGTATGGACTTAAATAACTCCTAGTCTTTGAACATACATTTTCAGGATGTATTGAAGCCTTCCCCACAACACACAAAAAAAAAAAGAAATAAAAAAGAAGAAAAAAGAAACATCACAAATGGTTGTAAAGAAGATCCTGGAAGATATTTATTCTCCCCTTGACGACCAGTAGTCTTAACCCTCATCAGCCCCTTAAGCTGCGATGGCTGATCACAAATCCTACTGGACACGAAGTATGGCCTATCTCGAATACAGCCCCCTTACGAACCTGGTGGCCATCTCTCCACCCTGTCATTTGTCAGCTGGCTATAGGTCTTTCCTATTGGGATATCCCTGATTAACAGGATCCCACTAAAATTCCATTAAATCCCTTCCGTACCATAGATAATGGAAACAAACTTTATAGATGTAGGGACACGTGAGCCAGATGCAGGTTGGCTAGCCTAGATTACTATGTTTGCCCCGCAGACTATCAAAGCCACAAACAGTCACGGCTGGGGCGGGGGGGAGAGCAGACTTCAATTGTAAGTCATGAGGATGTGAGCATACAGGGACTGTCAGATGGAACCCAAACTCCTCATCAAATTCTGTACACAGCATTGGCCATATTACGAATTAGATAACCAAAACCGATGGCCCCCATAGGGGTCTCTAGATCCTCAAATTCTGTGTGACCTTTTTAACTTCTGCAATTGCTCAAAAGGGTGAAAGGAGATTCCGCTATGTGGAGGCCTTCTCTCTCCTTTGCTCACATCCTGAACTATGCTTCTCCAATAGATGCTCACCCTCAGCCTTGTGCTCCAGACTCTCTGCTGTCACTACCACCTCAGCATCTTGATTTCTCCCCTCCAATATCTAGATCAAAAACCCAAATCTCGACTGGTTCTCAGACCATTGCTCCCTTGCTGAGGTTGCAGGTACTGAGGTACCACTCCATTCACTCACTCCTCTCCTCTCCTGTCAGTGCCCGGACCGGGTCCCACCCAGTCCTCTTACCACCTAATGCAAAGCTCAAACCCGCTGAGAAGAATCCTCAGACCCTAATACAAGATGTAATGAAAATGGCCTTTAATGTTGCTTTGTCATCACTAAAAACAGGTTACTAAGAATTTAAAGTCCCTCACAGGCTTTTTGGAATATCACTCCCGTCTCCCCCTCTGTTCTATCTGTTCTACTGCTCAAGTTTTTGTTGCTATTAAGATCCCAAAGCCCTCTCCCAATATTCTTTTACATCTCTCCTTCCTCATTCTCAGATCCACAGAGCTGCTCTTATCCCTGCCTTCCAAATTGTCCCCCTTTGTACCAGGCCCACAGAAAAGTCTTAACTGACCTTCTCCAGAAGTCTTCACCATGGCTGATTTAGGACTTTCAGCAAAAGAGTCCCGATAAAAGAGTTCACTGTAGATAAACTTCCTATTTTTGTGTTGCCCTGGTCTCCTTGGCAACTGGCTAAAAAATTCAGCACTCCTGATCTAGACACACCCTTACTAGTTTTTAACAAAATATTTGAAAAAAAGGCCTCTGGCCTTGAGCTGGGGCTTCACAGAGATGGCTACATTTCTAAGATAAAGAAGTTACAAACTGGGCTGTATGGAAACAGCTGGAAGGGGGAAAAAAAGAAAGGGAAGACACCCCCACCAAGGTGTCCTTGAAAAGTTAACTTGCCCAAACTGAGGAAAAAACAGAAACAAAAACTGCTTTTTGTGAACTTCTGCAGACTGTGAACTTCTGAGCCCCTTCCCTTACGTGTTGGGTTCAAAATTCTGAAACTACGTAACTTGGGTTTCAGGGGATTAATTGATTACAACAGAAGCAATGCCCTCTGAATCTGGTTGAAACCAAAAAAGACTGTTTCCGTGTCTTTGGTGCTATCTTATTTGCCTTGCCTTGTCCGTCCCTACAACAGTATAATTCTATATACTTAAACATTGTTTATGTTTTCATGAAATGGTCAACAGATGTGATTAATTGTGAAATGGTGCAGATGTTTCCCAGAGTGCTCTATCATGACGCAGGTTCATTTGAAGATCAAAGAGGGGGACATACAACCCGGTTCCGCTGGGAACATATGTCCCTCACCTTAGCCATTCTATTATGAATAGGAGTTGCTGCAGGGTTGGGCACAAGAACCACTGCTCTGGTCCATGGGACACAACAAGTGACCCAATTAGAAGCAGCAATAGATCAAAACTTAAAGATTTTAGAAACCTCCATCACAGCTTTGCAGGAATCTTTAACCTCTCTCTCTGAAGTTGTTTTACAGAAAAGGCGAGGATTGGACCTCCTTTTCATGACAGAAGGGGGCCTTTGTGCTTCATTGAGGGAAGAATGTTGTTTTTATGTCGACAATACTGGAGTTGTAAAAATTTCTATGAGTAAATTAAAAAGATGCCTTGAAGAGCAACAACGAGAGAGAGAGGCACAAAAAGGGTAGTTTGAGTCTTTTTTTACACAGTCCCCCTGGTTAATTACGTTTTTATCAACCCGGGCCGGTCCAATAATAATCCTCATAGTATTACTAACTATAAAACCCTGTTTCCTCAATCATGTAATTTCTTTTCTCCAAGCTCAAATTGGACAAATTAAAATTATGGTAATACCCCACTAGAAGACATAAAATGTGACACCCCACAACGATCACTTTTATGATTAAAAGTAGCCAGAAAAAGAAGTGGGGAATGAAAGGTTAATAAAATATGTACTTGTCACTTCCTGTTTTTCTGTACGCTTAACAAAACACTGTTGAAATCTTGAGAACTCTTTGCTAATCTTGTTGCCAGAATGTGCTGTCCCCAATTGCCAAATTGCAGAATCTACTCCCTCACCCGGTTGAATAGAAACCTGAACTGTACTTGGATCATTGAATGTAGAAGAGAACATCCATTCAAAAAGTTATAGTCAGTTGGATTAGAAAGATAGTCGGTAAGTTTAGGAAGAAAAGTGAGTATAGGATTTG
This sequence comes from Callospermophilus lateralis, assembly GCF_048772815.1. NCBI lineage: Eukaryota > Metazoa > Chordata > Mammalia > Rodentia > Sciuridae > Callospermophilus > Callospermophilus lateralis. The sequence continues at coordinate 9,020,350 of NW_027515613.1, forward strand.
GAACAAAAGTTCTTTAGCAATAGGGTTTTGGTTAGAGAGTCAATGTAAACGTCAACACAAGTGAAGAGTCAGTCACAATGATGCACAGGGCAAAATATGTAGGAAAGCAGATATCAATAGAGACATTAGGAAATCAGGAAAAGAATAAAGTGAGTGATGGGATTAGATATTTTCAACAGGGTTGAGGATGAATATGTGAGCTTAGGATAAAACAAATATGAAGTCAACAATAGGATTGACATTTGATATCATTAGCGTAGCCCAACACAGTGTCCAAAATAAGCTCTGTTGCCCCTCATTTGACTAAATTCCCAGTGGCCTGTACACCCTTCCTGTGTACCAGGAGTGATCAAATAGGCCTGCCCTTAATACTGCTCTGCTTCTCCAATTTGAGTCCTACTGAGTGTCGGGTACAGATTCTTTATGTGAATTGGAAAGATGAGAAAACTCAAGCACCTATTGGATAGCCTCTGAATAGATTTGAAGAACTCATTTGACCCAAAAGATCCCTATTCTCACTTGATGAAATTCAGGAACCTTACAGAGGAAGGCAAAATACTTCATCAACAATGACTGCTCTTTTTGCCATTTTGGATTTTATGCACCCATGGGATCTTTCTTTAGATCCATCAGGTGCTGAGAATCTAAGTCAAAGAATCACACTGGGCCAAGAGGCTGATTCACACACATCTCATTCCAAATCAATTAAGGAAAGAGCCAAAGGTAAAGCATATTCATTTCCATTTGAAAAATCTTTCCTTCAGGATTCACAAAGGGTTGGCCTGAGACAAAGACCTTCCTGACTCTCAGGGCAACAGAACAATCCGTAAGCAAATGGCCCAAAGCAGGGATTCTCCACTGAGACTTTACTGGTCTCACTGATATCTGAGTTTTCTGAGATGCTCGCCATTCCATTCAGCTATCCAGTACATGGCCATGTCACAGAGCTTGGAGGTAGTACATATCTTGGACACAAAACCATGAGCCTATTCTGGAGATTGGCCATAATTCAGGAAGAAAACAGCAACTTAGGAAGGTAGCAGGTATCGCCCATCAATAAGGCAAGCCACAGTCAATTCATAAATTGTGCTGGATGAATGCTGGGAAGCTTTCTATGAGACAGGACACATCCATTGATGCATTCTCTTTACTAATGTCTACAAGCACGGACACAGTGGGATACACAGACATAGAAACACTTGCATTGTCAAACGACTTACTAGAAACAGTTCACTCCAAACCAAACAAACTGCCTTTTCTACCTATTCTCAGAACATGAGACAAAACCACAAACCCACACCCGCAATGGCACCTCCTTCCCCCAAGTAGGTCTGTGACTCTCCGGAGTGTGCTCTGAATGATGGGCCATACTATGATCCTCCGAAATGGCCTGCCCTGTCTCAGATCTGATCTTCTTTGCCAACAATGTGAAGTTGTTAGAAGCCAGGAGTGAGCCACTGTCTGCTTTCTCAGGAAGAGCCCCTCTTCCGAGCTTTCCTGGCATTTGGCCATCCTCACATCAGTAGGCATCAAGAAAGACTGACTCTGTCCTTTGTAAATCCAAAAAAGTGAGACTACTGGGACTAGGACTGGGACTGGCTCTGGGTGCCTGGCTTTCTGTATACCAAGTTCAGAGAGTTCCATCACCAAGGAAGTGAGATGAGATCACTTCCTTCAGGAACTGAATGAGATCACTGCCTTGGCAACCACTTTGTCATAACAATTGCTCCCAACGGTCCCATGAGATGAGGGCTGCCCCTACTTCCTGTGACACTTTCACAAGTTAAAATGGTATATCACCCGTAGGCAAAAGGGAACAGCTCTCCACACAGGCCGGGTTTGGTCCATCTTCTCTACATTAAGAAGAGATAGGCTCATTCTGACGCAACCCTTAATCCTGACCAGGTTGTTTGCCATGGAAGATGATTTTTGCTCTCTCAGGTCTTACATAGCTGCCTACATCTTCTCCAGAGATCATTTCTGCATGGAGCTTTGAGGTTCTCAACAGATGGAAGATCCACTGCATTCCTGTATTGTAAGACCAACACTGTCCCTGCTCTTCTGTAAACATAGATGTGAATTGGAGTCATGAGAAAACCCACGAACCTATGGGATAGCCTCTGCAGGGCTTTAAAGAATTCACTTGACCCAAATGATCCCTATTCTCACTTAATGGAGGTCAGGAACCTTACAGAGGAAGGCAAGAGACTCTATCAACCATGACAGTTCTTTTGTCCATTTTGGTTTTGGATGCACACATGGGATTTTTCTTTAGACCCATCATGTACTGTGAATCTAAGCCACAGCCTCACATAGGGCCAAGAGGCTGATTCAGACACATCCATTTCCAAAGCAATTAACCGAAGAGGCACAGGTAATGACCATTCAATTCCATTTGAAAACTATTTTCTTCAGGCTTCACAAAGTGTGGCCTGAGGCAAAGACCTTCCTGACATTCAGGGCAACAGAATAGGTAAGCAAAAGGCCCAAAGCAGGGTTTCTCCACTGAGACTTTCTTGGGCATACTGATATCTGAGTTTTCTGAGATACTCACCATTCCCATCAGCTATCCAGTACATGGCCATGTCACAGAGATGGAGGTGGTACATATCTTGGACACAAAATCATGAGCGTATTCTGGAGAGTGTCCAGAATTCAGGAAGAAAACAGGAATGTAGAAAGATGGCAGGAATTGCCCATCCATACGGCAAGCTGCAGTCCATTCATAAATTGCACAGGATGAATGCTTTCAAGCTTTCTCGTAGACAGGACACATCCATTGATGCATTCTCTTTTCTACTGTCTACAATCACGGACACAGTATAATATATAGACACAGAAACACTCACGTTGTCAAAGGACTTACTAGAAACAGTTCACTCCAAAACAAACAAACCAGCTTTCCTAACTATTCTCAGAACATGAGACAAAACCACAAACTCACACTCACACCCAAAATGGTACCTCTTTCCCCAAAGTAGGTCTGTGTCTATCCGGAGTGTCCTCTGACTTGTGGGCCATACTATGTTCCCCAAAAATGGCGTGTCCTGTCTTCAATCTGGTCTCTTTAGCCAACTCTGTGAAGTTGTCAGGAGCCCGTGGTGAGAAACTACCTGCTTTCTCTGGAAAGGCCAGTCTTCATAGTTTCCAGGCATTTGACTGTCCTCACATCAGTAGGTACCAAGAAAGAGTGACTCTGTCTTGTTAAATCCAAACAAGTGAGCCCACTGGGACATGGAGTGGGTTTGACTCTGTGTGCCTGGTTTCCTGGATCCCAAGATCACAGACTTTCATCACCAATAATGTAAGGTGAGGTCACTTCCTTCAAGAACTGAATGAAGTCACTGCCTTGGAAACCACTTTGTTTTAACAGTTGCTTCCAAGGTTCTCAAAAAATGGAGTCTGCCTCTACTTGCTGTGACTCATTCATAAGTTAGAATGGTATATCAACCATAGGCACCGGGGAACAGCTCTCCACACAGCCATGGTTTGGTCCATCTTCTCTACATTAGGAAGAGAGAGGCTAATTCAGACACATCCCTTCAACCTGACCAGGTTGTTTGCCATGGAAGATGACTTTTGCTCTCTCAAATCCTTCATACCTGCCTACACCTTCTCCAGGGATTATTTCTGCAGGGACTTTTGAGGTTCTCAGCTGGTGGATGATACCCTACCTTCCTGGATTTTAAGACCAACTCTGTCCCTGCTCTTCTGTAAAGTGAGATTGAGGGAACAGTGTATGGTTAGTGTTAATAGCATGTTCGATTTGGGTTAGGAGTCATTCTGCTGGATGAATTATGGTATTGGGAACCTGTGATATTTATAACAATATAAATGTGAAATATATGTATGAGAACAGAGATCTAGGAAAGATTTGAAGCCCAGAAAGGCATTGGGCCCTTGATTGGTGTACTTAGATTGAATCATGTTCTGCACCGAGGTCTCAGATAAATCGATATACAATGGCATAGGACCCTATACCTCGGATGATTGAAAGTAGAAGAGAACATCCAGTCAAAAGGGACAGTCTGTAGGATTAGGAAGATAGTAAGTAGGTTTAGGAAGAAGAGTGAGTCTCGGAGTTGGACCAAAAGTTCTTTAGCAATTGGTTTTCAGTTAGAGGGTGAATGTAAATGTCAGCACATGTGAAGAGACAGTCACAATGATGAACTGGGAAAAATATGTAGGAAAGCAGATATCAATAGGGGCATTAGGAAATCAGGAAACGTATAAAGTGAGTGATAGGATTAGATATTTTCAAAAGTCTTGAGGTTAAATATATAATCTTAGGAAGAAACAAATATGTAGTAACCAATAGGATTGACATTTGAGAGCAGTAGGCACCCTGGACATAGATGCTTTTAGTAATCCATGGTCACTTCCCATTTAGGCTTTGGTACAATCATATGTGTGACCTTTGCATTTTGTGTACAGAATACTACTGTGGTAAAATGTATATGTAGATCAGGTGACATGAGTATTTCTTGCACCATAAAGGGGAGTAATATTCTGGAAACTTATAAATTAGTACTGGGGATACAAATAGGTGTACCTTGTGTTGATGATTATTGAGATGATGCATGAATAGACCATATTGTGAATAAAGTATGTAACTGTATCCAACATTAAATAATGGTTTGAGTTTGCATCTGAAAATATATTGGAAATCTTATATTGATATATATACCATCATTCCAACGAGTTATATATGCAATGGTATTATTAGGGTTACGGTTTATCGTGAAGACTGAGTTTTGCTTCAAAAATGATTATGGAATCGAAAATAATGTGTTTAGAAAGAAATCTAGTGAAAAGACCAGTAAAGAAACATGGAGGAATACATGTGTTCTGAAGTAGTAAGTAATTGAAAGTGAACCAAATGCCAAAAAAATTTGTGAAGTTGTGGATGAAAAAATACATCCTATGATGTCCATAAACTGAAGAAATAGTAATGTACCAGTGTTGAGTAAAAATGAACTTCAAATTACACATCATGTCCCATAGCAATCTACTTGCATTAATGTTAAACTGGGTCAGTTACTGTAGAAATATTAGGATTTTTAAGCACCATCCACTGAACTTAGTTTTCAGTAGTAGGAAACCAAAATATATTTCAGGTGTATGAATATTACTGAGAATATTCTTGTGAAAATTTGAATTTAAATGAACATAAATGTATATGAATGAATTTAGGGAGTGTATAATAAGACACATATTTTTCATATTTTTTTAAAATCTGGAGAATATACACACACACACACACACGCACGCACACACACACACACACACACGCACACACACACACATTAATATTTAGCAATATATATGCCAATCGATATTCATCATGAAATATAATTCATTCACAAATCCAAAAATATTCATTTTACTGAACATGGATTTATGTATAGTGTTTTTCACTAGGAAGCTCACCCATAGGTGGAATTTTCAGTTCCATCATTATTTAGGGAAAGTCATCTCTTCTCACAATTTTTAAATTCCAAAGCCAGTGATCTTTCAAGAATGTACGTGTGATACCAGGTAGGATATTGTATATGCATAAAAAAATTACATGTGCTGAATAGGATACAGAGAAAGGGAGACAGGAATTTACATATGTGATAACTTTAAAAAATCATGGAGAAATACTAAAATGAAAAGTTTACTAAATTTAAAACACATACTCTTGATAAAGCAGAAGACAAATACAAATATACACCATGCTTCTTATGAAAGGACTGTACTTCTATTCAGTTAGGTTTTTTTTCTCCATGATATTAGGATTAGTAGTCAGAGTCTAGTAGGGTATGGGTTAGTGTCAGGGATTCAGTATTTCAAATGGAAAATAGGAAAATGAATTTAATGTGTATGCAAACATGTGATACACAAAAATCTTCCCTCTCTTATCCAGAACAATGCCTTGACATAACCATCGCTAAAAGTAAGACACAATTAGAGGAGAGGAGTTAGAAAACCTGTGAATACATATGTGGAATAAAAAATGCTCAGGAGTTCACAACACTGGAGGTGGTAAAAGAGTTTACAAAAGTATGCTAGAGGGTAAACACTCCAGAAACATGGAGCTGTGCTGACCTAAAGACTTATTGAGAAACTTCCTCTGAGGTTAGGCACAAGAAATATATGTATGGCAATATGTAAATCAATGGTTCTGCAACTGATGTGATTCTGCAATCTGTATATGGAGTAAAAATGGGAGCTCATATCCCACTTGAATCAAAGTGTGAAATATGATATATCAAGAAGTATGTAATGTTTTGAACAACCTACAATGAAAATTAATTAAAAAAAGAAAAAGAAATATTTGTAATTGTCAGGAGATTTAGCTTCGTTTATAATGACAACAAAAATCTGGGTCTGCATCTATGTGACCTGGAGGACATGGTTCTTTATTTTGTAATGAACATGAGGCAGCAGGTCTGAATTCTCCCTTTGTAGGTAAACTGTTGCCACTGGGAGCAAAGTGTCTTCCCGTGTGGTCTGTGAAGCCATTTGGTCATCCTCCACTTTTCAGGGTGTTTCTTACTGCTGCACTGGGAATTTGGTATTTGCTTCACGAAATACAATATGTTCAACTGGGACACAATGCTGGAGGGAGTTCTGTCATGTGTGGTTGGTCAGGGTCGGAAAGAGAATGTACGAACCAGGCTTCTATCCCACATAGCTTTCCCCTTGACTATAGCAACCTGATTCTGAACATTGCCCTGAAACCTTTACATATAACAAGATGCCTTTACATATAAAGGTCTGCTGCCTGCACCATGTCAGTCGCAAGTTTTGGAAGCCAATGGAAGATCCAGGTGGTCCTACCAAAAATATTTATTTACACACCTACAGTCCACTGCTCTACACCCACTACCCAGCAGGCTCCAACTTACTGGCATTTCTGTTCTACACCATTTTCACGAAACTCAGTCAATCAAGGCACTGTTTGTTATACTCATGATCAGCAACAGGATATCTAAAGGTTATCCAGTGCCACCTGGTCATGGGGATTTCAAAAATTTCATGGTATTAATCTAGTCATTTTTCAAGGATGAAGTTGGAGGCACTGTGGGTTTCATTTAATTCAGGAACCATTAAATGGTGAGGAAGCTCATTTCAATGAAAGCTCTGGAGAACACTCACAGGCAAGCCTTCCCAAAGAGTGGCCAAAAGGACACATGAATCCAGGCCCATTGAGGTATACAATGTGAGGTCCATGTGTGTTTGGACTCTCAACTATGGCTACCAAGTCTTTAAGAATTAAATCATGTGATATCCTGGCTCAGAATCCCTGAGCTCTGTGGAAAGCCATCCTGGGCCTAGATCTCAGTTTCCAAAAGCGATTCTCATGCGTGGTCTCCTAAAATCCCAACACTATTCATGGCAATACTTCTCTGAGGTCAGTTCCAGAACTCAGTCTCTAAGGGGAATCACACCAGAGTTCAAGCCCTGGTGGACCCAGTCATCTCTTCCAACTACCACACAAATTACCACAATTAAAACAAGAACCCTCCCATATGGCCCTCATCTTCTTTCATATAGACACTCATCATAATCTGGCTGGAGGTTTCCATGAGGGGCGCAGACCAAGACAGTGTCCCAAATAAGCTCTTTGCCCCTCATTTGCCTAAAGTCAAGGTGGCCTGGACACCCATCCTGTGAACCAAAAGTGATCAAATAGGCCTGCCATTAATACCGCTCCAATTTGAGGACTACTGTCTGTGGGGTTTAGATTCTTTATGTGAATTTTAGTCATGAGAAAACCCAAGCACAATGGGCTAGCCTCTGCAGGTTTTGTAGAACTCTTTTGACATAAAGGATCCCATTCTCACTTGATGGAGGTCAGGAACCTTACAGAGGAAGTCGAGAGACTTCATCCCAATAATTGTTCTTTTGGCCAATTTTCTTTTGGATGCACACATGGTAACTTTCTTTAGATCCATCAGGTGCTGAGAATCTAAGCCACAGCCACACACAGGGCCAAGGGCCTGATTCAGACACATCCCTTTCCAAAGCAATTAAGGAAAGTGCCACAGGTATGCCCATTCATTTCCATTTGAAAACTGTTTTCTTCAGGCTTCACAAAGGGGTGGCCTGAGGCAAAGACCTTCCTGACATTAAGGGCAACAGAACAATAGGTAAGCAAAAGGCCCAAAGCAGGATTTCTCCTCTGAGACTTTCCTGGTCACACTGATATCTGAGTTTTCTGAGATGCTCGCCATCACCTACAGCTATCCAGTACATGGCCATGTCACAGAGCTTGGAGGTGGTACATATCTTGGACACAAAACCATGGGCCTATTCTTGAGATTGGCCGGAATTCAGGACGAAAATAGAAACTTAGGAAGGAAGCAGGTGTTGCTCATCGATAAGGCAAGCTACAGTCCATTCTTAAACGGGGCAATATGAATGCTGAGAAGCTTTCTACTAGACACGACACATCCATTGATGAATTCTCTTTTCTAATGTCTACAACCACGGAAACAGTGGAATACACAGACATAGAAACACTCGCCCTGTGAAAAGACCTACTAGAAACAGTCCACTTCAAATGAAACAAACCGACTGTCCTACCTATTCTCAGAAAATGAGACAAAACCACAAACCCACAACCACACCCACAAAGGCACCTCCTTCCCCTAAGTAGGTCTGTGAATATCCAGAGTGTCCTCTGACTTGTGGGCCATAATATGTTCCCCCAAAATGGCCTTTCCTGTCTCAGATCTTGTCTCCTTGGCCAACTCTGTGAACTTCTTAGGACCCAACCCTGAGCAACTACCTGCTTTCTCATGAAAAACCCTGCATCCGAGCTTTCCTGGAATTTGGCCTTCCTCACATCTGTAGGTACCAAAAAATACTGACCCTGTCCTTGGTAAATCCAAACAAGTGAGACCACTGGGACTGGGACTTGGATTGGCTCTGTGTGCCTGGCTTCCTGGATCCCACGTTCAGAGAGTTCCATGACCAAGAAAGTGAGGTGAGGTCACTTCCTTCCTGAACTGAATGAGGGCACTGTCTTGGCAGCCACTTTGTCCTAACTGTTGCTTCCAAGGGTCCCAAGAGATTGAGGCTGCCCCTACTTCCTGTGACATTTTCACAAGTTAGAATGGTATATCAACCAAAGGCACCCAGGAATAGATCTCCACACAGGCCTGGTTTGGTCCATGATCTCTACATTAAAAAAAATCTGATTCAGACACAACCTTTTATCCTGACCGGGTTGTTTGCCATGGAAGATGACTTTTGGTCTCTCAGGTCCTTTATTGCTTCCTACATCTTCTCCAGGGATCATTTCTGCATGGACCTTTGAGGTTCTCAGCAGGTGGAAGTTTTTCTACATTTCTGTATTGTAACATCAACTCCTTCCCTGCTCTTCTGTAAAGTTAGATTGAGGGAACAGTGTCCGGTTATGGTTAAAAACATGATCGATTTGGGTTAGAAATCATTTTGCTAGATGAATGATCGTATTGAGAACTTGCTATGTGTAGAAGAATATATAGGTGAAATATATGTATGAAAAAAGAAATCTAAGTCTGATTTGAAGCCCAGAAGGGCATTGGGCCCTTGATAGGGATACGTGGTGTTGAATTACGTTCTGCAGAGTTGTCTCAGATAAATCGATATACAATGGCATAGCACCTTGTACGTTGCATGAATTAATGTAGAAGGAACATCAAGTCAAAAAGGCATAGTCGGTAGTGAAAGGTTAATAAAATTAATAAAATAGGTACTTGTCACTTCCTGTTTTTCTGTATGCTTAACAAAACACTTTTGAAATCTTGAGAAATGTTTGCTAATCTTGTTCTAGAATGTACTGTTCCCAACAGCCGAACTGCAGAATGTACTCCCTCACTCGGTGTCATGCAAACCGCCCACTCGCCCTTACCCATCACTAAACTTCCCTCTCTTCCCTCTCCAAGGAAAGTATATAAGCTCTGCTTAAGCTGTTCTCAGAGGTCTCTGCTCTATTGAATTTAGCTCTGAACTCCAGCATGCTGGACCACAAATAAACCCTTTGCTGTTGCATGAGACAGTCTCTTGATAGTATCTTCCTCTGACACTCGCCTGACCTTTACATATTGAGGTTCCACCGAGTTCCAGCAGTGGCGGACGAGAGACCCCAACGGGCTCCTCTCGGAGCAAGTAAGGCGCCTCTTTCCGGTTTCAGGTTTCTTGTTAGGGCTTGGCAAAATTGCTGGCGATGAAGAGCCTGGGCTCTTTCCGACGGTGGCTGAGAGACGTGTCACAGAGACAAAGGGCACCTCTCTGGAGGACCCCTCAGAGAACTCAGGAAATCAAGGAACAATAGTCTTCTCGACTCAGTGATATTTTCTTTTAGATTCGTTATTGCCATACCATTGGGTTTTGCCGGCTACTCATTCCTGGTCTCAGTGTTGGACGTTCATTGCCTGTCTTTATGGTCTTGTCTTTTCTGTGTCGTGTGTCCTTGCTTTTACTGTTTGTGGAACTTTCATTATGGAACAGAGCACGTCAATGCCTCTGTCCCTGACCCTTGATCACTGGACCAAATTCCGCTTAAGGGCTCAGAATCTTTCTTTTTTTAGTAAAACGCTGGACCTGGCAGAATCTCTGTGCCTCAGAATGGCCCATCTTTGGAGTCGTATGGCCCCTAGAAGGATCTTTCTACTCCCCACTAATTTAAAAAGTCAGAGGTATTGTCTTTCAGCCAGCGCCACATAGCCATCCGGATCAACAGCCATATATCTTAACTTGGCAGGACCTCTGCAAATCTCCTCCTCCATGGGTGAAGCCTTTCCTTGCCCCTACCTCTGCTCCTACTCCTTCCCCCATGATCTCTCAAACCCTCTCAACCTCCTCCACCCTCTGTTCTCCCTGAGTCACAGATTTGACTCTACTGGACTCTTCTCCCCCTCCTTATCCCCTGCCCTCGTCCCCTAAAACACAACACACTCTAAGTGATTCCGCTGCTGCTGACTAAGCCTCTCTACCATTGGAGGAAGCTAAGCTGGTAATAGGATCTGACAATGGACCGATGTTCATGGCCCAGGTAAGTCAGGGGTTAGCCAGGAACCTGGGGATTAATTGGAAGTTAAATTGTGCTTATAGACCACAGAGTTCAAGACAAGTAGAAAGAATGAATAGAACCATTAAAGAGACCTTAACGAAATTAAGCTTAGAGACCAGCATATTATTGGACTATGCTCCTGCCTTATGCAATGTTTCATGCAAGAAAAAATCCCTTTGTTTCTTTGAGTAACCTTACCACGTGTGAAATTCTTTATGGTGGCCCTCCTCCAGTAGGGAACCTAAGCCCAACTGTAAGACCTAAAGATCCTTTCCACACCCCCTTGCTTGACAGACTTAAAGATCTTGAAAGAACTCAGTAATACCTGTGAAAACAGCTGGCCACTGCCTACCCAACTGGGAACCAGGGGATTCCACATCCATATCAAGTAAGAGATTTCATCTATGTAAGATGATATCAGGTGTCATCCCTGGTACCCCGCTGAAAAGGACCATACCAGGTGATATTATAACACCTACAGTGGTAAACGTAAACAGAATCACTTCCTGGATCCATGCCTCTCATCTCAAGCCTGCTCCCTGTACAGAATCTTTCTGGAAACTGAAAAAGACTGGTAACAGTTTCAAATTGTGTATTCGCAATGTGAATAAGGTTATATACTCTCCCCTTGGCTACAAGTAGTCCTAACCCTCATCAGCCCATTAAGCAGTGATGGCTGATCACAAATCCTACTGGAAAAGAAGTATGGTCTATCTCGCATACAGCCCCCTTAGGGACCTGGTGGCCATCTCTCCACCCAGACATTTGTTAGCTGGCTATAGGTATTTCCTATTGTGATATCACTGATGAAGAGGATCCCACTAAAATACCATTAAATCCCTTCTGTACCATTGAAAATGGAAACAAACATTATGGATGTAGGGACACACGAGCCAGATGCAGGTTGGGTAGTCTAGATTACTAAGTTTGCCTGGCAGACTATCAAAGCCACAAAGAGTAACGGCTGTGTGGGGGAAAAGCCGACTTTTTCTGTATGTCATGGGAATGTGTGCATACAGGGGCTGCCTGATGGAACCCCAATTCTTCATCAAATTCAGTACACAGCATTGGCCACATTACCAATTAGACAACCAAAAACTATGGCACCCAGAGGGGTCTCTAGATCCTCAAATTTTGCGTGACCTTTTTGACTTCTGCAAGTGCTCAAAAGAGTGAAAGGAAATTCCCCTATGTGGAAGCCTTTTCCCTCCTTCACTCACATCCTGAACTATGCTTCTCCAATAGATCATTATCCTCAGCCTTCTGCTCCAGACCCTCTGATGTCACTCCCATCTCAGCAACTTGATTTCTCCCCTCCAATAACTAGATCAGAAACCCAAAGCTCCACCAGTTCTCTGACCATCGCCCCCTTGCTGAGGTAGCAGATACATAGGTACCGCTCCACTGACTCATTCCTCTCATCTCCTGTCAGTGCCCTCACCGGGTCCCACCAGGTCCTCTTACCAGCTAACCCAATGCTCAAACGAGCTGAGGAGAGCCCTGAGACCCTTATCCAAGATGTAATATAATTGGCCTTTAAAGTTGCTTTGTCATCACTGAAAACAGGTTACTAAAATTTAAAGTCCCTCACAGGATTTTGGGATCCTCACTCCCGTCTTTCACTCTGCTCTACCTGATCTACTGCTCAAGTTTGCTGCTAGGAAATTCCCAATACCCTTTTGCATTATTCTTTTACATCTCTCTTTTCCCTCATTCTCAGATCCTCGGAGGTGCTCTCAGCCCCAACTTCCCCGTCTTTCCCCCTCTGTACCAGGTCCACAGAAAAGTCTTAAATGACCTTCTTCAGAAGTCTTCACCATGGCTGAGTTTTGAACTTTCAGCCAAAGAGTCCCAATAAAGACTTTAATGTAAATAAACATTCTCTTTTGTATTGCCCTGTTCTACTTGGCCACTGGCTAAAAATCTCAGTACTTCTAAGCTAGACAACCCCTAACTAGTTTTTTCACAAAATATGTGAACAAGTCCTCTGGCCTTCAGCTGGGGCTTCACAGAGATGGCTACATTTCTAAGATAAAGAAATTACCAACCGGGCTCCATGGTAACAGCTGGCAGGGGGAAAATAAGAAAGGGAAGAAAAAGCTCTCCTCCTCCCAGGTGTCCTTGAAAAGTTAACTTGCCCAGAACAGAAGGAAAAACAGAAACAAATACTGCTTTTTTAAACTTCTGAAGACTGTGAACTTCTGAGCCCCATCCCTTATATGTTGGGTACAAATTTCTGAAACTACCTAAACTTGAGTTTAAGGGGATTAATTGATTACAATAGAAGCAATGCCCTCTGAATCCGGTTGCAACCAAATAGGACTGTTTCCCACTCTTGAGTGCTATCTTAGGTGCCTTGCTTTGTCAGTGCCTACAACAGCATAATTCTATATACTTAAACATCGTTTATGTTTTCATGAAATGATCAAGATATGTGATAAATTGTGTAATGGTGCAGATGTTTCCCAGAGTGCTCTATCATGACGCAGGTTCATTTGAGGATCAAATAGGGGGGGCATACAACCGGTTCCACTGGGAACATATATCCCTCACTTTAGCCATCCTATTAGGAATAGGAGTTGCTGCACGGGTGGGCAGAGCAATCAGTGGCATTGTCCATGGGACACAAAAGATGACTCAATTAGAAGCAGCAATAGAGCAAAAGTAAGATATTAGAAACCTCCTACAGGGCTTTGCATGAAACTTTAACCTCTCTCTCTGAAGTTGTTTTACAGAACAATTGAGGGTTGGACCTCCTCTTCATTAGAGAAGGGGGCCTTTGTGCTGCATTGAGGGAAGAATGTTGTTTTTATGCTGACTATACTGGAGTTGTAATAAAATCTATGTGTAAATTTAAAAGACACCTTGAAGAGCATCAACAAGTGAGAGAGGCCCAAAAAGGGTGGCTTGAGTCTTGGTTCACACAGTCCCCCTGGTTAACTACGTTTTTATCAACCCTGGCTGGTCCAATAATAATTATCATATTATTGCTAACTATAAAACCCTGTTTGCTCAACCGTGTAATGTCTTTTCTCCAGGCTCAAATTGGACGAGTTAAACTTATGGTAATACCCCACTAGCAGACATTGAATGTGACACTCTCCAATGATCATTTTTATGATTAAAATTAGCCAGAAGAAGAAGTGGGGAATGAAATATTAATTAAATAGGTACTTGTCACATCTTGTTTTTCTGTATGCTTAACAGAACACTGTTGAAATCTTGAGAAATGTTTGCAAATCTTGTTCCCAGAATGTTCTATCCCCAGCTGCCAAATTGCAGAATGTACTCCCTCTCCCAGTTGCATGCAAACCGCCCACTCGCCCTGACCCATCAATACAATTCCCTCCCTTCCCTCTCCAGGGAAAGTATATAAGCTCTACTTCAGCTATTCTCAGGGCTATCTGCCCTATTCAGGTGAGCTGTGAACCCCAGCATGCTGGACACCCAATAAACCCTTTGATGTTGCATGAGATAGTCTGTTGGTAGTCTCCTCCTCTGAAGCTCACACCACATTTACTTGGATGATTAAATGTAGAAGAGAACATCCAGTCAAAAAGGGATAGTCTGTAGCATTAGGAAGATAGTCAATAAGTTTAGGAAGAAGGGTGAGTATAAGATTTGGAACAAAAGTTTCTTAGCAATAGGATTTCGATTAGAGAGTGAATGTAAATGTCAGCACAGGTGAAGAGTCAGTCACAATGATGAACTGGGGAAAATATGTAGGAAAGCATATATCAATATAGACATTACAAAATCAGGCAGAGTATAAAGTGAGTGATAGGATTAGACATTTTGAACAGGGTTGAGTTTAAATATATAATCTTAGGAAGAAACAAATATGTAGGCACAAATAGGATTGACATTTGAGAGCATTGGGCAAATTTCAGGTGGATGAATATTTCTGAGAATAATCTTGTGAATAGTTGATTATAAATCCACATACATGAACATGAATGAATTTAGGGAGTGAATATAAGACACACATATTTCATATTTTGAAAAATCTGGAGAGTGTATATATATATATACATATATATATATATGTATATATATATATATATATATATATATATATATATATATATATATGTATATATATACACATATATACACATATACATAAAACACACACACAGACAAAAAAGTAGCAATATATATGTCAATCAAAATTCATTATAAAATATATACCATCAACAGATCTAAAAATATTCATTTTACTGAACATGGATTTATGTATAATGCTGTTCAACTAGCAAGCTCACCCATAGGTTGAATATTCAGTTCCAACAGGGTTTAGTAGGAGTGATCTCTTCTAACAATTTGTATCTGCCAAGTCAGCCACCTCACAAGAATGTACGTGTGGTACCAGATAGGAATCTATATGTGCATATAAGAATACAGAGAAAGGGAGACAGGAATTCACATATTTGTTAACCTTAAAAATACTAGGACAACTATTTCAACAAACAATTGACTAGATTTATAACTCCAACTCTGTATCATGCAAAAGGCAAGTCCATCTATACACCATGCCTACTCTGAACTGCTTGTATTTCTATTCTTTATGGGTTATTTTTCTCCATCATATTAGGATTAGTAGTCAGAGTCTGGTAGGGTATGGGTTAGAGTCAGGTATTCAGTATTTTGAATTGAAAATAGGACACTGAATCCAATGTGTATGCAAATATATGCTACGGAAAAATCTTCCCACTCTCCTCCAGAACAATGCCTTGACATTACCTTCGCCCCAAGTAAGACACAATTAGAGGAGAAGAGTTAGAAAATCTGTGAATACATATCTAGAATGGAAAATGCTCCAGATTTCACATCTTTGGAGGTGGTAGAGGAGTTTCCAAAAGTAAGAGACAGGGTAAACACTCCACAAACATGGAGCTCTGCTGGCCAAAAGACTTTTTGAGAATCTGCCTCTGAGGTTGGGCACTTGAAATATATGTTGTTGTGAGGAGCTTTAGCTTTATTTGTAGTGAAACCATCAAAGCTGGATCTGCATCTATGTGACCTGGAGGAAATGGTTACTTATTTTCAAATAAAAATGAGGCAGCAGTGATGAATTCTCTTTTTGTAGGTAAACTTTGGCCACTGAGGGCTAAGGGTCTTCCCGTGTGGACTGTGAAACCAATGGTCATCCTCCAATTTTCGTGGTGTTTCTTGCTGCTGCACTGGGAGTTTGGTATTTGCTTCATGAAATACAACGAGTTCAAATGGGACACAGTGCTGAAGGGAGTTCTGTCAGGTGTGGTTGGCAGGGTCTCCAGGAGAATGCACCAACCAGGGTTCTATCTCAAGTAGCTTGCCCCCTTGACAATAGCAACATGATACTGAACATTGCTCTGAAACCTCTCCATATAAAAATATGCCTTTACATATATGGGTGTGATGGTTGCACCATGTCAGTCACAGCCATTTGGAAGCCAATGGAAGATCCACATGGCCCCACCACAGATGTTTTATCACACATTTGCATAACACAGCTCTAGGCCCACTACTTACCAGGCCCCAACTTACTGGCATCTCTGTTCTACACCATTTTCATGAAACCCAGTCAATCAAGGCCCTGTCTGTTATACTCATGATCATCAACAGGACATCAAAGGTCCTCCAGTGCCAGCTGGTCATCGGAATTTCTAAAATTTCATGGTAATTATCTAGCATGTTTTCACAGATGCATTTGGAGGCAATGTTGGTTTCAATTCATTCAGGAACCATTAAATGGTGAGGAAGCTAATTTCAGGGAAATCTCTGGAGCACTCTCACAGGCAAGTCTACCCAAAGAGTGGCCAAAAAGTCACATGAAGCCAGGCCCATTGAGGTCTACAAAGCGAGGTCCAAGTGTGTTTTGAATCTCAATTATGCCTGCCAAGTCTTTCAGAATAAAATCATGTAATATCCTGGCTGTGATTCCCAGTGTTCTGTGGAAAGCCACTCTGGGCCTTGATCCCAGGTTCCAATGGCAACTCTCATTCCTGGCCTCCTAAAATCCCCACACAATTCATGTCAATACTTCTCTGAGGTCAGTTCCAGAACTCAGTCTCTAAGGGGAATCACAGCAGAATTCATGCCCAGGTGGACCCAGTCATCTCTTTCAACTGCCACACAAATGACCACAATTATAACCAAAACACTCCTACATGGCCCTCATCTTCTACCATAAAGATACTCATCATAACATCTGGATGGAGGTTTTCATGAGAGGCACATCCCAAGACAGTGTCCAAAATAAGCTCCCTTGCCCCTCATTTGCCGAATGACAGGGTGGCTTGGACACTCTTCCTGTGAACCAGGAGTGATCAAATAGGCCTGCCCTTAATACTGCTTCGCTTCTCCAATTTGAGGCTCTCTGACTGTGGGGTCTAGATTCTTTTTGTGAATTGGAGTCATGAGAAAAGCCAAGCACCTCTGCAGAGATTTGAAGAACTCATTTCACCCAAAGGATCCCTATTCTGACATGATGGATTTCAGAAACCTAACAAAGGAAGGCAATATAATTCATGCACATTGATTGAACGTTTTTCCATTTTGGTTTAGATGCACATATGGGATCTTTCTTTACATCCATCAGGTGCTGAGAATCTAAGTCACAGCCTAAAACAGGGCAAAGGGCCTGAATCAGACACATCCTTTTCCAATGAAATTAAGCAAAGAGCCAGAGGTGATGCACATTCATTTCCATTTGAAAACTGTTTTCTTCAGGCTTAACAAAGGGGTTGCATGAGACATAGACCTTTCTGATATTCAGGGCAACAGAACAATAGGTAAGCAAAAGGCCCAAAGCAGGGTATCTCCACTGAGACTTTCCTGGTCACACTGATATCTGAGTTTTCTGAGATGCGGGCCATTCCATTCAGGTATCCAGTACATGGCCATGTCAAAGACCTTGGATTTGGTACGTATCTTGGACACATAACCATGAGCCTATTCTAGAGAGTGGCCAGAATTCAGGAAGAAAACAGGGACTTAGGAAGGTATTAGGTGTTGCCCGTGCATTAGGCAAGCCACACTCCATTCATAAATTGGCCAGGATGAATGCTGGGAAGCTTTATACTAGACATGACACATCCATTGCTGCATTCTCTTTTCTCATGTCTACTACCAGAGGCACAGTGGAATACACAGACATGGAAACACTCACCTCGTCTAACGACTTACCAGAAACAGTTAACTCCAAAACAAACAAACCGCCATTCCTACCTATTTTCAGAACATGAGACAAACCACAAACCCACACCCACTCCCAAAAAGGCACCTCCTTCCCCAAGTAGGTGTGTGAATAACCAGAGTGTCCTCTGACTGGTGGCCATACTCTGTTCTTCCGAAATGGCCTGTCCTCTCTCAGATCTGTTTTCCTTGGCGAACTCTGTAAAGTTGTAAGGAAAAAATGGAGAGCTACTACCTGCTTTCTCAGGAAAGTTCCCTCTTCAGAGCTCTCCAGGCATTTGGTAATCCTCACTTCAGTAGGTACCAAGAAAGACTGACTCTATCCTTGCTAAATCCAAACAAGTGAGCCCACTGGGACTGGGACTGAAACTGCCTCTGGGTGCCTGGCTCCTTGGATACAAAGTTCAGAGAGTTCCATCACCAAGGAAATGAGGTATGTCACATTCTTTGGAACTCAATGAGGTCACTGCTTTGGCAAATGTATATCTTATGATGTGCACAAACTGAAGAAATAATAATGTACAAGTGTCGAATACAAATGAATGACAAATTACATATCATGTCCAATAGGAGTCTACTTGCATTGATGTTAGACTGCGTCAGTTACTGTAGAATAATTAGGATTTGTATGCACCATTCACTGAAGTTAGTTTTCAGTACTAGGAAACAAATATGTATTTCAGGTGGATGAATATTTCTGATTATAATCTTGTGAAAAGTGGATTATAAATCCACATACATGAACATGAATGAATTTAGAGAGTGTATATTAGACACATATATTTCATATTTTGAAAAATTTGGAGAGTATATCTATATCTATATCTACATCTATACACACACACACACACACACACATAACACTCGCAGACATTAAAAAGTACCAATATAAATGCCAATCGAAATTTATCAGTAAATATATAACATCCACAAATGCAAAAATATTTATTTTACTGAACATGAGTTAATGTATAATGTTGTTCTACTAGGACGCTCTCCTATAGGTTGAATTTTCATTTCCAACAGCATTAAGGAGGAGTGAACACTTCTCACAATTTGTATCTGCCAAGACAGCCACCTCACAAAAATGTACGTATGATACCTGGTAGGATTCTATATATGCATATAAATATACATGTGTTAATAGGCTACAGAAAAGGGAAACAAGAATTCACATATTTGTTAAGTTTAAAAACACATGGAGAATATTTCAATTAAAATTTGACTAGATTTATAACTCCTTCCTTATAGAATGCATATGTCAAGTCCAACTATACAACATGTCTCCTCTGAAGTGCTTGTATTTCCATTGTGTTGGGTTAATTTTCTCCATTATATTAGGATGAATAGTCTGAGACTACTAGGTATGGGTTAGTGTCAGGGATTCAGTATTTCGAATGGAAAATTGGAAAATGAATCCAATGTGTATGTAAATATATGCTGCACAAATATCCTCCCGCTCTCATCCAGAACAATGCCTTGACATTACCTTCACCCCAAGTAAGACACAATTAGAGGAGAAGAGTTACAAAATCAGTGAATACATATCTGGAATGGAAAATGCTCAGGAGTTCACAACCTTGGAGGTGGTAGAGGAGTTTCCAAAACTAAGGGACAGGGTAAACACTCCACAAACATGGAGCTCTGCTGGCCTAAAAACTTTTTGAGAAACTGCCTCTGAGCTTCCACACTTGAAAAATATGTTGTTTTCAGGAGATTTGGATTCCTCTGTAGTGAGACCATCAAAGCTGGGTCTGCATCTATGTGACCTGAAGGACATGGTTTCTTATTTTCCAATGAACAAGATGAAGCAGTGCTGAATCCTCTCTTTGTAGGTAAACTGAGGCCACTGGGGACTAAGTGTCTCCCCGTGTGGACTGTGATGCCATTTGGTCCTTCTCCAATTTGTGGTGTTTTTGCTGCTGCACTGTGAGTTTGGTATTTGTTTCATGAAATACTAGGAGCTAAACTGGGACACAGTGCTGGAGGGAGTTCTGTCACGTGTGGTGGGTCAGGGTCTGCAAGAGAATGCACCAACTAGGCTCCTATCTCTCACAGCTTGCCCCATTGCCCCTTGTCCATATCAACCTGATTCTTAATTTTCCTCTGAAAACTCTCCATATAACAAGATGCCTTTACATATAAGGGTCTGCTGGCTGCACCATGTAAGTTACAAGCCATTTGGAATTCAATGGTAGATCCACATGGCCCTACCACGGATGTTTTATCAAACACCTCCCCACCACTGCTCTAGACCCACTACTCAGCAGGCTCCAACTTACTGGCATCTCTGTTCTACACCATTTTCATGAAACTCAGTAAATCAAGGCACTTTCTGGTATACCCATGATGAGCAACAGGACATCCAATATTTCTCCAGTGCCACCTGGTCATAGGAATTTCAAAAATTTCATGGTATTTATCTAGCCATTTTTCAAGCATGAAGTTGGAGGCACTGTGGGTTTCAGTTCATTCAGCAAACATTAAATGGTGAGGAAGCTCATTTCAATGAAATCTCTGGAGAACTCTCACAGGCACGGCTTCCCAAAGAGTGGACAAAAGGTCACATTAGGCCAGGCCCATTGAGGTATACAATGTGAGGTCCATGTGTGTTTTGACTCTCAACTATGGCTGCCATTTCTTTATGAATAAAATCATGTGATATCCTTGCTGAGATTCCCAGGCCTCTGTGGAAATCCACCCGGGGCCTAGGTCTCAGTTTCCAAAAGTGACTTTCATGCGTGGCCTCTTAAAATCCCAATAAAATTCATGGCAATGCTTCTCTGAGTTCAGTTCCAAAACCCAGTCTCTAAGGGGAATCACACCAGAGTTCAAGCCCATGTGGACCCAGTCATTTTTTCCAATGCAACACAAATGACCAAAATTAAAACCAAAACACTCCCACATGGCCTTCATCTTATTCCATATAGTCAATCATCTTAACCTCTGGCTGGAGGTTTCCATGAGGGGCGCAGCCCAAGACAGTGTCCAAAATCAGCTCGTTTGCCCCTCATTTGTCTAAAGTCAGGGTAGCCTGGACACCGTTTCTGTGAACCAGGAGTGAACAAATAAGCCTGCCGTTAATACTTCTGTGTTTCTCCAATTTGAGGCCTACTGATTTTATTTATCGATTCTTTAGGTGATTTAGAGTCATGCGAAAACACAAGCACCTCTGCAGGGCTTTGAAGAACTCATTTGACCCAAAGAATCCCTATTGTCATTTGATGGAGTGCAGGAACCTAACAGAGGAAGGTAGAGACTTCATCCACAATGAATGAAATTTTTTGCCATTTTGGTTTTGGAAGCTCACATGGGATCATTCTTAAGATCCATCAGGTGCTGAAAATCTAAGTCACAGCCACACACAGGCCCAAGAGGCTGATAAAGACACATCCCTTTCCAAAGCAATTAAGCAAAGAGCCACAGGTGAGGCCCATTCATTTCCATTTGAAAACTGTTTTCTTCAGGCTTCACAAAGGGGTGGCCTGAGGCAAAGTCCTTCCTGACATTCAGTGCAACACAATAAGTAAGCAAAAGGCCCAAAGCAGGGTTTCTCCACTGAGACTTTCCTGGTCACACTGATATCTGAGTTTTGTGAGATGCTCGCCATTCTCTTCAGCTATCCAGTCATGGCCATGTCACAGAGCTTGGGGGTGGTACATATTTTGGACACAAATCCATGAGCCTATTCTGGAGAGTGGCCAGAATTCAGGAAGAAAACAACAACTTAGAAAGATAGCAGGTGTTGCACATCGATAAGACAAGCTGCAGTCCATTCATATATTGGGCAGGATGAATTATGGGAAGATTTATACTAGACAGGACACATCCATTAATGCATTCTCTTTTCTAATGTCTACAACAACGGACACAGTGGGATACACAGAAACAGAAACACTCGCCTTGTCAAATGACTTACTAGAAACTGTCCACTCCAAACCAAACAAACCGCCTTTCCTATCTATTCTCAGAACATGAGACAAAACAACAAACCCACACCCACTCCCACAAAGGCACCTCCTTCCCCCAAGTAGGTCTGTGACTATCCGGAGTGTCCTCTGACTGGTGGGCCATACTATGTTCCCCCGAAATGGCCTGTCTTCTCTCAGATCTTGTTTCCTTTACCAACTCTGTGAATATGTCAGGAAAAAGTGGTTAGCCACTACCTGTTTTCTCAGGAAAGGTCCATCTTCAGAGCTCTCCTGGCATTTGGCCATCCTCACATCATTAGGTACCAAGAAAACTGACTCTGTCCTTGGTAAAACCAAACAAGTGAGCCCACTGGGACTGGGACTGGGACTGCCTCTGGGAGCCTGGCTTCTTGGATACCAAGTTCAGAGAGTTCCATCACCAAGGAAATGAGGTATGACACATTCTTTGGAACTGAATGAGGTCACTGCCTTGGCAACCACTTTGTCCTAACAGTTGCTTCAAAGGGTAACATAAGATGGAGGTTGCCCCCGCTTCCTGTGACACTTTCATAAGGTAGAATGTATATCACCATTGACACCCGGGAACAACTCTCCACTCAGCATTGGTTTGGTCCATCTTCTCTACAAGAAGAAGAGAGAGATTCAGATTCAGACACATCCCTTCATCCTGACCAGGTTGTTTGCCATGGAAGATGACTTTTCCTCTCTCAGGTGCTTCATACCTGCCTACAACTTCTCCAGGTATCATTTGTGCATGGACATTTGAGGTTCTCATCAGGTGGAAGGTCCCCAACTTTCCTGTATTGTAAGAACCACTCTGTCCATGCTCTTCTGTAAAATGATTGAGGGAACAGGGTATACTTGGGGTTAAAAACAGGTTTGATTTGGGTTACGAGTGATTCTGTGTGATGAATAATGGTATTGGGAACCTGCAATATTTACAAGAATATAGAGGTGAAATATAAGTAGGAAAACCGAAATCTAGGTATGATTTGAAGCCCAGAAGTGTTTTGCCCTTGATTGGGATTCTTAGCTTTGAATGATGTTCTGCAAAGATGCCTCAGATAATTCGATATACAATGGCATAGGACCTTGTACATTGGATGATTGAATTTAGAAGAGAACATCCAGTCAAAAAGGGATATTCAGTAGGATTAGGAAGATAGTCGGTAGGTTTAGGAAGAAGAGTGAGTATAGGATTTGGACCAAAAGTTCTTTAGCAATAGACTTTCGGTTGTTGAGTGAATGTAAATGTCAGCACATATGAAGAGTCAGTCACTATATTGAACTGGGGAAAATATGTAGAAAAGCAGATATCAATAGAAACATTACGAAATCAGGCAAAGTATAAAGTGAGTGATAGAATTAGACATTTTCAACAGGGTTGAGTTTGAATATATAAATTAGGAAAAAAAACAAATATGTAGTCACCAATAAGATTGACAATTGACAGCATTAGGCAACCTGGACATGGATGTTTTTAGAAATCCATGTTCACTTTCCATTTAGGCTTTGGTACAATCATAAGTGTGACCTTTCCATTTTTTGTCCAGAATATTACTGTAATAATGAGGTGACATGAGTATTTCTTTCACCATTTCTGGGAGCAATATATTGAAGATGTAAAATGAGAATCGGGGGTACAAAGAGGTGTACCCTGTTTCTAGGAACATAGAGAAAAAGCATGAATAGACCATACTGTGAATAAATAATATAACTTTTTTGAACTTTAAATAATGAATTGAACTGATATCTGAAAAATTAAAGGAAATCGTATATTGATATACAATCATTCATTCCAACCAGGTATATATGTAATGGAAATATTAGTGTTTTGGTTTATCATGAAGAGTGTGTGAGTTTTGCTTCAAAATGATTATGGAAATTCAAAATAATGTGTTTGGAAAGAAGTCTCATGAAAAGACCAGTCAAGAAACCCTGACAATACATGTGTTCTGAAGCAAGAAGAGGTGAAAGTTGAAACAAATGCTTATTAATTTGTGAACTTGTGGATGAAATGTATATCCTGTGATGTGCAAAAACTGAAGAAACAATAATGTACCAGTGTCGAATACAAATGAATGACAAATTACATATCATGTCCCATAGGAGTCTACTTGCATTGATGTTAGACTGGGTCAGTTACTGTAGAATAATTAGGATTTGTATGCACCATTCACTGAAGTTAGTTTTCAGTACTAGGAAACAAATATGTATTTCAGGTGGATGAATATTTCTGATTATCATCTTGTGAAAAGTGGATTATAAATCCACATACAGGAACATGAATGAATTTAGAGAGTGTATATTAGACACATATATTTCATATTTTGAAAAATTTGGAGAGTATATCTATATCTATATCTATATCTATACACACACACACACACACACACACACACACACAACTCACAGACATTAAAAAGTACCAATATAAATGCCAATCGAAATTCTGCAGTAAATATGTATCATCCACAAATGCAAAAATATTTATTTTACTGAACATGAGTTAATGTATAATGTTGTTCTACTAGGACGCTCTCGTATAAGTTGAATTATCATTTCCAACAGCATTTAGGAGGAGTGAACTCTTCTCACAATTTGTATCTGCCAAGACAGCCACCTCACAAAAATGTACGTGTGATACCTGGTAGGATTCTATATATGCATATAAATATACATGTGTGAATAGACTACAGAAAAAGGAAACAAGAATTCACATATTTGTTAAGTTTAAAACACATGGAGAATATTTCAAATAAATTTGACTAGATTTATAACTCCTACCTTATATAATGCAAATGTCAAGTCCAACTATACAACATGTCTTCTCTGAAGTACTTGTATTTCTAATGTGTTGGGTTAATTTTCTCCATTATATTAGGATGAATAGTCTGAGTCTACTAGGTATGGGTTAGTGTCAGGGATTCAGTATTTCGAATGGAAAATTGGAAAATGAATCCAATGTGTATGTAAATACATGCTGCACAAATATCCTCCCGCTCTCATCCAGAACAATGCCTTGACATTACCTTCACCCCAAGTAAGACACAATTAGAGGAGAAGAGTTACAAAATCAGTGAATACATATCTGGAATGGAAAATGCTCAGGAGTTCACAACCTTGGAGGTGGTAGAGGAGTTTCCAAAACTAAGGGACAGGGTAAACACTCCACAAACATGGAGTTCTGCTGGCCTAAAAACTTTTTGAGAAACTGCCTCTGAGCTTCCACACTTGAAATATATGTTGTTTTCCGGAGATTTGGCTTCCTCTGTAGTGAGACCATCAAAGCTGGGTCTGCATCTATGTGACCTGGAGGACATGGTTTCTTATTTTCCAATGAACAAGATGAAGCAGTGCTGAATCCTCTCTTTGTAGGTAAACTGAGGCCACTGGGGACTAAGTGTCTAGCTGTGTGGACTGTGAAGCCATTTGGTCCTCTTCCACTTTTTGTGGTGTTTTTGCTGCTACACTGAGTTTGGTATTTGTTTCACGAAATACTAGGAGCTAAACTGGGACACAGTGCTGGAGGGAGTTCTGTCACGTGTGGTGGGTCAGGGTCTGCAAGAGAATGCACCAACTAGGCTCCTATCTCTCACAGCTTGCCCTGTTGCCCCCTTGTCCATATCAACCTGATTCTTAATTTTCCTCTGAAAACTCTCCATGTAAAAAGATGCCTTTACCTATAAGGGTCTGTTGCCTGCACCATGTCAGTTACAAGCCATTTGGAATCCAATGGTAGATCCACATGGCCCTACCACGGATGTTTTATCAAACACCTCCCCACCACTGCTCTAGACCCACTACTCAGCAGGCTCCAAATTTCTGGCATCTCTGTTCTACACCATTTTCATGAAACTCAGTAAATCAAGGCACTGTCTGGTATACTCATGATCAGCAACAGAACATCCAATGTTTCTCCAGTGCCACCTGGTCATAGGAATTTCAAAAATTTCATGGTATTTATCTAGCCATTTTTCAAGCATGTAGTTGGAGGCACTGTGGGTTTCAGTTCATTCAGCAAACATTAAATGGTGAGGAAGCTCATTTCAATGAAATCTCTGGAGAACTCTCACAGGCATGGCTTCCCAAAGAGTGGACAAAAGGTCACATTAGGCCAGGCCCATTGAGGTCTACAATGTGAGGTCCATGTGTGTTTTGACTCTCAACTATGGCTGCCATTTCTTTAAGAATAAAATCATGTGATATCCTTGCTGAGATTCCCAGGCCTCTGTGGAAATCCACCCGGGGACTAGGTCTCAGTTTCCAAGAGCGACTTTCATGCGTGGCCTCTTAAAATCCCAACAAAATTCATGGCAATGCTTCTCTGAGTTCAGTTCCAAAACCCAGTCTCTAAGGGGAATCACACCAGAGTTCAAGCCCACGTGGACCCAGTCATTTTTTTCAATGCCACACAAATGACCAAAATTAAAACCAAAACACTCCCACATGGCCCTCATCTTATTCCATATAGTCAATCATCTTAACCTCTGGCTGGAGGTTTCCATGAGGGGCGCAGCCCATGACAGTGTCCAAAATCAGCTCGTTTGCCCCTCATTTGTCTAAAGTCAGGGTAGCCTGGACACCGTTTCTGTGAACCAGGAGTGAACAAATAAGCCTGCCGTTAATACTTCTGTGTTTCTGCAATTTGAGGCCTACTGATTTTAGGTATCAATTCTTTAGGTGATTTAGAGTCATGCGAAAACACAAGCACCTCTGCAGGGCTTTGAAGAACTCATTTGACCCAAAGAATCCCTATTGTCATTTGATGGAGTGCAGGAACCTAACAGAGGAAGGCAAGAGACTTCACCCACAATGAATGAAATTTTCTGCCATTTTGGTTTTGGAAGCTCACATGGGATCATTCTTAAGATCCATCAGGTCCTGAACATCTAAGTCACAGCCACACACAGGCCCAAGAGGCTGATAAAGACACATCCCTTTCCAAAGCAATTAAGCAAAGAGCCACAGGTGAAGCCCATTCATTTCCATTTGAAAACTGTTTTCTTCAGGGTTCACAAAGGGGTGGCCTGCGGCAAAGACCTTCCTGACATTCAGTGCAACACAACAATAAGTAAGCAAAAGGCCCAAAGCAGGGTTTCTGCACTGAAACTTTCTTGGTCACACTGATATCTGAGTTTTCTGAGATGCTCGCCATTCTCTTCAGCTATCCAGTACATGGCCATGTCACAGAGCTTGGAGGTGGTACATATTTTGGACACAAATCCATGAGCCTATTCTGGAGAGTGGCCAGAATTCAGGAAGAAAACAACAACTTAGAAGATAGCAGGTGTTGCACATCGATAAGACAAGCTGCAGTCCATTCATATATTGGGCAGGATGAATTATGGGATGATTTATACTAGACAGGACACATCCATTAATGCATTCTCTTTTCTAATGTCTACAACAACGGACACAGTGGGATACACAGAAACAGAAACACTCGCCCTGTCAAATGACTTACTAGAAACTGTCCACTCCAAACCAAACAAACCGCCTTTCCTATCTATTCTCAGAACATGAGACAAAACAAAAAACCCACACCCACTCCCACAAAGGCACCTCCTTCCCCCAAGTAGGTCTGTGACTATCCGGAGTGTCCTCTGACTGGTGGGCCATACTATGTTTCTCCGAAATGGCCTGTCTTCTCTCAGATCTTGTTTCCTTGACCAACTCTGTGAAGATGTCAGGAAAAAGTGGTTAGCCACTACCCGTTTTCTCAGGAAAGGTCCATCTTCAGAGCTCTCCTGGCATTTGGCCATCCTCACATCATTAGGTACCAAGATAACTGACTCTGTCCTTGGTAAATCCAAACAAGTGAGCCCACTGGGACTGGGACTGCGACTGCCTCTGGGTGCCTGGCTTCTTGGATACCAAGTTCAGAGAGTTCCATCACCAAGGAAATGAGGTATGTCACATTCTTTGGAACTGAATGAGGTCACTGCCTTGGCAACCACTTTGTCCTAACAGTTGCTTCAAAGGGTAACATACAATGGAGGTTGCCCCCGCTTCCTGTGACACTTTCATAACGTAGAATGTATATCACCATTGACACCCGGGAACAACTCTCCACTCAGCATTGGTTTGGTCCATCTTCTCTACAAGAAGAAGAGAGAGATTCAGATTCAGACACATCCCTTCATCCTGACCAGGTTGTTTGCCATGGAAGATGACTTTTGCTCTCTCAGGTGCTTCATACCTGCCTACAACTTCTCCAGGTATCATTTGTGCATGGACATTTGAGGTTCTCATCAGGTGGAAGGTCCCCAACTTTCCTGTATTGTAAGAACCACTCTGTCCCTGCTCTTCTGTAAAATGATTCAGGGAACAGTGTATACTTGGGGTTAAAAACAGGTTTGATTTGGGTTACGAGTGATTCTGTGTGATGAATAATGGTATTGGGAACCTGCAATATTTACAAGAATATAGAGGTGAAATATAAGTAGGAAAACAGAAATCTAGGTATGATTTGAAGCCCAGAAGGGTTTTGCCCTTGATTGGGATACTTAGCTTTGAATGATGTTCTGCAAAGATGCCTCAGATAATTCGATATACAATGGCATAGGACCTTGTACATTGGATGATTGAATTTAGAAGAGAACATCCAGTCAAAAAGGGATATTCAGTAGGATTAGGAAGATAGTCGGTAGGTTTAGGAAGAAGAGTGAGTATAGGATTTGGACCAAAAGTTCTTTAGCAATAGACTTTCGGTTGTTGAGTGAATGTAAATGTCAGCACATATGAAGAGTCAGTCACTATGTTGAACTGGGGAAAATATGTAGAAAAGCAGATATCAATAGAAACATTACGAAATCAGGCAAAGTATAAAGTGAGTGATAGAATTAGACATTTTCAACAGGGTTGAGTTTGAATATATAAATTAGGAAAAAAACAAATATGTAGTCACCAATAGGATTGACAATTGACAGCATTAGGCAACCTGGACATGGATGTTTTTAGAAATCCATGTTCACTTTCCATTTAGGCTTTGGTACAATCATAAGTGTGACCTTTCCATTTTTTGTCCAGAATATTACTGTGATAATGAGGTGACATGAGTATTTCTTTCACCATTTCTGGGAGCAATATATTGAAGATGTAAAATGAGAATCAGGGGTACAAAGAGGTGTACCTTGTTTCTAGGAACATAGAGAAAAAGCATGAATAGACCATACTGTGAATAAATAATATAACCTTTTTGAACTTTAAATAATGAATTGAACTGATATCTGAAAAATTAAAGGAAATCGTATATTGATATACAATCATTCATTCCAACCAGGTATATATGTAATGGAAATATTTGTGTTTTGGTTTATCATGAAGAGTGTGTGAGTTTTGCTTCAAAATGATTATGGAAATTCAAAATAATGTGTTTGGAAAGAAGTCTCATGAAAAGACCAGTCAAGAAACCCTGACAATACATGTGTTCTGAAGCAAGAAGTGGTGAAAGTTGAAACAAATGCTTATTAATTTGTGAACTTGTGGATGAAATGTACATCCTGTGATGTGCAAAAACTGAAGAAACAATAATGTACCAGTGTCGAATACAAATGAATGACAAATTACATATCATGTCCCATAGGAGTCTACTTGCATTGATGTTAGACTGGGTCAGTTACTGTAGAATAATTAGGATTTGTATGCACCATTCACTGAAGTTAGTTTTCAGTACTAGGAAACAAATATGTATTTCAGGTGGATGAATATTTCTGATTATCATCTTGTGAAAAGTGGATTATAAATCCACATACAGGAACATGAATGAATTTAGAGAGTGTATATTAGACACATATATTTCATATTTTGAAAAATTTGGAGAGTATATCTATATCTATATCTATATCTATACACACACACACACACACACACACACACACACACACACACACACAACTCACAGACATTAAAAAGTACCAATATAAATGCCAATCGAAATTCATCAGTAAATATGTATCATCCACAAATGCAAAAATATTTATTTTACTGAACATGAGTTAATGTATAATGTTGTTCTACTAGGACGCTCTCCTATAAGTTGAATTTTCATTTCCAACAGCATTCAGGAGGAGTGAACTCTTCTCACAATTTGTATCTGCCAAGACAGCCACCTCACAAAAATGTACGTGTGATACCTGGTAGGATTCTATATATGCATATAAATATACATGTGTGAATAGACTACAGAAAAAGGAAACAAGAATTCACATATTTGTTAAGTTTAAAACACATGGAGAATATTTCAAATAAATTTGACTAGATTTATAACTCCTACCTTATATAATGCAAATGTCAAGTCCAACTATACAACATGTCTCCTCTGAAGTACTTGTATTTCTAATGTGTTGGGTTAATTTTCTCCATTATATTAGGATGAATAGTCTGAGTCTACTAGGTATGGGTTAGTGTCAGGGATTCAGTATTTCGAATGGAAAATTGGAAAATGAATCCAATGTGTATGTAAATACATGCTGCACAAATATCCTCCCGCTCTCATCCAGAACAATGCCTTGACATTACCTTCACCCCAAGTAAGACACAATTAGAGGAGAAGAGTTACAAAATCAGTGAATACATATCTGGAATGGAAAATGCTCAGGAGTTCACAACCTTGGAGGTGGTAGAGGAGTTTCCAAAACTAAGGGACAGGGTAAACACTCCACAAACATGGAGCTCTGCTGGCCTAAAAACTTTTTGAGAAACTGCCTCTGAGCTTCCACACTTGAAATATATGTTGTTTTCAGGAGATTTGGCTTCCTCTGTAGTGAGACCATCAAAGCTGGGTCTGCATCTATGTGACCTGGAGGACATGGTTTCTTATTTTCCAATGAACAAGATGAAGCAGTGCTGAATCCTCTCTTTGTAGGTAAACTGAGGCCACTGGGGACTAAGTGTCTAGCCGTGTGGACTGTGAAGCCATTTGGTCCTCTTCCACTTTTTGTGGTGTTTTTGCTGCTGCACTGTGAGTTTGGTATTTGTTTCACGAAATACTAGGAGCTAAACTGGGACACAGTGCTGGAGGGAGTTCTGTCACGTGTGGTGGGTCAGGGTCTGCAAGAGAATGCACCAACTAGGCTCCTATCTCTCACAGCTTGCCCCATTGCCCCCTTGTCCATATCAACCTGATTCTTAATTTTCCTCTGAAAACTCTCCATGTAACAAGATGCCTTTACATATAAGGGTCTGTTGGCTGCACCATGTCAGTTACAAGCCATTTGGAATCCAATGGTAGATCCACATGGCCCTACCACGGATGTTTTATCAAACACCTCCCCACCACTGCTCTAGACCCACTACTCAGCAGGCTCCAAATCTCTGGCATCTCTGTTCTACACCATTTTCATGAAACTCAGTAAATCAAGGCACTCTCTGGTATACACATGATCAGCAACAGGACATCCAATGTTTCTCCAGTGCCACCTGGTCATAGGAATTTCAAAAATTTCATGGTATTTATCTAGCCATTTTTCAAGCATGAAGTTGGGGGCACTGTGGGTTTCAGTTCATTCAGCAAACATTAAATGGTGAGGAAGCTCATTTCAATGAAATCTCTGGAGAACTCTCACAGGCATGGCTTCCCAAAGAGTGGACAAAAGGTCACATTAGGCCAGGCCCATTGAGGTCTACAATGTGAGGTCCATGTGTGTTTTGACTCTCAACTATGGCTGCCATTTCTTTAAGAATAAAATCATGTGATATCCTTGCTGAGATTCCCAGGCCTCTGTGGAAATCCACCCGGGGCCTAGGTCTCAGTTTCCAAGAGCGACTTTCATGCGTGGCCTCTTAAAATCCCAACAAAATTCATGGCAATGCTTCTCTGAGTTCAGTTCCAAAACCCAGTCTCTAAGGGGAATCACACCAGAGTTCAAGCCCACGTGGACCCAGTCATTTTTTCCAATGCCACACAAATGACCAAAATTAAAACCAAAACACTCCCACATGGCCCTCATCTTATTCCATATAGTCAATCATCTTAACCTCTGGCTGGAGGTTTCCATGAGGGGCGCAGCCCAAGACAGTGTCCAAAATCAGCTCGTTTGCCCCTCATTTGTCTAAAGTCAGGGTAGCCTGGACACCGTTTCTGTGAACCAGGAGTGAACAAATAAGCCTGCCGTTAATACTTCTGTGTTTCTGCAATTTGAGGCCTACTGATTTTAGGTATCAATTCTTTAGGTGATTTAGAGTCATGCGAAAACACAAGCACCTCTGCAGGGCTTTGAAGAACTCATTTGACCCAAAGAATCCCTATTGTCATTTGATGGAGTGCAGGAACCTAACAGAGGAAGGCAAGAGACTTCACCCACAATGAATGAAATTTTCTGCCATTTTGGTTTTGGAAGCTCACATGGGATCATTCTTAAGATCCATCAGGTCCTGAACATCTAAGTCACAGCCACACACAGGCCCAAGAGGCTGATAAAGACACATCCCTTTCCAAAGCAATTAAGCAAAGAGCCACAGGTGAAGCCCATTCATTTCCATTTGAAAACTGTTTTCTTCAGGGTTCACAAAGGGGTGGCCTGCGGCAAAGACGTTCCTGACATTCAGTGCAACACAACAATAAGTAAGCAAAAGGCCCAAAGCAGGGTTTCTGCACTGAGACTTTCTTGGTCACACTGATATCTGAGTTTTCTGAGATGCTCGCCATTCTCTTCAGCTATCCAGTACATGGCCATGTCACAGAGCTTGGAGGTGGTACATATTTTGGACACAAATCCATGAGCCTATTCTGGAGAGTGGCCAGAATTCAGGAAGAAAACAACAACTTAGAAGATAGCAGGTGTTGCACATCGATAAGACAAGCTGCAGTCCATTCATATATTGGGCAGGATGAATTATGGGATGATTTATACTAGACAGGACACATCCATTAATGCATTCTCTTTTCTAATGTCTACAACAACGGACACAGTGGGATACACAGAAACAGAAACACTCGCCCTGTCAAATGACTTACTAGAAACTGTCCACTCCAAACCAAACAAACCGCCTTTCCTATCTATTCTCAGAACATGAGACAAAACAAAAAACCCACACCCACTCCCACAAAGGCACCTCCTTCCCCCAAGTAGGTCTGTGACTATCCGGAGTGTCCTCTGACTGGTGGGCCATACTATGTTTCTCCGAAATGGCCTGTCTTCTCTCAGATCTTGTTTCCTTGACCAACTCTGTGAAGATGTCAGGAAAAAGTGGTTAGCCACTACCCGTTTTCTCAGGAAAGGTCCATCTTCAGAGCTCTCCTGGCATTTGGCCATCCTCACATCATTAGGTACCAAGAAAACTGACTCTGTCCTTGGTAAATCCAAACAAGTGAGCCCACTGGGACTGGGACTGCGACTGCCTCTGGGTGCCTGGCTTCTTGGATACCAAGTTCAGAGAGTTCCATCACCAAGGAAATGAGGTATGTCACATTCTTTGGAACTGAATGAGGTCACTGCCTTGGCAACCACTTTGTCCTAACAGTTGCTTCAAAGGGTAACATACAATGGAGGTTGCCCCCGCTTCCTGTGACACTTTCATAACGTAGAATGTATATCACCATTGACACCCGGGAACAACTCTCCACTCAGCATTGGTTTGGTCCATCTTCTCTACAAGAAGAAGAGAGAGATTCAGATTCAGACACATCCCTTCATCCTGACCAGGTTGTTTGCCATGGAAGATGACTTTTGCTCTCTCAGGTGCTTCATACCTGCCTACAACTTCTCCAGGTATCATTTGTGCATGGACATTTGAGGTTCTCATCAGGTGGAAGGTCCCCAACTTTCCTGTATTGTAAGAACCACTCTGTCCCTGCTCTTCTGTAAAATGATTCAGGGAACAGTGTATACTTGGGGTTAAAAACAGGTTTGATTTGGGTTACGAGTGATTCTGTGTGATGAATAATGGTATTGGGAACCTGCAATATTTACAAGAATATAGAGGTGAAATATAAGTAGGAAAACAGAAATCTAGGTATGATTTGAAGCCCAGAAGGGTTTTGCCCTTGATTGGGATACTTAGCTTTGAATGATGTTCTGCAAAGATGCCTCAGATAATTCGATATACAATGGCATAGGACCTTGTACATTGGATGATTGAATTTAGAAGAGAACATCCAGTCAAAAAGGGATATTCAGTAGGATTAGGAAGATAGTCGGTAGGTTTAGGAAGAAGAGTGAGTATAGGATTTGGACCAAAAGTTCTTTAGCAATAGACTTTCGGTTGTTGAGTGAATGTAAATGTCAGCACATATGAAGAGTCAGTCACTATGTTGAACTGGGGAAAATATGTAGAAAAGCAGATATCAATAGAAACATTACGAAATCAGGCAAAGTATAAAGTGAGTGATAGAATTAGACATTTTCAACAGGGTTGAGTTTGAATATATAAATTAGGAAAAAAACAAATATGTAGTCACCAATAGGATTGACAATTGACAGCATTAGGCAACCTGGACATGGATGTTTTTAGAAATCCATGTTCACTTTCCATTTAGGCTTTGGTACAATCATAAGTGTGACCTTTCCATTTTTTGTCCAGAATATTACTGTGATAATGAGGTGACATGAGTATTTCTTTCACCATTTCTGGGAGCAATATATTGAAGATGTAAAATGAGAATCAGGGGTACAAAGAGGTGTACCCTGTTTCTATGAACATAGAGAAAAAGCATGAATAGACCATACTGTGAATAAATAATATAACTTTTTTGAACTTTAAATAATGAATTGAACTGATATCTGAAAAATTAAAGGAAATCGTATATTGATATACAATCATTCATTCCAACCAGGTATATATGTAATGGAAATATTTGTGTTTTGGTTTATCATGAAGAGTGTGTGAGTTTTGCTTCAAAATGATTATGGAAATTCAAAATAATGTGTTTGGAAAGAAGTCTCATGAAAAGACCAGTCAAGAAACCCTGACAATACATGTGTTCTGAAGCAAGAAGTGGTGAAAGTTGAAACAAATGCTTATTAATTTGTGAACTTGTGGATGAAATGTACATCCTGTGATGTGCAAAAACTGAAGAAACAATAATGTACCAGTGTCGAATACAAATGAATGACAAATTACATATCATGTCCCATAGGAGTCTACTTGCATTGATGTTAGACTGGGTCAGTTACTGTAGAATTATTAGGATTTGTATGCACCATTCACTGAAGTTAGTTTTCAGTACTAGGAAACAAATATGTATTTCAGGTGGATGAATATTTCTGATTATCATCTTGTGAAAAGTGGATTATAAATCCACATACAGGAACATGAATGAATTTAGAGAGTGTATATTAGACACATATATTTCATATTTTGAAAAATTTGGAGAGTATATCTATATCTATATCTATATCTATACACACACACACACACACACACACACACACACACACAACTCACAGACATTAAAAAGTACCAATATAAATGCCAATCGAAATTCATCAGTAAATATGTATCATCCACAAATGCAAAAATATTTATTTTACTGAACATGAGTTAATGTATAATGTTGTTCTTCTAGGACGCTCTCCTATAAGTTGAATTTTCATTTCCAACAGCATTCAGGAGGAGTGAACTCTTCTCACAATTTGTATCTGCCAAGACAGCCACCTCACAAAAATGTACGTGTGATACCTGGTAGGATTCTATATATGCATATAAATATACATGTGTGAATAGACTACAGAAAAAGGAAACAAGAATTCACATATTTGTTAAGTTTAAAACACATGGAGAATATTTCAAATAAATTTGACTAGATTTATAACTCCTACCTTATATAATGCAAATGTCAAGTCCAACTATACAACATGTCTCCTCTGAAGTACTTGTATTTCTAATGTGTTGGGTTAATTTTCTCCATTATATTAGGATGAATAGTCTGAGTCTACTAGGTATGGGTTAGTGTCAGGGATTCAGTATTTCGAATGGAAAATTGGAAAATGAATCCAATGTGTATGTAAATATATGCTGCACAAATATCCTCCCGCTCTCATCCAGAACAATGCCTTGACATTACCTTCACCCCAAGTAAGACACAATTAGAGGAGAAGAGTTACAAAATCAGTGAATACATATCTGGAATGGAAAATGCTCAGGAGTTCACAACCTTGGAGGTGGTAGAGGAGTTTCCAAAACTAAGGGACAGGGTAAACACTCCACAAACATGGAGCTCTGCTGGCCTAAAAACTTTTTGAGAAACTGCCTCTGAGCTTCCACACTTGAAATATATGTTGTTTTCAGGAGATTTGGCTTCCTCTGTAGTGAGACCATCAAAGCTGGGTCTGCATCTATGTGACCTGGAGGACATGGTTTCTTATTTTCCAATGAACAAGATGAAGCAGTGCTGAATCCTCTCTTTGTAGGTAAACTGAGGCCACTGGGGACTAAGTGTCTCCCCGTGTGGACTGTGAAGCCATTTGGTCCTCTTCCACTTTTTGTGGTGTTTTTGCTGCTGCACTGTGAGTTTGGTATTTGTTTCACGAAATACTAGGAGCTAAACTGGGACACAGTGCTGGAGGGAGTTCTGTCACGTGTGGTGGGTCAGGGTCTGCAAGAGAATGCACCAACTAGGCTCCTATCTCTCACAGCTTGCCCCATTGCCCCCTTGTCCATATCAACCTGATTCTTAATTTTCCTCTGAAAACTCTCCATGTAACAAGATACCTTTACATATAAGGGTCTGTTGGCTGCACCATGTCAGTTACAAGCCATTTGGAATCCAATGGTAGATCCACATGGCCCTACCACGGATGTTTTATCAAACACCTCCCCACCACTGCTCTAGACCCACTACTCAGCAGGCTCCAAATCTCTGGCATCTCTGTTCTACACCATTTTCATGAAACTCAGTAAATCAAGGCACTCTCTGGTATACACATGATCAGCAACAGGACATCCAATGTTTCTCCAGTGCCACCTGGTCATAGGAATTTCAAAAATTTCATGGTATTTATCTAGCCATTTTTCAAGCATGAAGTTGGGGGCACTGTGGGTTTCAGTTCATTCAGCAAACATTAAATGGTGAGGAAGCTCATTTCAATGAAATCTCTGGAGAACTCTCACAGGCATGGCTTCCCAAAGAGTGGACAAAAGGTCACATTAGGCCAGGCCCATTGAGGTCTACAATGTGAGGTCCATGTGTGTTTTGACTCTCAACTATGGCTGCCATTTCTTTAAGAATAAAATCATGTGATATCCTTGCTGAGATTCCCAGGCCTCTGTGGAAATCCACCCGGGGCCTAGGTCTCAGTTTCCAAGAGCGACTTTCATGCGTGGCCTCTTAAAATCCCAACAAAATTCATGGCAATGCTTCTCTGAGTTCAGTTCCAAAACCCAGTCTCTAAGGGGAATCACACCAGAGTTCAAGCCCACGTGGACCCAGTCATTTTTTCCAATGCCACACAAATGACCAAAATTAAAACCAAAACACTCCCACATGGCCCTCATCTTATTCCATATAGTCAATCATCTTAACCTCTGGCTGGAGGTTTCCATGAGGGGCGCAGCCCAAGACAGTGTCCAAAATCAGCTCGTTTGCCCCTCATTTGTCTAAAGTGTGGGTAGCCTGGACACCGTTTCTGTGAACCAGGAGTGAACAAATAAGCCTGCCGTTAATACTTTTGTGTTTCTCCAATTTGAGGCCTACTGATTTTAGGTATCGATTCTTTAGGTGATTTAGAGTCATGCGAAAACACAATCACCTCTGCAGGGCTTTGAAGAACTCATTTGACCCAAAGAATCCCTATTGTCATTTGATGGAGTGCAGGAACCTAACAGGGGAAGGCAAGAGACTTCACCCACAATGAATGAAATTTTCTGCCATTTTGGTTTTGGAAGCTCACATGGGATCATTCTTAAGATCCATCAGGTGCTGAACATCTAAGTCACAGCCACACACAGGCCCAAGAGGCTGATAAAGACACATCCCTTTCCAAAGCAATTAAGCAAAGAGCCAC
Source organism: Callospermophilus lateralis (assembly GCF_048772815.1). Taxonomy (NCBI): domain Eukaryota; kingdom Metazoa; phylum Chordata; class Mammalia; order Rodentia; family Sciuridae; genus Callospermophilus; species Callospermophilus lateralis. Next base: position 9,058,455 of record NW_027515613.1, read on the forward strand.
AGGTGAGGCCCATTCATTTCCATTTGAAAACTGTTTTCTTCAGGCTTCACAAAGGGGTGGCCTGAGGCAAAGACCTTCCTGACATTCAGTGCAACACAACAATAAGTAAGCAAAAGGCCCAAAGCAGGGTTTCTGCACTGAGACTTTCTTGGTCACACTGATATCTGAGTTTTCTGAGATGCTCGCCATTCTCTTCAGCTATCCAGTACATGGCCATGTCACAGAGCTTGGAGGTGGTACATATTTTGGACACAAATCCATGAGCCTATTCTGGAGAGTGGCCAGAATTCAGGAAGAAAACAACAACTTAGAAGATAGCAGGTGTTGCACATCGATAAGACAAGCTGCAGTCCATTCATATATTGGGCAGGATGAATTATGGGATGATTTATACTAGACAGGACACATCCATTAATGCATTCTCTTTTCTAATGTCTACAACAACGGACACAGTGGGATACACAGAAACAGAAACACTCGCCGTGTCAAATGACTTACTAGAAACTGTCCACTCCAAACCAAACAAACCGCCTTTCCTATCTATTCTCAGAACATGAGACAAAACAACAAACCCACACCCACTCCCACAAAGGCACCTCCTTCCCTCAAGTAGGTCTGTGACTATCCGGAGTGTCCTCTGACTGGTGGGCCATACTATGTTTCCCCGAAATGGCCTGTCTTCTCTCAGATCTTGTTTCCTTGACCAACTCTGTGAAGATGTCAGGAAAAAGTGGTTAGCCACTACCTGTTTTCTCAGGAAAGGTCCATCTTCAGAGCTCTCCTGGCATTTGGCCATCCTCACATCATTAGGTACCAAGATAACTGACTCTGTCCTTGGTAAATCCAAACAAGTGAGCCCACTGGGACTGGGACTGCGACTGCCTCTGGGTGCCTGGCTTCTTGGATACCAAGTTCAGAGAGTTCCATCACCAAGGAAATGAGGTATGTCACATTCTTTGGAACTGAATGAGGTCACTGCCTTGGCAACCACTTTGTCCTAACAGTTGCTTCAAAGGGTAACATAAAATGGAGGTTGCCCCCGCTTCCTGTGACACTTTCATAAGGTAGAATGTATATCACCATTGACACCCGGGAACAGCTCTCCACTCAGCATTGGTTTGGTCCATCTTCTCTACAAGAAGAAGAGAGAGATTCAGATTCAGACACATCCCTTCATCCTGACCAGGTTGTTTGCCATGGAAGATGACTTTTGCTCTCTCAGGTGCTTCATACCTGCCTACAACTTCTCCAGGTATCATTTGTGCATGGACATTTGAGGTTCTCATCAGGTGGAAGGTCCCCAACTTTCCTGTATTGTAAGAACCACTCTGTCCCTGCTCTTCTGTAAAATGATTCAGGGAACAGTGTATACTTGGGGTTAAAAACAGGTTTGATTTGGGTTACGAGTGATTCTGTGTGATGAATAATGGTATTGGGAACCTGCAATATTTACAAGAATATAGAGGTGAAATATAAGTAGGAAAACAGAAATCTAGGTATGATTTGAAGCCCAGAAGGGTTTTGCCCTTGATTGGGATACTTAGCTTTGAATGATGTTCTGCAAAGATGCCTCAGATAATTCGATATACAATGGCATAGGACCTTGTACATTGGATGATTGAATTTAGAAGAGAACATCCAGTCAAAAAGGGATATTCAGTAGGATTAGGAAGATAGTCCGTAGGTTTAGGAAGAAGAGTGAGTATAGGATTTGGACCAAAAGTTCTTTAGCAATAGACTTTCGGTTGTCGAGTGAATGTAAATGTCAGCACATATGAAGAGTCAGTCACTATGTTGAACTGGGGAAAATATGTAGAAAAGCAGATATCAATAGAAACATTACGAAATCAGGCAAAGTATAAAGTGAGTGATAGAATTAGACATTTTCAACAGGGTGGAGTTTGAATATATAAATTAGGAAAAAAACAAATATGTAGTCACCAATAGGATTGACAATTGACAGCATTAGGCAACCTGGACATGGATGTTTTTAGAAATCCATGTTCACTTTCCATTTAGGCTTTGGTACAATCATAAGTGTGACCTTTCCATTTTTTGTCCAGAATATTACTGTGATATTGAGGTGACATGAGTATTTCTTTCACCATTTCTGGGAGCAATATATTGAAGATGTAAAATGAGAATCGGGGGTACAAAGAGGTGTACCCTGTTTCTAGGAACATAGAGAAAAAGCATGAATAGACCATACTGTGAATAAATAATATAACTTTTTTGAACTTTAAATAATGAATTGAACTGATATCTGAAAAATTAAAGGAAATCATATATTGATATACAATCATTCATTCCAACCAGGTATATATGTAATGGAAATATTTGTGTTTTGGTTTATCATGAAGAGTGTGTGAGTTTTGCTTCAAAATGATTATGGAAATTCAAAATAATGTGTTTGGAAAGAAGTCTCATGAAAAGACCAGTCAAGAAACCCTGACAATACATGTGTTCTGAAGCAAGAAGTGGTGAAAGTTGAAACAAATGCTTATTAATTTGTGAACTTGTGGATGAAATGTATATCCTGTGATGTGCAAAAACTGAAGAAACAATAATGTACCAGTGTCGAATACACATGAATGACAAATTACATATCATGTCCCATAGGAGTCTACTTGCATTGATGTTAGACTGGGTCAGTTACTGTAGAATAATTAGGATTTGTATGCACCATTCACTGAAGTTAGTTTTCAGTACTAGGAAACAAATATGTATTTCAGGTGGATGAATATTTCTGATTATCATCTTGTGAAAAGTGGATTATAAATCCACATACAGGAACATGAATGAATTTAGAGAGTGTATATTAGACACATATATTTCATATTTTGAAAAATTTGGAGAGTATATCTATATCTATATCTATATCTATACACACACACACACACACACACACACACACACACACACACACAACTCACAGACATCAAAAAGTACCAATATAAATGCCAATCGAAATTCTGCAGTAAATATGTATCATCCACAAATGCAAAAATATTTATTTTACTGAACATGAGTTAATGTATAATGTTGTTCTACTAGGACGCTCTCCTATAAGTTGAATTTTCATTTCCAACAGCATTCAGGAGGAGTGAACTCTTCTCACAATTTGTATCTGCCAAGACAGCCACCTCACAAAAATGTACGTGTGATACCTGGTAGGATTCTATATATGCATATAAATATACATGTGTGAATAGACTACAGAAAAAGGAAACAAGAATTCACATATTTGTTAAGTTTAAAACACATGGAGAATATTTCAAATAAATTTGACTAGATTTATAACTCCTACCTTATATAATGCAAATGTCAAGTCCAACTATACAACATGTCTCCTCTGAAGTACTTGTATTTCTAATGTGTTGGGTTAATTTTCTCCATTATATTAGGATGAATAGTCTGAGTCTACTAGGTATGGGTTAGTGTCAGGGATTCAGTATTTCGAATGGAAAATTGGAAAATGAATCCAATGTGTATGTAAATATATGCTGCACAAATATCCTCCCGCTCTCATCCAGAACAATGCCTTGACATTACCTTCACCCCAAGTAAGACACAATTAGAGGAGAAGAGTTACAAAATCAGTGAATACATATCTGGAATGGAAAATGCTCAGGAGTTCACAACCTTGGAGGTGGTAGAGGAGTTTCCAAAACTAAGGGACAGGGTAAACACTCCACAAACATGGAGCTCTGCTGGCCTAAAAACTTTTTGAGAAACTGCCTCTGAGCTTCCACACTTGAAATATATGTTGTTTTCAGGAGATTTGGCTTCCTCTGTAGTGAGACCATCAAAGCTGGGTCTGCATCTATGTGACCTGGAGGACATGGTTTCTTATTTTCCAATGAACAAGATGAAGCAGTGCTGAATCCTCTCTTTGTAGGTAAACTGAGGCCACTGGGGACTAAGTGTCTCCCCGTGTGGACTGTGAAGCCATTTGGTCCTCTTCCACTTTTTGTGGTGTTTTTGCTGCTGCACTGTGAGTTTGGTATTTGTTTCACGAAATACTAGGAGCTAAACTGGGACACAGTGCTGGAGGGAGTTCTGTCACGTGTGGTGGGTCAGGGTCTGCAAGAGAATGCACCAACTAGGCTCCTATCTCTCACAGCTTGCCCCATTGCCCCCTTGTCCATATCAACCTGATTCTTAATTTTCCTCTGAAAACTCTCCATGTAACAAGATGCCTTTACATATAAGGGTCTGTTGGCTGCACCATGTCAGTTACAAGCCATTTGGAATCCAATGGTAGATCCACATGGCCCTACCACGGATGTTTTATCAAACACCTCCCCAACACTGCTCTAGACCCACTACTCAGCAGGCTCCAAATCTCTGGCATCTCTGTTCTACACCATTTTCATGAAACTCAGTAAATCAAGGCACTCTCTGGTATACACATGATCAGCAACAGGACATCCAATGTTTCTCCAGTGCCACCTGGTCATAGGAATTTCAAAAATTTCATGGTATTTATCTAGCCATTTTTCAAGCATGAAGTTGGGGGCACTGTGGGTTTCAGTTCATTCAGCAAACATTAAATGGTGAGGAAGCTCATTTCAATGAAATCTCTGGAGAACTCTCACAGGCATGGCTTCCCAAAGAGTGGACAAAAGGTCACATTAGGCCAGGCCCATTGAGGTCTACAATGTGAGGTCCATGTGTGTTTTGACTCTCAACTATGGCTGCCATTTCTTTAAGAATAAAATCATGTGATATCCTTGCTGAGATTCCCAGGCCTCTGTGGAAATCCACCCGGGGCCTAGGTCTCAGTTTCCAAGAGCGACTTTCATGCGTGGCCTCTTAAAATCCCAACAAAATTCATGGCAATGCTTCTCTGAGTTCAGTTCCAAAACCCAGTCTCTAAGGGGAATCACACCAGAGTTCAAGCCCACGTGGACCCAGTCATTTTTTCCAATGCCACACAAATGACCAAAATTAAAACCAAAACACTCCCACATGGCCCTCATCTTATTCCATATAGTCAATCATCTTAACCTCTGGCTGGAGGTTTCCATGAGGGGCGCAGCCCAAGACAGTGTCCAAAATCAGCTCGTTTGCCCCTCATTTGTCTAAAGTGTGGGTAGCCTGGACACCGTTTCTGTGAACCAGGAGTGAACAAATAAGCCTGCCGTTAATACTTTTGTGTTTCTCCAATTTGAGGCCTACTGATTTTAGGTATCGATTCTTTAGGTGATTTAGAGTCATGCGAAAACACAATCACCTCTGCAGGGCTTTGAAGAACTCATTTGACCCAAAGAATCCCTATTGTCATTTGATGGAGTGCAGGAACCTAACAGGGGAAGGCAAGAGACTTCACCCACAATGAATGAAATTTTCTGCCATTTTGGTTTTGGAAGCTCACATGGGATCATTCTTAAGATCCATCAGGTGCTGAACATCTAAGTCACAGCCACACACAGGCCCAAGAGGCTGATAAAGACACATCCCTTTCCAAAGCAATTAAGCAAAGAGCCACAGGTGAGGCCCATTCATTTCCATTTGAAAACTGTTTTCTTCAGGCTTCACAAAGGGGTGGCCTGAGGCAAAGACCTTCCTGACATTCAGTGCAACACAACAATAAGTAAGCAAAAGGCCCAAAGCAGGGTTTCTGCACTGAGACTTTCTTGGTCACACTGATATCTGAGTTTTCTGAGATGCTCGCCATTCTCTTCAGCTATCCAGTACATGGCCATGTCACAGAGCTTGGAGGTGGTACATATTTTGGACACAAATCCATGAGCCTATTCTGGAGAGTGGCCAGAATTCAGGAAGAAAACAACAACTTAGAAGATAGCAGGTGTTGCACATCGATAAGACAAGCTGCAGTCCATTCATATATTGGGCAGGATGAATTATGGGATGATTTATACTAGACAGGACACATCCATTAATGCATTCTCTTTTCTAATGTCTACAACAACGGACACAGTGGGATACACAGAAACAGAAACACTCGCCGTGTCAAATGACTTACTAGAAACTGTCCACTCCAAACCAAACAAACCGCCTTTCCTATCTATTCTCAGAACATGAGACAAAACAACAAACCCACACCCACTCCCACAAAGGCACCTCCTTCCCTCAAGTAGGTCTGTGACTATCCGGAGTGTCCTCTGACTGGTGGGCCATACTATGTTTCCCCGAAATGGCCTGTCTTCTCTCAGATCTTGTTTCCTTGACCAACTCTGTGAAGATGTCAGGAAAAAGTGGTTAGCCACTACCTGTTTTCTCAGGAAAGGTCCATCTTCAGAGCTCTCCTGGCATTTGGCCATCCTCACATCATTAGGTACCAAGATAACTGACTCTGTCCTTGGTAAATCCAAACAAGTGAGCCCACTGGGACTGGGACTGCGACTGCCTCTGGGTGCCTGGCTTCTTGGATACCAAGTTCAGAGAGTTCCATCACCAAGGAAATGAGGTATGTCACATTCTTTGGAACTGAATGAGGTCACTGCCTTGGCAACCACTTTGTCCTAACAGTTGCTTCAAAGGGTAACATAAAATGGAGGTTGCCCCCGCTTCCTGTGACACTTTCATAAGGTAGAATGTATATCACCATTGACACCCGGGCACAGCTCTCCACTCAGCATTGGTTTGGTCCATCTTCTCTACAAGAAGAAGAGAGAGATTCAGATTCAGACACATCCCTTCATCCTGACCAGGTTGTTTGCCATGGAAGATGACTTTTGCTCTCTCAGGTGCTTCATACCTGCCTACAACTTCTCCAGGTATCATTTGTGCATGGACATTTGAGGTTCTCCTCAGGTGGAAGGTCCCCAACTTTCCTGTATTGTGAGAACCACTCTGTCCATGCTCTTCTGTAAAATGATTCAGGGAACAGTGTATACTTGGGGTTAAAAACAGGTTTGATTTGGGTTACGAGTGATTCTGTGTGATGAATAATGGTATTGGGAACCTGCAATATTTACAAGAATATAGAGGTGAAATATAAGTAGGAAAACAGAAATCTAGGTATGATTTGAAGCCCAGAAGGGTTTTGCCCTTGATTGGGATACTTAGCTTTGAATGATGTTCTGCAAAGATGCCTCAGATAATTCGATATACAATGGCATAGGACCTTGTACATTGGATAATTGAATTTAGAAGAGAACATCCAGTCAAAAAGGGATATTCAGTAGGATTAGGAAGATAGTCCGTAGGTTTAGGAAGAAGAGTGAGTATAGGATTTGGACCAAAAGTTCTTTAGCAATAGACTTTCGGTTGTCGAGTGAATGTAAATGTCAGCACATATGAAGAGTCAGTCACTATGTTGAACTGGGGAAAATATGTAGAAAAGCAGATATCAATAGAAACATTACGAAATCAGGCAAAGTATAAAGTGAGTGATAGAATTAGACATTTTCAACAGGGTGGAGTTTGAATATATAAATTAGGAAAAAAACAAATATGTAGTCACCAATAGGATTGACAATTGACAGCATTAGGCAACCTGGACATGGATGTTTTTAGAAATCCATGTTCACTTTCCATTTAGGCTTTGGTACAATCATAAGTGTGACCTTTCCATTTTTTGTCCAGAATATTACTGTGATATTGAGGTGACATGAGTATTTCTTTCACCATTTCTGGGAGCAATATATTGAAGATGTAAAATGAGAATCGGGGGTACAAAGAGGTGTACCCTGTTTCTAGGAACATAGAGAAAAAGCATGAATAGACCATACTGTGAATAAATAATATAACTTTTTTGAACTTTAAATAATGAATTGAACTGATATCTGAAAAATTAAAGGAAATCATATATTGATATACAATCATTCATTCCAACCAGGTATATATGTAATGGAAATATTTGTGTTTTGGTTTATCATGAAGAGTGTGTGAGTTTTGCTTCAAAATGATTATGGAAATTCAAAATAATGTGTTTGGAAAGAAGTCTCATGAAAAGACCAGTCAAGAAACCCTGACAATACATGTGTTCTGAAGCAAGAAGTGGTGAAAGTTGAAACAAATGCTTATTAATTTGTGAACTTGTGGATGAAATGTATATCCTGTGATGTGCAAAAACTGAAGAAACAATAATGTACCAGTGTCGAATACACATGAATGACAAATTACATATCATGTCCCATAGGAGTCTACTTGCATTGATGTTAGACTGGGTCAGTTACTGTAGAATAATTAGGATTTGTATGCACCATTCACTGAAGTTAGTTTTCAGTACTAGGAAACAAATATGTATTTCAGGTGGATGAATATTTCTGATTATCATCTTGTGAAAAGTGGATTATAAATCCACATACAGGAACATGAATGAATTTAGAGAGTGTATATTAGACACATATATTTCATATTTTGAAAAATTTGGAGAGTATATCTATATCTGTATCTATATCTATACACACACACACACACACACACACACACACACACAACTCACAGACATCAAAAAGTACCAATATAAATGCCAATCGAAATTCTGCAGTAAATATGTATCATCCACAAATGCAAAAATATTTATTTTACTGAACATGAGTTAATGTATAATGTTGTTCTACTAGAACGCTCTCCTATAAGTTGAATTTTCATTTCCAACAGCATTCAGGAGGAGTGAACTCTTCTCACATTTTGTATCTGCCAAGACAGCCACCTCACAAAAATGTACGTGTGATACCTGGTAGGATTCTATATATGCATATAAATATACATGTGTGAATAGACTACAGAAAAAGGAAACAAGAATTCACATATTTGTTAAGTTTAAAACACATGGAGAATATTTCAAATAAATTTGACTAGATTTATAACTCCTACCTTATATAATGCAAATGTCAAGTCCAACTATACAACATGTCTCCTCTGAAGTACTTGTATTTCTAATGTGTTGGGTTAATTTTCTCCATTATATTAGGATGAATAGTCTGAGTCTACTAGGTATGGGTTAGTGTCAGGGATTCAGTATTTCGAATGGAAAATTGGAAACTGAATCCAATGTGTATGTAAATATATGCTGCACAAATATCCTCCCGCTCTCATCCAGAACAATGCCTTGACATTACCTTCACCCCAAGTAAGACACAATTAGAGGAGAAGAGTTACAAAATCAGTGAATACATATCTGGAATGGAAAATGCTCAGGAGTTCACAACCTTGGAGGTGGTAGAGGAGTTTCCAAAACTAAGGGACAGGGTAAACACTCCACAAACATGGAGCTCTGCTGGCCTAAAAACTTTTTGAGAAACTGCCTCTGAGCTTCCACACTTGAAATATATGTTGTTTTCAGGAGATTTGGCTTCCTCTGTAGTGAGACCATCAAAGCTGGGTCTGCATCTATGTGACCTGGAGGACATGGTTTCTTATTTTCCAATGAACAAGATGAAGCAGTGCTGAATCCTCTCTTTGTAGGTAAACTGAGGCCACTGGGGACTAAGTGTCTCCCCGTGTGGACTGTGAAGCCATTTGGTCCTCTTCCACTTTTTGTGGTGTTTTTGCTGCTGCACTGTGAGTTTGGTATTTGTTTCACGAAATACTAGGAGCTAAACTGGGACACAGTGCTGGAGGGAGTTCTGTCACGTGTGGTGGGTCAGGGTCTGCAAGAGAATGCACCAACTAGGCTCCTATCTCTCACAGCTTGCCCCATTGCCCCCTTGTCCATATCAACCTGATTCTTAATTTTCCTCTGAAAACTCTCCATGTAACAAGATGCCTTTACATATAAGGGTCTGTTGGCTGCACCATGTCAGTTACAAGCCATTTGGAATCCAATGGTAGATCCACATGGCCCTACCACGGATGTTTTATCAAACACCTCCCCACCACTGCTCTAGACCCACTACTCAGCAGGCTCCAAATCTCTGGCATCTCTCTTCTACACCATTTTCATGAAACTCAGTAAATCAAGGCACTCTCTGGTATACACATGATCAGCAACAGGACATCCAATGTTTCTCCAGTGCCACCTGGTCATAGGAATTTCAAAAATTTCATGGTATTTATCTAGCCATTTTTCAAGCATGAAGTTGGAGGCACTGTGGGTTTCAGTTCATTCAGCAAACATTAAATGGTGAGGAAGCTCATTTCAATGAAATCTCTGGAGAACTCTCACAGGCATGGCTTCCCAAAGAGTGGACAAAAGGTCACATTAGGCCAGGCCCATTGAGGTCTACAATGTGAGGTCCATGTGTGTTTTGACTCTCAACTATGGCTGCCATTTCTTTAAGAATAAAATCATGTGATATCCTTGCTGAGATTCCCAGGCCTCTGTGGAAATCCACCCGGGGCCTAGGTCTCAGTTTCCAAGAGCGACTTTCATGCGTGGCCTCTTAAAATCCCAACAAAATTCATGGCAATGCTTCTCTGAGTTCAGTTCCAAAACCCAGTCTCTAAGGGGAATCACACCAGAGTTCAAGCCCACGTGGACCCAGTCATTTTTTCCAATGCCACACAAATGACCAAAATTAAAACCAAAACACTCCCACATGGCCCTCATCTTATTCCATATAGTCAATCATCTTAACCTCTGGCTGGAGGTTTCCATGAGGGGCGCAGCCCAAGACAGTGTCCAAAATCAGCTCGTTTGCCCCTCATTTGTCTAAAGTGTGGGTAGCCTGGACACCGTTTCTGTGAACCAGGAGTGAACAAATAAGCCTGCCGTTAATACTTTTGTGTTTCTCCAATTTGAGGCCTACTGATTTTAGGTATCGATTCTTTAGGTGATTTAGAGTCATGCGAAAACACAATCACCTCTGCAGGGCTTTGAAGAACTCATTTGACCCAAAGAATCCCTATTGTCATTTGATGGAGTGCAGGAACCTAACAGGGGAAGGCAAGAGACTTCACCCACAATGAATGAAATTTTCTGCCATTTTGGTTTTGGAAGCTCACATGGGATCATTCTTAAGATCCATCAGGTGCTGAACATCTAAGTCACAGCCACACACAGGCCCAAGAGGCTGATAAAGACACATCCCTTTCAAAAGCAATTAAGCAAAGAGCCACAGGTGAGGCCCATTCATTTCCATTTGAAAACTGTTTTCTTCAGGCTTCACAAAGGGGTGGCCTGAGGCAAAGACCTTCCTGACATTCAGTGCAACACAACAATAAGTAAGCAAAAGGCCCAAAGCAGGGTTTCTGCACTGAGACTTTCTTGGTCACACTGATATCTGAGTTTTCTGAGATGCTCGCCATTCTCTTCAGCTATCCAGTACATGGCCATGTCACAGAGCTTGGAGGTGGTACATATTTTGGACACAAATCCATGAGCCTATTCTGGAGAGTGGCCAGAATTCAGGAAGAAAACAACAACTTAGAAGATAGCAGGTGTTGCACATCGATAAGACAAGCTGCAGTCCATTCATATATTGGGCAGGATGAATTATGGGATGATTTATACTAGACAGGACACATCCATTAATGCATTCTCTTTTCTAATGTCTACAACAACGGACACAGTGGGATACACAGAAACAGAAACACTCGCCGTGTCAAATGACTTACTAGAAACTGTCCACTCCAAATCAAACAAACCGCCTTTCCTATCTATTCTCAGAACATGAGACAAAACAACAAACCCACACCCACTCCCACAAAGGCACCTCCTTCCCCCAAGTAGGTCTGTGACTATCCGGAGTGTCCTCTGACTGGTGGGCCATACTATGTTTCCCCGAAATGGCCTGTCTTCTCTCAGATCTTGTTTCCTTGACCAACTCTGTGAAGATGTCAGGAAAAAGTGGTTAGCCACTACCTGTTTTCTCAGGAAAGGTCCATCTTCAGAGCTCTCCTGGCATTTGGCCATCCTCACATCATTAGGTACCAAGATAACTGACTCTGTCCTTGGTAAATCCAAACAAGTGAGCCCACTGGGACTGGGACTGCGACTGCCTCTGGGTGCCTGGCTTCTTGGATACCAAGTTCAGAGAGTTCCATCACCAAGGAAATGAGGTATGTCACATTCTTTGGAACTGAATGAGGTCACTGCCTTGGCAACCACTTTGTCCTAACAGTTGCTTCAAAGGGTAACGTAAAATGGAGGTTGCCCCCGCTTCCTGTGACACTTTCATAAGGTAGAATGTATATCACCATTGACACCCGGGAACAGCTCTCCACTCAGCATTGGTTTGTTCCATCTTCTCTACAAGAAGAAGAGAGAGATTCAGATTCAGACACATCCCTTCATCCTGACCAGGTTGTTTGCCATGGAAGATGACTTTTGCTCTCTCAGGTGCTTCATACCTGCCTACAACTTCTCCAGGTATCATTTGTGCATGGACATTTGAGGTTCTCATCAGGTGGAAGGTCCCCAACTTTCCTGTATTGTAAGAACCACTCTGTCCCTGCTCTTCTGTAAAATGATTCAGGGAACAGTGTATACTTGGGGTTAAAAACAGGTTTGATTTGGGTTACGAGTGATTCTGTGTGATGAATAATGGTATTGGGAACCTGCAATATTTACAAGAATATAGAGGTGAAATATAAGTAGGAAAACAGAAATCTAGGTATAATTTGAAGCCCAGAAGGGTTTTGCCCTTGATTGGGATACTTAGCTTTGAATGATGTTCTGCAAAGATGCCTCAGATAATTCGATATAGAATGGCATAGGACCTTGTACATTGGATGATTGAATTTAGAAGAGAACATCCAGTCAAAAAGGGATATTCAGTAGGATTAGGAAGATAGTCGGTAGGTTTAGGAAGAAGAGTGAGTATAGGATTTGGACCAAAAGTTCTTTAGCAATAGACTTTCGGTTGTCGAGTGAATGTAAATGTCAGCACATATGAAGAGTCAGTCACTATGTTGAACTGGGGAAAATATGTAGAAAAGCAGATATCAATAGAAACATTACGAAATCAGGCAAAGTATAAAGTGAGTGATAGAATTAGACATTTTCAACAGGGTTGAGTTTGAATATATAAATTAGGAAAAAAACAAATATGTAATCACCAAATAGGATTGACAATTGACAGCATTAGGCAACCTGGACATGGATGTTTTTAGAAATCCATGTTCACTTTCCATTTAGGCTTTGGTACAATCATAAGTGTGACCTTTCCATTTTTTGTCCAGAATATTACTGTGATAATGAGGTGACATGAGTATTTCTTTCACCATTTCTGGGAGCAATATATTGAAGATGTAAAATGAGAATCAGGGGTACAAAGAGGTGTACCCTGTTTCTAGGAACATAGAGAAAAAGCATGAATAGACCATACTGTGAATAAATAATATAACTTTTTTGAACTTTAAATAATGAATTGAACTGATATCTGAAAAATTAAAGGAAATCGTAGATTGATATACAATCATTCATTCCAACCAGGTATATATGTAATGGAAATATTAGTGTTTTGGTTTATCATGAAGAGTGTGTGAGTTTTGCTTCAAAATGATTATGGAAATTCAAAATAATGTGTTTGGAAAGAAGTCTCGTGAAAAGACCAGTCAAGAAACCCTGACAATACATGTGTTCTGAAGCAAGAAGTGGTGAAAGTTGAAACAAATGCTTATTAATTTGTGAACTTGTGGATGAAATGTATATCCTGTGATGTGCAAAAACTGAAGAAACAGTAATGTACCAGTGTCGAATACAAATGAATGACAAATTACATATCATGTCCCCTAAGAGTCTACTTGCATTGATGTTAGACTGGGTCAGTTACTGTAGAATAATTAGGATTTGTATGCACCATTCACTGAAGTTAGTTTTCAGTACTAGGAAACAAATATGTATTTCAGGTGGATGAATATTTCTGATTATCATCTTGTGAAAAGTGGATTATAAATCCACATACATGAACATGAATGAATTTAGAGAGTGTATATTAGACACATATATTTCATATTTTGAAAAATTTGGAGAGTATATCTATATCTATATCTATATCTATACACACACACACACACACACACACACACACACACACACAACTCACAGACATTAAAAACTACCAATATAAATGCCAATCGAAATTCTGCAGTAAATATGTATCATCCACAAATGCAAAAATATTTATTTTACTGAACATGAGTTAATGTATAATGTTGTTCTACTAAGACGCTCTCCTATAAGTTGAATTTTCATTTCCAACAGCATTTAGGAGGAGTGAACTCTTCTCACAATTTGTATCTGCCAAGACAGCCACCTCACAAAAATGTACGTGTGATACCTGGTAGGATTCTATATATGCATATAAATATACATGTGTGAATAGACTACAGAAAAAGGAAACAAGAATTCACATATTTGTTAAGTTTAAAACACATGGAGAATATTTCAAATAAATTTGACTAGATTTATAACTCCTACCTTATATAATGCAAATGTCAAGTCCAACTATACAACATGTCTCCTCTGAAGTACTTGTATTTCTAATGTGTTGGGTTAACTTTCTCCATTATATTAGAATGAATAGTCTGAGTCTACTAGGTATGGGTTAGTGTCAGGGATTCAGTATTTCGAATGGAAAATTGGAAAATGAATCCAATGTGTATGTAAATATATGCTGCACAAATATCCTCCCGCTCTCATCCAGAACAATGCCTTGACATTACCTTCACCCCAAGTAAGACACAATTAGAGGAGAAGAGTTACAAAATCAGTGAATACATATCTGGAATGGAAAATGCTCAGGAGTTCACAACCTTGGAGGTGGTAGAGGAGTTTCCAAAACTAAGGGACAGGGTAAACACTCCACAAACATGGAGCTCTGCTGGCCTAAAAACTTTTTGAGAAACTGCCTCTGAGCTTCCACACTTGAAATATATGTTGTTTTCAGGAGATTTGGCTTCCTCTGTAGTGAGACCATCAAAGCTGGGTCTGCATCTATGTGACCTGGAGGACATGGTTTCTTATTTTCCAATGAACAAGATGAAGCAGTGCTGAATCCTCTCTTTGTAGGTAAACTGAGGCCACTGGGGACTAAGTGTCTCCCCGTGTGGACTGTGAAGCCATTTGGTCCTCTTCCACTTTTTGTGGTGTTTTTGCTGCTGCACTGTGAGTTTGGTATTTGTTTCACGAAATACTAGGAGCTAAACTGGGACACAGTGCTGGAGGGAGTTCTGTCACGTGTGGTGGGTCAGGGTCTGCAAGAGAATGCACCAACTAGGCTCCTATCTCTCACAGCTTGCCCCATTGCCCCCTTGTCCATATCAACCTGATTCTTAATTTTCCTCTGAAAACTCTCCATGTAACAAGATGCCTTTACATATAAGGGTCTGTTGGCTGCACCATGTCAGTTACAAGCCATTTGGAATCCAATGGTAGATCCACATGGCCCTACCACGGATGTTTTATCAAACACCTCCCCACCACTGCTCTAGACCCACTACTCAGCAGGCTCCAAATCTCTGGCATCTCTGTTCTACACCATTTTCATGAAACTCAGTAAATCAAGGCACTCTCTGGTATACACATGATCAGCAACAGGACATCCAATGTTTCTCCAGTGCCACCTGGTCATAGGAATTTCAAAAATTTCATGGTATTTATCTAGCCATTTTTCAAGCATGAAGTTGGAGGCACTGTGGGTTTCAGTTCATTCAGCAAACATTAAATGGTGAGGAAGCTCATTTCAATGAAATCTCTGGAGAACTCTCACAGGCATGGCTTCCCAAAGAGTGGACAAAAGGTCACATTAGGCCAGGCCCATTGAGGTCTACAATGTGAGGTCCATGTGTGTTTTGACTCTCAACTATGGCTGCCATTTCTTTAAGAATAAAATCATGTGATATCCTTGCTGAGATTCCCAGGCCTCTGTGGAAATCCACCCGGGGCCTAGGTCTCAGTTTCCAAGAGCGACTTTCATGCGTGGCCTCTTAAAATCCCAACAAAATTCATGGCAATGCTTCTCTGAGTTCAGTTCCAAAACCCAGTCTCTAAGGGGAATCACACCAGAGTTCAAGCCCACGTGGACCCAGTCATTTTTTCCAATGCCACACAAATGACCAAAATTAAAACCAAAACACTCCCACATGGCCCTCATCTTATTCCATATAGTCAATCATCTTAACCTCTGGCTGGAGGTTTCCATGAGGGGCGCAGCCCAAGACAGTGTCCAAAATCAGCTCGTTTGCCCCTCATTTGTCTAAAGTGTGGGTAGCCTGGACACCGTTTCTGTGAACCAGGAGTGAACAAATAAGCCTGCCGTTAATACTTTTGTGTTTCTCCAATTTGAGGCCTACTGATTTTAGGTATCGATTCTTTAGGTGATTTAGAGTCATGCGAAAACACAATCACCTCTGCAGGGCTTTGAAGAACTCATTTGACCCAAAGAATCCCTATTGTCATTTGATGGAGTGCAGGAACCTAACAGGGGAAGGCAAGAGACTTCACCCACAATGAATGAAATTTTCTGCCATTTTGGTTTTGGAAGCTCACATGGGATCATTCTTAAGATCCATCAGGTGCTGAACATCTAAGTCACAGCCACACACAGGCCCAAGAGGCTGATAAAGACACATCCCTTTCCAAAGCAATTAAGCAAAGAGCCACAGGTGAGGCCCATTCATTTCCATTTGAAAACTGTTTTCTTCAGGCTTCACAAAGGGGTGGCCTGAGGCAAAGACCTTCCTGACATTCAGTGCAACACAACAATAAGTAAGCAAAAGGCCCAAAGCAGGGTTTCTGCACTGAGACTTTCTTGGTCACACTGATATCTGAGTTTTCTGAGATGCTCGCCATTCTCTTCAGCTATCCAGTACATGGCCATGTCACAGAGCTTGGAGGTGGTACATATTTTGGACACAAATCCATGAGCCTATTCTGGAGAGTGGCCAGAATTCAGGAAGAAAACAACAACTTAGAAGATAGCAGGTGTTGCACATCGATAAGACAAGCTGCAGTCCATTCATATATTGGGCAGGATGAATTATGGGATGATTTATACTAGACAGGACACATCCATTAATGCATTCTCTTTTCTAATGTCTACAACAATTGACACAGTGGGATACTCAGAAACAGAAACACTCGCCGTGTCAAATGACTTACTAGAAACTGTCCACTCCAAACCAAACAAACCGCCTTTCCTATCTATTCTCAGAACATGAGACAAAACAACAAACCCACACCCACTCCCACAAAGGCACCTCCTTCCCCCAAGTAGGTCTGTGACTATCCGGAGTGTCCTCTGACTGGTGGGCCATACTATGTTTCCCCGAAATGGCCTGTCTTCTCTCAGATCTTGTTTCCTTGACCAACTCTGTGAAGATGTCAGGAAAAAGTGGTTAGCCACTACCTGTTTTCTCAGGAAAGGTCCATCTTCAGAGCTCTCCTGGCATTTGGCCATCCTCACATCATTAGGTACCAAGATAACTGACTCTGTCCTTGGTAAATCCAAACAAGTGAGCCCACTGGGACTGGGACTGCGACTGCCTCTGGGTGCCTGGCTTCTTGGATACCAAGTTCAGAGAGTTCCATCACCAAGGAAATGAGGTATGTCACATTCTTTGGAACTGAATGAGGTCACTGCCTTGGCAACCACTTTGTCCTAACAGTTGCTTCAAAGGGTAACGTAAAATGGAGGTTGCCCCCGCTTCCTGTGACACTTTCATAAGGTAGAATGTATATCACCATTGACACCCGGGAACAGCTCTCCACTCAGCATTGGTTTGGTCCATCTTCTCTACAAGAAGAAGAGAGAGATTCAGATTCAGACACATCCCTTCATCCTGACCAGGTTGTTTGCCATGGAAGATGACTTTTGCTCTCTCAGGTGCTTCATACCTGCCTACAACTTCTCCAGGTATCATTTGTGCATGGACATTTGAGGTTCTCATCAGGTGGAAGGTCCCCAACTTTCCTGTATTGTAAGAACCACTCTGTCCCTGCTCTTCTGTAAAATGATTCAGGGAACAGTGTATACTTGGGGTTAAAAACAGGTTTGATTTGGGTTACGAGTGATTCTGTGTGATGAATAATGGTATTGGGAACCTGCAATATTTACAAGAATATAGAGGTGAAATATAAGTAGGAAAACAGAAATCTAGGTATGATTTGAAGCCCAGAAGGGTTTTGCCCTTGATTGGGATACTTAGCTTTGAATGATGTTCTGCAAAGATGCCTCAGATAATTCGATATACAATGGCATAGGACCTTGTACATTGGATGATTGAATTTAGAAGAGAACATCCAGTCAAAAAGGGATATTCAGTAGGATTAGGAAGATAGTCCGTAGGTTTAGGAAGAAGAGTGAGTATAGGATTTGGACCAAAAGTTCTTTAGCAATAGACTTTCGGTTGTCGAGTGAATGTAAATGTCAGCACATATGAAGAGTCAGTCACTATGTTGAACTGGGGAAAATATGTAGAAAAGCAGATATCAATAGAAACATTACGAAATCAGGCAAAGTATAAAGTGAGTGATAGAATTAGACATTTTCAACAGGGTGGAGTTTGAATATATAAATTAGGAAAAAAACAAATATGTAGTCACCAATAGGATTGACAATTGACAGCATTAGGCAACCTGGACATGGATGTTTTTAGAAATCCATGTTCACTTTCCATTTAGGCTTTGGTACAATCATAAGTGTGACCTTTCCATTTTTTGTCCAGAATATTACTGTGATATTGAGGTGACATGAGTATTTCTTTCACCATTTCTGGGAGCAATATATTGAAGATGTAAAATGAGAATCGGGGGTACAAAGAGGTGTACCCTGTTTCTAGGAACATAGAGAAAAAGCATGAATAGACCATACTGTGAATAAATAATATAACTTTTTTGAACTTTAAATAATGAATTGAACTGATATCTGAAAAATTAAAGGAAATCATATATTGATATACAATCATTCATTCCAACCAGGTATATATGTAATGGAAATATTTGTGTTTTGGTTTATCATGAAGAGTGTGTGAGTTTTGCTTCAAAATGATTATGGAAATTCAAAATAATGTGTTTGGAAAGAAGTCTCATGAAAAGACCAGTCAAGAAACCCTGACAATACATGTGTTCTGAAGCAAGAAGTGGTGAAAGTTGAAACAAATGCTTATTAATTTGTGAACTTGTGGATGAAATGTATATCCTGTGATGTGCAAAAACTGAAGAAACAATAATGTACCAGTGTCGAATACAAATGAATGACAAATTACATATCATGTCCCATAGGAGTCTACTTGCATTGATGTTAGACTGGGTCAGTTACTGTAGAATAATTAGGATTTGTATGCACCATTCACTGAAGTTAGTTTTCAGTACTAGGAAACAAATATGTATTTCAGGTGGATGAATATTTCTGATTATCATCTTGTGAAAAGTGGATTATAAATCCACATACAGGAACATGAATGAATTTAGAGAGTGTATATTAGACACATATATTTCATATTTTGAAAAATTTGGAGAGTATATCTATATCTATATCTATATCTATACACACACACACACACACACACACACACACACACACAACTCACAGACATCAAAAAGTACCAATATAAATGCCAATCGAAATTCTGCAGTAAATATGTATCATCCACAAATGCAAAAATATTTATTTTACTGAACATGAGTTAATGTATAATGTTGTTCTACTAGAACGCTCTCCTATAAGTTGAATTTTCATTTCCAACAGCATTCAGGAGGAGTGAACTCTTCTCACATTTTGTATCTGCCAAGACAGCCACCTCACAAAAATGTACGTGTGATACCTGGTAGGATTCTATATATGCATATAAATATACATGTGTGAATAGACTACAGAAAAAGGAAACAAGAATTCACATATTTGTTAAGTTTAAAACACATGGAGAATATTTCAAATAAATTTGACTAGATTTATAACTCCTACCTTATATAATGCAAATGTCAAGTCCAACTATACAACATGTCTCCTCTGAAGTACTTGTATTTCTAATGTGTTGGGTTAACTTTCTCCATTATATTAGAATGAATAGTCTGAGTCTACTAGGTATGGGTTAGTGTCAGGGATTCAGTATTTCGAATGGAAAATTGGAAAATGAATCCAATGTGTATGTAAATATATGCTGCACAAATATCCTCCCGCCCTCATCCAGAACAATGCCTTGACATTACCTTCACCCCAAGTAAGACACAATTAGAGGAGAAGAGTTACAAAATCAGTGAATACATATCTGGAATGGAAAATGCTCAGGAGTTCACAACCTTGGAGGTGGTAGAGGAGTTTCCAAAACTAAGGGACAGGGTAAACACTCCACAAACATGGAGCTCTGCTGGCCTAAAAACTTTTTGAGAAACTGCCTCTGAGCTTCCACACTTGAAATATATGTTGTTTTCAGGAGATTTGGCTTCCTCTGTAGTGAGACCATCAAAGCTGGGTCTGCATCTATGTGACCTGGAGGACATGGTTTCTTATTTTCCAATGAACAAGATGAAGCAGTGCTGAATCCTCTCTTTGTAGGTAAACTGAGGCCACTGGGGACTAAGTGTCTCCCCGTGTGGACTGTGAAGCCATTTGGTCCTCTTCCACTTTTTGTGGTGTTTTTGCTGCTGCACTGTGAGTTTGGTATTTGTTTCACGAAATACTAGGTGCTAAACTGGGACACAGTGCTGGAGGGAGTTCTGTCACGTGTGGTGGGTCAGGGTCTGCAAGAGAATGCACCAACTAGGCTCCTATCTCTCACAGCTTGCCCCATTGCCCCCTTGTCCATATCAACCTGATTCTTAATTTTCCTCTGAAAACTCTCCATGTAACAAGATGCCTTTACATATAAGGGTCTGTTGGCTGCACCATGTCAGTTACAAGCCATTTGGAATCCAATGGTAGATCCACATGGCCCTACCACGGATGTTTTATCAAACACCTCCCCACCACTGCTCTAGACCCACTACTCAGCAGGCTCCAAATTTCTGGCATCTCTGTTCTACACCATTTTCATGAAACCCAGTAAATCAAGGCACTCTCTGGTATACTCATGATCAGCAACAGGACATCCAATGTTTCTCCAGTGCCACCTGGTCATAGGAATTTCAAAAATTTCATGGTATTTATCTAGCCATTTTTCAAGCATGATGTTGGAGGCACTGTGGGTTTCAGTTCATTCAGCAAACCTTAAATGGTGAGGAAGCTCATTTCAATGAAATCTCTGGAGAACTCTCACAGGCATGACTTCCCAAAGAGTGGACAAAAGGTCACATTAGGCCAGGCCCATTGAGGTCTACAATGTGAGGTCCATGTGTGTTTTGACTCTCAACTATGGGTGCCATTTCTTTAAGAATAAAATCATGTGATATCCTTGCTGAGATTCCCAGGCCTCTGTGGAAATCCACCCGGGGCCTAGGTCTCAGTTTCCAAGAGCGACTTTCATGCGTGGCCTCTTAAAATCCCAACAAAATTCATGGCAATGCTTCTCTGAGTTCAGTTCCAAAACCCAGTCTCTAAGGGGAATCACACCAGAGTTCAAGCCCACGTGGACCCAGTCATTTTTTCCAATGCCACACAAATGACCAAAATTAAAACCAAAACACTCCCACATGTCCCTCATCTTATTCCATATAGTCAATCATCTTAACCTCTGGCTGGAGGTTTCCATGAGTTGCGCAGCCCAAGACAGTGTAAAAAATCAGCTCGTTTGCCCCTCATTTGTCTAAAGTCAGGGTAGCCTGGACACCGTTTCTGTGAACCAGGAGTGAACAAATAAGCCTGCCGTTAATACTTCTGTGTTTCTCCAATTTGAGGCCTACTGATTTTAGGTATCAATTCTTTAGGTGATTTAGAGTCATGCGAAAACACAAGCACCTCTGCAGGGCTTTGAAGAACTCATTTGACCCAAAGAATCCCTATTGTCATTTGATGGAGTGCAGGAACCTAACAGAGGAAGGCAAGAGACTTCACCCACAATGAATGAAATTTTTTGCCATTTTGGTTTTGGAAGCTCACATGGGATCATTCTTAAGATCCATCAGGTGCTGAACATCTAAGTCACAGCCACACACAGGCCCAAGAGGCTGATAAAGACACATCCCTTTCCAAAGCAATTAAGCATAGAGCCACAGGTGAGGCCCATTCATTTCCATTTGAAAACTGTTTTCTTCAGGCTTCACAAAGGGGTGGCCTGAGGCAAAGACCTTCCTGACATTCAGTGCAACACAACAATAAGTAAGCAAAAGGCCCAAAGCAGGGTTTCTGCACTGAGACTTTCTTGGTCACACTGATATCTGAGTTTTCTGAGATGCTCGCCATTCTCTTCAGCTATCCAGTACATGGCCATGTCACAGAGCTTGGAGGTGGTACATATTTTGGACACAAATCCATGAGCCTATTCTGGAGAGTGGCCAGAATTCAGGAAGAAAACAACAACTTAGAAGATAGCAGGTGTTGCACATCGATAAGACAAGCTGCAGTCCATTCATATATTGGGCAGGATGAATTATGGGATGATTTATACTAGACAGGACACATCCATTAATGCATTCTCTTTTCTAATGTCTACAACAACGGACACAGTGGGATACACAGAAACAGAAACACTCGCCGTGTCAAATGACTTACTAGAAACTGTCCACTCCAAACCAAACAAACCGCCTTTCCTATCTATTCTCAGAA
Organism: Callospermophilus lateralis; assembly: GCF_048772815.1. Taxonomy (NCBI): domain Eukaryota; kingdom Metazoa; phylum Chordata; class Mammalia; order Rodentia; family Sciuridae; genus Callospermophilus; species Callospermophilus lateralis. The sequence goes on from NW_027515613.1 coordinate 9,080,954, forward strand.
CATGAGACAAAACAACAAACCCACACCCACTCCCACAAAGGCACCTCCTTCCCCCAAGTAGGTCTGTGACTATCCGGAGTGTCCTCTGACTGGTGGGCCATACTATGTTTCCCCGAAATGGCCTGTCTTCTCTCAGATCTTGTTTCCTTGACCAACTCTGTGAAGATGTCAGGAAAAAGTGGTTAGCCACTACCTGTTTTCTCAGGAAAGGTCCATCTTCAGAGCTCTCCTGGCATTTGGCCATCCTCACATCATTAGGTACCAAGATAACTGACTCTGTCCTTGGTAAATCCAAACAAGTGAGCCCACTGGGACTGGGACTGCGACTGCCTCTGGGTGCCTGGCTTCTTGGATACCAAGTTCAGAGAGTTCCATCACCAAGGAAATGAGGTATGTCACATTCTTTGGAACTGAATGAGGTCACTGCCTTGGCAACCACTTTGTCCTAACAGTTGCTTCAAAGGGTAACGTAAAATGGAGGTTGCCCCCGCTTCCTGTGACACTTTCATAAGGTAGAATGTATATCACTATTGACACCCGGGAACAGCTCTCCACTCAGCATTGGTTTGTTCCATCTTCTCTACAAGAAGAAGAGAGAGATTCAGATTCAGACACATCCCTTCATCCTGACCAGGTTGTTTGCCATGGAAGATGACTTTTGCTCTCTCAGGTGCTTCATACCTGCCTACAACTTCTCCAGGTATCATTTGTGCATGGACATTTGAGGTTCTCATCAGGTGGAAGGTCCCCAACTTTCCTGTATTGTAAGAACCACTCTGTCCATGCTCTTCTGTAAAATGATTCAGGGAACAGTGTATACTTGGGGTTAAAAACAGGTTTGATTTGGGTTACGAGTGATTCTGTGTGATGAATAATGGTATTGGGAACCTGCAATATTTACAAGAATATAGAGGTGAAATATAAGTAGGAAAACAGAAATCTAGGTATGATTTGAAGCCCAGAAGGGTTTTGCCCTTGATTGGGATACTTAGCTTTGAATGATGTTCTGCAAAGATGCCTCAGATAATTCGATATAGAATGGCATAGGACCTTGTACATTGGATGATTGAATTTAGAAGAGAACATCCAGTCAAAAAGGGATATTCAGTAGGATTAGGAAGATAGTCGGTAGGTTTAGGAAGAAGAGTGAGTATAGGATTTGGACCAAAAGTTCTTTAGCAATAGACTTTCGGTTGTCGAGTGAATGTAAATGTCAGCACATATGAAGAGTCAGTCACTATGTTGAACTGGGGAAAATATGTAGAAAAGCAGATATCAATAGAAACATTACGAAATCAGGCAAAGTATAAAGTGAGTGATAGAATTAGACATTTTCAACAGGGTTGAGTTTGAATATATAAATTAGGAAAAAAACAAATATGTAATCACCAAATAGGATTGACAATTGACAGCATTAGGCAACCTGGACATGGATGTTTTTAGAAATCCATGTTCACTTTCCATTTAGGCTTTGGTACAATCATAAGTGTGACCTTTCCATTTTTTGTCCAGAATATTACTGTGATAATGAGGTGACATGAGTATTTCTTTCACCATTTCTGGGAGCAATATATTGAAGATGTAAAATGAGAATCAGGGGTACAAAGAGGTGTACCCTGTTTCTAGGAACATAGAGAAAAAGCATGAATAGACCATACTGTGAATAAATAATATAACTTTTTTGAACTTTAAATAATGAATTGAACTGATATCTGAAAAATTAAAGGAAATCGTAGATTGATATACAATCATTCATTAAACCAGGTATATATGTAATGGAAATATTTGTGTTTTGGTTTATCATGAAGAGTGTGTGAGTTTTGCTTCAAAATGATTATGGAAATTCAAAATAATGTGTTTGGAAAGAAGTCTCATGAAAAGACCAGTCAAGAAACCCTGACAATACATGTGTTCTGAAGCAAGAAGTGGTGAAAGTTGAAACAAATGCTTATTAATTTGTGAACTTGTGGATGAAATGTTTATCCTGTGATGTGCAAAAACTGAAGAAACAGTAATGTACCAGTGTCGAATACAAATGAATGACAAATTACATATCATGTCCCATAGGAGTCTACTTGCATTGATGTTAGACTGGGTCAGTTACTGTAGAATAATTAGGATTTGTATGCACCATTCACTGAAGTTAGTTTTCAGTACTAGGAAACAAATATGTATTTCAGGTGGATGAATATTTCTGATTATCATCTTGTGAAAAGTGGATTATAAATCCACATACATGAACATGAATGAATTTAGAGAGTGTATATTAGACACATATATTTCATATTTTGAAAAATTTGGAGAGTATATCTATATCTATATCTATATCTATACACACACACACACACACACACACACACACACAACTCACAGACATTAAAAAGTACCAATATAAATGCCAATCGAAATTCTGCAGTAAATATGTATCATCCACAAATGCAAAAATATTTATTTTACTGAACATGAGTTAATGTATAATGTTGTTCTACTAAGACGCTCTCCTATAAGTTGAATTTTCATTTCCAACAGCATTTAGGAGGAGTGAACTCTTCTCACAATTTGTATCTGCCAAGACAGCCACCTCACAAAAATGTACGTGTGATACCTGGTAGGATTCTATATATGCATATAAATATACATGTGTGAATAGACTACAGAAAAAGGAAACAAGAATTCACATATTTGTTAAGTTTAAAACACATGGAGAATATTTCAAATAAATTTGACTAGATTTATAACTCCTACCTTATATAATGCAAATGTCAAGTCCAACTATACAACATGTCTCCTCTGAAGTACTTGTATTTCTAATGTGTTGGGTTAATTTTCTCCATTATATTAGGATGAATAGTCTGAGTCTACTAGGTATGGGTTAGTGTCAGGGATTCAGTATTTCGAATGGAAAATTGGAAAATGAATCCAATGTGTATGTAAATACATGCTGCACAAATATCCTCCCGCTCTCATCCAGAACAATGCCTTGACATTACCTTCACCCCAAGTAAGACACAATTAGAGGAGAAGAGTTACAAAATCAGTGAATACATATCTGGAATGGAAAATGCTCAGGAGTTCACAACCTTGGAGGTGGTAGAGGAGTTTCCAAAACTAAGGGACAGGGTAAACACTCCACAAACATGGAGCTCTGCTGGCCTAAAAACTTTTTGAGAAACTGCCTCTGAGCTTCCACACTTGAAATATATGTTGTTTTCAGGAGATTTGGCTTCCTCTGTAGTGAGACCATCAAAGCTGGGTCTGCATCTATGTGACCTGGAGGACATGGTTTCTTATTTTCCAATGAACAAGATGAAGCAGTGCTGAATCCTCTCTTTGTAGGTAAACTGAGGCCACTGGGGACTAAGTGTCTCCCCGTGTGGACTGTGAAGCCATTTGGTCCTCTTCCACTTTTTGTGGTGTTTTTGCTGCTGCACTGTGAGTTTGGTATTTGTTTCACGAAATACTAGGAGCTAAACTGGGACACAGTGCTGGAGGGAGTTCTGTCACGTGTGGTGGGTCAGGGTCTGCAAGAGAATGCACCAACTAGGCTCCTATCTCTCACAGCTTGCCCCATTGCCCCCTTGTCCATATCAACCTGATTCTTAATTTTCCTCTGAAAACTCTCCATGTAACAAGATGCCTTTACATATAAGGGTCTGCTGGCTGCACCATGTCAGTTACAAGCCATTTGGAATCCAATGGTAGATCCACATGGCCCAACCACGGATGTTTTATCAAACACCTCCCCACCACTGCTCTAGCCCCACTACTCAGCAGGCTCCAACTTACTGGCATCTCTGTTCTACACCATTTTCATGAAACTCAGTAAATCAAGGCACTGTCTGGTATACTCATGATGAGCAACAGGACATCCAATGTTTCGCAAGTGCCACCTGGTCATAGAAATTTCAAAAATTTCATGGTATTTATCTAGCCATTTTTCAAGCATGAAGTTGGAGGCACTGTGGGTTTCAGTTCATTCAGCAAACATTAAATGGTGAGGAAGCTCATTTCAATGAAATCTCTGGAGAACTCTCACAGGCACGGCTTCCCAAAGAGTGGACAAAATGTCACATTAGGCCAGGCCCATTGAGGTCTACAATGTGAGGTCCATGTGTGTTTTGACTCTCAACTATGGCTGCCATTTCTTTAAGAATAAAATCATGTGATATCCTTGCTGAGATTCCCCGGCCTCTGTGGAAATCCACCCGGGCCCTAGGTCTCAGTTTCCAAGAGCGACTTTCATGCGTGGCCTCTTAAAATCCCAACAAAATTCATGGCAATGCTTCTCTGAGTTCAGTTCCAAAAACCCAGTCTCTAAGGGGAATCACACCAGAGTTCAAGCCCACGTGGACCCAGTCATTTTTTCCAATGCCACACAAATGACCAAAATTAAAACCAAAACACTCCCACATGGCCCTCATCTTATTCCATATAGTCAATCATCTTAACCTCTGGCTGGAGGTTTCCATGAGGGGCGCAGCCCAAGACAGTGTCCAAAATCTGCTCGTTTGCCCCTCATTTGCCTAAAGTCAGGGTAGCCTGGACACCGTTTCTGTGAACCAGGAGTGAACAAATAAGCCTGCCATTAATACTTTTGTGTTTCTCCAATTTGAGGCCTACTGATTTTAGGTATCGATTCTTTAGGTGATTTAGAGTCATGCGAAAACGCAATCACCTCTGCAGGGCTTTGAAGAACTCATTTGACCCAAAGAATCCCTATTCTCATTTGATGGAGTGCAGGAACCTAACAGAGGAAGGCAAGAGACTTCATCCACAATGAATGATATTTTTTGACATTTTGTTCTTGGAAGCTCACATGGGATCATTCTTAAGATCCATCAGGTGCTGAGAATCTAAGTCACAGACACACAGGTCCAAGAGGCTGATAAAGACACATCTCTTTCCAAAGCAATTAAGCAAAGAGCCACAGGTGAGGCCCATTCATTTCCATTTGAAAACTGCTTTCTTCAGGCTTCACAAAGGGGTGACCTCAGGCAAAGGCCTTCCTGACATTCAGTGCCACACAACAATAAGTAAGCAAAAGGCCCAAAGCAGGGTTTCTGCACTGAGACTTTCCTGGTCACACTGATATCTGAGTTTTCTGAGATGCTGGACATTCTCTTCAGCTATCCAGTACATGGCCATGTCACAGAGCTTGGAGGTGGTACATATTTTGGACACAAATCCATGAGCCTATTCTGGAGAGTGGCCAGAATTCAGGAAGAAAACAACAACTTAGAAAGATAGCAGGTGTTGCACATCGATAAGACAAGCTGCAGTCCATTCATATATTGGGCAGGATGAATTATGGGAAGATTCATACTAGACAGGACAGATCCATTAATGCATTCTCTTTTCTAGTGTCTACAACAACGGACACAGTGGGATACACAGAAACACTCACCGTATCAAATGAATTACTAGAAACTGTCCACTCCAAACCAATCAAACCGCCTTTCCTATCTATTCTCAGAACATGAGACAAAACAACAAACCCACACCCACTCCCACAAAGGCACCTCCTTCCCCCAAGTAGGTCTGTGACTATCCGGAGTGTCCTCTGACTGGTGGGCCATACTATGTTTCCCCGAAATGGCCTGTCTTCTCTCAGATCTTGTTTCCTTGACCAACTCTGTGAAGATGTCAGGAAAAAGTGGTTAGCCACTACCTGTTTTCTCAGGAAAGGTCCATCTTCAGAGCTCTCCTGGCATTTGGCCATCCTCACATCATTAGGTACCAAGATAACTGACTCTGTCCTTGGTAAATCCAAACAAGTGAGCCCACTGGGACTGGGACTGCGACTGCCTCTGGGTGCCTGGCTTCTTGGATACCAAGTTCAGAGAGTTCCATCACCAAGGAAATGAGGTATGTCACATTCTTTGGAACTGAATGAGGTCACTGCCTTGGCAACCACTTTGTCCTAACAGTTGCTTCAAAGGGTAACGTAAAATGGAGGTTGCCCCCGCTTCCTGTGACACTTTCATAAGGTAGAATGTATATCACCATTGACACCCGGGAACAGCTCTCCACTCAGCATTGGTTTGTTCCATCTTCTCTACAAGAAGAAGAGAGAGATTCAGATTCAGACACATCCCTTCATCCTGACCAGGTTGTTTGCCATGGAAGATGACTTTTGCTCTCTCAGGTGCTTCATACCTGCGTACAACTTCTCCAGGTATCATTTGTGCATGGACATTTGAGGTTCTCATCAGGTGGAAGGTCCCCAACTTTCCTGTATTGTAAGAACCACTCTGT